>NW_024066097.1:0-429083 GCF_014898465.1 Botrytis porri | reverse complement strand
ACCCTAACCCTAACCTAACCCTAACCCTAAAACCCTAACCCTAACCCTAACCCTAACCCAACCCGTAACCTAACCCTAACCTAACCCTAACCCTAACCCTTTCTAAAAAATCCTTTTCTAAATATCCCTAAAACCCTAAATCAAAATATCTATTATTTCTTATCTCAATTATATATATTACTAATCTCCTTTTTTTATATTATATCAATAAAATTCTTATAAAATTCTATTTCTCTAATTTATTATTTTATTTCTTTATTATATTAATATTCCTTATTATATATTTAAATAATATCTCTAATCCCTTAAAAAATCAATATCCCTAATCCTTTAATTAATTTATAACCCTAACCCTTAAATTAAATTATATCCCTAATCCTTTAATTAAATAATAATTCTAATCTTTTAATAAATTATCTCTCTTTTCTTTCTTTCTTCTTTTTATTTTAATATTAATTATCTTATATTATATCCCTAAAAAATTCCTTTTATTCCTTTTAAAATTTATTTATATTATTATTATAATAATCCTAAATATACTATTTATTCTAAACTTTAATTTTATTTCAACTCTAATTCAATTATAATTTTAATCTCTTAATTCAACTAAAACCCTAATCCCTTAATAAATTAATATCCCTAATCCTTCAATTAATATTAATTCTAATTCTTTAACAAACAAATAATCCTAATTTTATTTTTTTTATTTTTTTTAAAATATTCTTTATCTTTTTAATAAATAAATTTTATTAATTATATTTCTTTTATTTTTCTATATATTTATTCTTTTTATTATTATATTTTTTTAATATTAATTCCTTTTTAATAATCTTATAATTTCTTTTTTTTCAAATAATAATATTTTAAATATTATAACCCTAATCCCTTAATTCAATTATAACCCTAATCATTTAATTAAATAATAATTCCTTTTTTATTTCAATCCCTTTAATATATTTATCTTCTCAATATTCTTTTCCCTTATCTCTTAATTATTTTTAATTCTTAAAATTTAATTATATATAAATCTCAAAAAATTCCTTTTTAATATTATTTAAATTTATTTCATTCTTAATTTTTTTTTTCAATTTATTATTTCAATCTTATAATTTAAAAAAATATTTCTTTATTATATTAATATTCAATTATATATTTAAATAATATCTCTAATCCTTTAATTAATTAATATTCTTATCCTTTAAATTAAATTACATCCTTAATCCTTTAATTAAATAATAATCCTAATCTTTTAATAAATTATCTCTCTTAATTTTATTCTAATCCTTAAAATCTTTTATCCCTTTTTTCTTTATTTCAACTTTTTATTTTAATATTTATTATCTTATATTATTTTTCTAAAAAAATCCTTTTATTCCTTTTAAAATTTATTTATATTATTATTATAATAATTCTAAATATATTATTTATTCTAAACTCTAATTTTATTTCTTTTTTAATTCAATTATATTTCTAATCTCTTAATTCAATCAATAACCCTAACCCTTAATTAATCAATAACCCAAATCCCTTAATTAATCAATAACCCTAACCCTTAATTAATCAATAACCCAAATCCCTTAATTAATCAATAACCCTAATCCTTAATAAATCAATAACCCTAATCCTTAATAAATCAATAACCCTAATCCTTAATAAATCAATAACCCAAATCCCTTAATTAATCAATAACCCAAATCCCTTAATTAATCAATAACCCTAATCCCTTAATTAATTAATAACCCTAATCCTTAATAAATCAATAACCCTAATCCTTAATAAATCAATAACCCTAATCCTTAATAAATCAACAACCCTAATCCTTAATAAATCAATAACCCTAATCCTTCAATTAATATTAATTCTAATTCTTTAATAAACAAATAATTTTTTCTTTTCTTATTTCAATCCTTTAAATAATATTAAATATATTATCTCTAATTAAATAACTCCCTATTTCAATTATTATTTTAAATATTTAAATTATATCTATCCCTAATCATTTATATAATATAAATTTATATCCCTAATCCCCTAATAAATTTATATCCCTAACCCCTTAATAAATTTATATCCCTAATCCCCTAATAAATTTATATCCCTAATCATTTATATAATATAAATTTATATCCCTAACCCCTTAATAAATTTATATCCCTAATCCCTTAATAAATTCTTTATTCTAATCTCTTTATAATTTCTTTTTAATTTCAATCTTTCTTTATTTCTTTTATATCTCTCTCTTTTTCTCTTTTTATTATTATTAATATTATTTTTCTTTTTATTTTTTCTTTTTTCTTTTTTACTTAATTCAATTCTATTCTTTTTCATCATTATTATTATCATTTTCTTTTTATCATTTTCTTATATTTATTTATTTTTATATACTCTAAAAAATTTATCTCTAATCTCACTTTATTTCTTATTAATAATTTTACTTCTTTTTTAAATTTATTTTTATAATAATATTAATATAACCCTAAATTTATTTTATTCTTTTTTTATTCTTTATTTTAATTCCTAAAAATCTTATTAAATATTATTAATTCTTATTCTTTTCATTTCTTTTTATTATTATTATTATTCCTTATTCAATTATTATCATATTATACATTTTATTATCTTTCTAAATTTTATTATAACTCTAAAAAATTTTACTTTTTCTTATTATCAATATTATAATTCTCTTTTAAATCAACCCTATTTTATTTTATTTTTATTTTTATTACAATTATAATTATATAATTCTTTTTTATTTTAAATCCTTAAATATTCAAATTTTATTCTTTAAAATTATAATTCTTAAAATTCTTAATAACCCTAACCCTTTAATTCATTAATAACTCTAATCCTTTAATTCATTAATAACTCTAACCTTCAATTCATTAATAACCCTAACCCTTCAATAAATTAATAACCCTAATCACTTTATAAATAAATAACCCTAACCTTTTAATAATATCTTTTTCTAAATATCCTTTTTAATTTCATTTATTTAAATCAATATCTAATATCTTATATCTTTATTTTATATTCATATTTTATATTATATTTATTTTTCAATCTTTTTTTTTTTAAATTTAAATTTTCAATATTAAATTTATCTTTTAATACCCTTTTTTTCAATTATTAAATTAATATTTTATAACCCCATATTTCTTATATTAATCTTATAATAAATTAATAATCCTAATCCTTTAATTATCTTCTTTAATTTAATTTCACTATAAAAATCTTATTATTATTTTAATTAATTTAATTTCTTTAATTTTCATTTATTTCATTTTTATTTCAATTAATAATATTATTTTTAAAATATCTATTTTTATTTTATTTATCTAAATTAATATCTAATATATTATATTTTTTAATTTTTTAAATTTTCATTTTCTATATATTATATTTATTTTTCAATCTTTTCTTATTTTATTTTTTAATACTTTTTCTCCAATCATTAAAATAATATTTTATATTATATATTTCTAATACTAATCGTTTCAAAAATTTATAATTCCAACCCTAAAAATTAATAACCCTAATCCTTTAATTAATTATCTTTTTAAATTTTATTCATTTTTAAAAATATATTATTATTATTCTAATTAATTTAATTTAATTTTTTTTTTCTTTTTTATTTTTTTTTTAAATCAATATCTTTTATCTTTTTTATTATTAATATTATTATTTTCTTCTAAATCTTTTTTTTTTCTCTTTTTTTATAATTCCCTTTTTATTTTATATTAATAATTTTAATCTTATTATTCATTAATAAATTTTATTTTTATATTAAACCCTAAACCTTACTTTTATTATTTATTCTTCTTCTTTATAAAATTTTATTTATTATTATAATTAATAAATCTTTTATTAAATAAAATTCTTAATCTTAATCTTTTTATAAAATCTTTATATTTATATTAAATAATAAATCTTATTTCTTTTTTCAATTAAATCCTACTTTTATTATTTATTATATTTATACATTCTTTTATTACTTTTTAATTTTAATTCTAACCCTAAAAATTAATAACCCTAACCCTTTAATAATATCATTCTTTAAATATACTTTTTTATTTATTTAAATCAATATTTAATATCTTATATCTTTAATTTATTTTTATATTATATTTATCTTTCAATCTTTTTCTTTTTTTATTAAATTTATTTTTCAATCCTCTTTTAATTCAATTATTAAATTAATATTCTATATTATATACTTTTAACCCTAATCCTTTAACAAATTAATAATTTTAATTCTTTAATAAATCCCTAATTCCAATTTATAACCCTAATAATATTCATAATCTTTAATTAAATACTCTAACTCATTTTATATTTTCAATTCAATATTTATTATTTCAAATCCTAATTTATTCTTCTAAATTTAATAATTTAATAATAATCCTAATTCTTAACCCAATTATTAATTTCAATTTAATTTTTTACTTTTCTTTTTTAAAATTATTTAATTCTATTAAACCCTATTTTTTTTTAATAATTTTTTTCTAAATCTATATTTCCTTATTCTATAAAATTCTTTTATTATCTTTTTAATATTATTCTTTAATTTTAAATCTTACTTTTATATATTCTCTTATTTCATTCTTTAAATATTTCATTAACCCTAATTCCTTTCTTATTATCTCTTAACCCTAACCCTTACCCTTACCCTTACCCTCACCCTTTTTAAAATACGTAGCGGTTCTTAATCATTTTAAAAATCTCTTCCAACTTTAACCCTGATCTCTTACTTTATTACTAGAACCCTTTATTCATTATTTTATTCTTATCTTATTATTATCATTACTCTATTCTAATTCCCTTAATATAAGAGCTGCAACCTTATTCCCGTAAACCCATTCATTCCCCTCCAAATCAGTCCTCTCCCCAAGCCAAATCATATACGCAAGAAGATCTTCCCACGTTCGTTCAAAATGCCTCTCGAGCCATGCCACCCCCCCCCACCCTCTTATATGCCGCCACGCAAATGGGAATCACCATGTTCGGAAATCGACACTCGCTCTCTTCGTGATCAGGATCGGCCACTCGACAGATATCTTGTGGTTGATAACAATTCCAACACACGATGTATCGTGGCATCCAATCTCTCTCGTCAAATTGGCACGCTTGTAGAGCTTCCCCCTTAGCATTAATCCAATCAAATCTTCGAGAGCATTGTGAAGAGAGGTGATCGAAGCGACGATGGTGAATTCGACAGTAGAGACAAGAATCCTGAAAGGTTAGGAGATCCTGCTCGTATCGATCGAGGATTTGATCCTGTCGAAAATCTTGAGTGTGAATCTCTCGAGGGCCAGTGGATTCAATTTCTATAGTAGATGGATTTAAAGTGTATATCAAATGAGGGGGGCGAGGTTCCTCATGAGGTTCCCTACACACTTGACAGACCTCATCACTTGACATGCACCAACGCCAATCCGAAGGCCGATCGAGGAATTGACTGAGGACGCCACGTGAGCAATATTGTTGAGTGAGGTAGAGTTGCATGGTAGCTTGATCGGGTGGAAGAAAGGTATCACGTTGAGGTCTCCAAGTCGAATTTAACAAGATGATGGAGGAAGCTTTCCTCCCATCGCGTCCCGCCCGACCGGATTCTTGAGAGAAAGCCGTCACCCGCTCTGGAGCATCGAGGTGAATGACCCATCGAATGTGAGGGTAATCAAATCCAATCCCGAGAGCGGACGTAGCAGCGATCACGGGTTGCTGAGGATTGGAGAGCCACCGTTGAATGATCTCCCCCTTCTCGCGAACCGTCCCGGATTCTGATGTGTACAGAGGACAATTCATCAATTCTGCTACCGCGCCAGCAACATCACGAGTGCGACAGTAGATAATAATCTTATCACAACTTTGATCAAAGATATTAGGATCGGGCCAACACACTTCAATTAACTCTCTCGCTTTCTCCATCAAAGAATCAACTCCATCTCCATAACTAACAAGATATTGAAGGTTAGATCGATTGGTCGACTCTCGAATGATTTGAGGGCAAACCAATTTGTTCTGTTCGATGAATAATTCTTCCATCACCGGAGGCAAGGTGGCAGATAGCCAAATGGATTGAGTACGAATTTGTCGAATGAACCACCCAACTTGCGTCATGCAAGAGCGATACTCACTCGTAGTAATGGTAAGGTGACACTCATCCATGATGATGCGATCCAATTTCTGTCGAAAGACTAGCCCTTGAGCGTATTCCAAAAAGCTATCGTTGCAAACCGCTTCAGCCGATACGATCACCAATGGAGGGGTTTCCCGACACTCCACCGACCACACGACCGAGGGAATCCCAACTGCATTAAAACGTTTGATCATGTCAATCCGCAAGGCCACCATAGGAATGATCATGATGGTGGTGCTAGCGTCCGCAAGGCTAGCGCTGAGCATAGGAATTAAGGTCTTGCCGGAGCCGGTTCCCAAGATCAAGATGACTTGTTCGTGAAAGGTAGTTCCAAAAGTAGTCAACACCCCACGACGTTGACCAGGTTGACGAAATTGAAAAGTGACAGAAGGGAATAATCTTTGAGCCACTTGAAGTAAATCCTCTTCCGAGTACCCTTGCCTCTGACGAAATCGACTTCGTTTCGCGGCTCGCAACACTAGAGCATCCGATGGACTCGAGGCTCGCTTCCCTTGCAGAACGAAATCGAATCGAAAGAAGGAATGCCAACTAGCCGAAGCCCGAAAGCCTCGATGCAACATAGTATTCATGGTGAGATTGGTCGTTCCAGCGTAAGCTACATTGAAGGTTTGAAAGCTGTGATTGCTAAATTCGGCCAACGCCCTCAAATCGGATTCATCTTCAACAAATTCACCAGGAGTATGGTCCAGATCAAAGTTGGCTTGTTCTCTCGTAGTAAACTTCTCTTTCGTGATGGAAGCAGCAAATTGTCGCCAATTGGAAGTGTGTAGTATCGAAACCTGAGCACGTTTACATGCTTTCCGTAAGCAAGTCGAAATAACTCCATCTACCCACACAGTCCCTTGAAGATTGGACCAGAGGTACGGGGATATCAAAGCGGTCGGATTTTCTTGTCGAAGAAAGATTTGTCGAAGGGGAATAACATATGCAATATAAGTAAGTAATAAATTCCCAATAGCTTTCGGGAGAAATCGAATATTATTCTTGTATGCACCAGATTGTTGTTGTCCTTTGTGATATTGGGTATAGATCATCACCAACTTTTCCCAAATATAAATATGTCGCTGTCGTTCCATATTCCGCCACGTGATAGAAAGCAATTCGGGCTCTCGCAGAGGTGGACCAGGAGCAATGTGACAGAGGATCAAGAGTCGCTTTAAGAATTCCTGAGCTTGCACTTCATATATCTTCATAGCTTTCGAACACAAGATTAACCCTCCCTCTTGATCAACCTTGAAGAAAGTGGTGTGCAATTTAGTGTTCGTCTTGATGTATCGAAAAAGCCTCAGATCTGCCCCTTCTAAAAATTCCGAATTGTGTGAGTGGGAGAGCCAAGAATCCCCAAAATCCTCGGAATCCAGATCATCCTTCATCCGCCACGAAACCATCGAAATTAAATCTTGCATGCCAAATAACAATTCATCGTACAGGAGAGAGTGAGCTTGTTGAAATTCCGAAAGCACCACGTTCGAAATCTGTTCCATGGATATTTCTACCCCGCGATACCCCACAATCTGTCGATCCAAAGACCATCGAGCTTGGTGTTTAGCAATGGAAGCCTTACTCACCTTGAATAAATATAAACGCCACTGAAGAATGTAACCGAAGGGGGTCTCGGCTAATTGTTGAAAGAACTTCTTGCAGAGCGTGGTGAGGAGAATGGGAATTTGATCTTCGTCCTCTTGCTCTTGAAAACAGACAAAACCAAAGAGGATCAGTTGCGCCGTCCACGTGAGAGCCGACAGGTAACTATTAAAATTTCCTGGCTCTTCCCACAATCCCCGCCCATAAATCATGCGACTCTTCATAGCACAAAAACTCAAGACCGGTGATTTAAACGGTGCACTTCCAATCGAGTGACAAATCAAGGCTAGATATAATCGTCGAATAGCATGCTTCAAAGCTAATTCAGATTCTTCGGGATCTTCCATATTCAAGGCTTCCATGATAGCATCCATCGCACGAATTTGGGTTGAGGTCGGTTCGATAATATCACGTGGTAATGATTGATCCGATTCCGTGGCGGTGAAAAAGCCATCCTCCGAATACACCACTCGATAATAATATACCAAGAGTTGTTTCCCGATCAGGAAGTATTTGACCAACGTCGAAGCATTCTTGTGATATCGGAACCCATCCGCCTTGCCACTCGCTCCGGAATAAAATTCATTGAGGATGTTAGCTCGCTGCTGAGTCATCTTACGATCGGGGGATGTATCAGAGCACAATTGATAGGCATCTCGCATCATAGCTTCGGCGGCATGGAGGATGCGAACAAGTTGAGGATCATCCGCTTCAAGGTAATCTCCATCCAATTCCTTCTTCGATGGGAGCTTATACGAAGCCCAAATCTCCTCGTCTTTTAAATGAACTAAGTGAAAAGGGAACTTGGTGACGTCGTGCAACCACGGTACCCTCTCGGAGCGAGATTCCTTAATGTCCCGAACGACGCCAGCTGCCTTGAAGAGATCCTTTTTGACATTCAACGCATCTTGCTCAATCTGATCAATGGAATCCTTCTCCGACCGGGTTAAAGGGATCACATCGCCATTTCCACCATGGGGCCCAGGATTTGCAACAACCACAAAGTAATCAACATACCTCGGTGCAGTAAAGTACGTTTGGAGTAAGCATGCCTGCCATAGCGGGGTCGCTTTGTGCTCGCTCGCTTTCCGGCCATGAGTCACCATGTGATCCCGCATTCGTGGGAGGTGAGTGGTTAAAAAGGATGGATCGCATGATAAACACTGAAAGCCGTGGAAGACTCTGAGATGCTCTAACTGCGCAGCCCTACGCGCAGGTTTGTCTTCTCGCAATTGACGCTTCGTCTTCAGACTTAACGATTGAGCGTAGCTCAGTTGAGCTTTCAAAAGATCACCTGACAGGCGGTGGGGTTCGGCTCGGAGGTGTTGCGCGATACTTCGGGCCCCTGGAGCGATGCACGTCTGGCACTGTGTGCAGATCAGAACCTGGTGGTCAGAGTTGTATGCGAGGTCGCAGGCCATGCGGAATGGCAACGAGACGTTCTACGGTTGCAAGATCGGGATGGGAGGCGGGGATGAGGAACCCAAGAAATCCCCTTTTGTGAAATCCCTTTTATAAAATCATGTGGGGGTCGTGTGGGGTCTTGGGGTTATGTTCCCAGACAAATAACGGCCGTGCCCTCCTTTTATGCCATGAAAGGGCCCTCGCATAAGGGGTAGGCTAGAATTAATAATACTTTAGAAGATTAATCTCAGAACAAAAAGGTAGTTAAAAGAATAAGAATTTAAGAATAAATATTATATAACGTAAAGTCAATTAACTTATTAATCGATTTGTTAATTGACTTGTTAATCGACTTTAAGGCGAAGGTTTATATAAAGGTATGGATTTCATTATAATATAGAGCTTTATGCTTAAAAACAATCATTAGTTTTATTATTATAATTATAAGAATTACAATTAATTACAACCTTATTGAATTCTTACTTGAAGTTTAGTCTAAATTACCTTGAAAGATCTTTAATAACTTTTATATAACGTGATTTATCAGTGTGCGGGTCATATCAGTGTGCGGGTCATTTTCACCTCAATTCACTCTTTCAAACTCATATTATTCAACAACCATTGAATCAATTGATTAAAACTATGAAAATTATAATAATCTAGGATCTATTATATTATCTTGACAAGTTCTTGCATTATGTCCGGTCTTTCCGCATTTACTACAGCATCGACTAGAAGATGCTTCTTCATTAGAATTCCTCCCTTTTTGACGCTCGTCGCGTTGAATCTGAATATCAACCTCTTGTTGAGATAATATATCAAGAGCTTCTTGCCCAGTAAGTACTCCTCCTTGACGTAATTGGGTTTTTTTCGCGCGTCGACGCTTGCTTAATGCCTCATTTGCCTTTCGAAGTGTACGAATCTCTGCATTCAAAAGTGTATTCTCATGAGCTAATCTCTCTGTACCTTTAGCTAGAGCTAGTACAGTCTCAAATATAGGTGTAGGGGAGCTTGATTGATGTCGGGTTATTCGAGATTTCACTAAAATTGATTGAGAAAGAGCTTCAGTTGGGTTGTGAGGGGTTTGAGAGATCCATTGATCTAGATCGAAAGAGGGAGGGGTAGGTGTACGAATTCGAATATCTAACTTCGAAAGTACGGCTTCAGGGTTAAATGGTATTAAACCTGTTCCTCGAAATCCTGATTTCATATTCTGAGAGATGATTGATTCTTTATATGCAGCTTTAAAAGCTATAAAGAATTCAACCTTCGAAATATGATTGATATGTGCCTTGATAAATCCATCAATTTGACCACCATATGAACGTTTCAGATTGCTAAAACAGCCCACATCAAGTGGTTGAGTTAAATGACTTGAATGCGGTGGTAGACTTAAGCATATAATATCGTTCTCTTTGCAATATGCTTGAAAAGCTCTTGATTCATGGCTTTCATGCCCGTCTAGTACCAACATTCGATACCTGCCCTTTCTTCGATTCTTAGTGTGCTTGTCGAAGTGTTTCAACCATTCTAAACCTGTCTCATTGTTTGTCCATCTATTAGATGTAGGTTTAATAGCCCAATCCGCAGGAAAATCGGTTTCGGTATACCAATTGGAAAGATGAACCTGTCCTTGAACCACTAGAAATGGGGGTATAGTTTCACCCTCCCCATTGCCACATATGATTGCTGTAGCCCATTCTCTATTGCCTGGTTGTATTGCCTTGCTTCTGCCATTCCGTTCAGCGCTAGTTACTACCATTCCGAGGCATATTATACCCATCATAAAGCCCGTCTCATCGAAATTGTAGAAATCGCCATCCAAAATACTGTATTTCGCTCGCATATTCGCAACCAATCGAAACCACTCTTCAATAAGCTTAGGATCTTCGCAAAGAGCTCTTTGAAAGTCATAAACACAACTAAAACACGTCTTTAATTCGATTCGACGCTTTACAAATCGATACGCCCAGAGCTTCCCAACGCGCTTTGCACCCCTCGATTCAAGAATATGATTCGCCATATCTTCTACATTTCTTAATTTAGATGGAAATCCTCTCAAATCCATATCAATTATATATTCAGAAATGATATTCTCTTCTAGTTCTGAAAGATTATAAGATTTAGGTCGATATTCGGAACGGGAAGTAATACCATTAATTCTACGCTGTAGTGTTGTATTCGAGATATTATATATCTTTGCAACCTTTCGAATACTTGTTTTTTTGTCTTTTTGAATAGCTTCGATAGCGAGGAGTATACGGGCTTCTTGATTATTCGAATCCATTGTGGATTGTTGATAAAAACGCGTATTGAAAGAGAATAGAGTGAATTGAGGTGAAAATGACCCGCACACTGATATGACCCGCACACTGATAAATCACGTTATAGATAATTTGCGGATTATATAAATATATTTGTTTTTTTCGTTTTAAATATAAAGCTATTTTTAAATTATTTTCCAGCCCAAAAGTAATTTTATATTAATTTTTATACTAATTATAAAATTATATTAATATTATAAAAGATTATAAATAATTATATAATATATAAATAAATGAATATTCATAGGTAATTTGTACCTGTTCCATAGGTTACCTATTCAGATTTTTGATTTATCCATTTTATAGATAGATTATCCACAGATTATTTGTTGAGGCTATTATTCGCCCCGCGGGTACCCGTTGCGCAGCCTAACTAGTATTACTGAAGTGGTTTGAAAGACATGATATTATGGTCAATAGAAGTCTAATGAAATGATGGGTTTGAAATTGATTCTAGGTGCCTTGTGTTCTATTGACACTTTATATATTGAGAGAAGATCGGGTAAAGTAGACCTTCGGATATTGTCAGTCACTTAATTACCCTTACTCTATATCTACTTTGTCTGCTGAGCGCCGGGGGTAGGTGGTCGACATATATTACGATTTTTCTGTCCCGGGCCAACAAAAATCAAATGATCCCAGAGATATAACCTCTGAAGAGAAGATGCTCAAATGTAGATTACTTGCAGCTGGGTTGTTATTATTGCCATCAGTGGCTCTCATTTAAGTTGCGCTAGCATTCGAACATAAGCTTTTTTTTCAATTCTAAATATTGCTTTATTCTAAATATAACTCGAAAGGAATTCAAAAGATAATTCTGATCAAGCAAACTTCGAGGATTACTATTGCTATTTAATGATAATCAATATCTACAAAGGCGTGATTAGTTGATCTTGTGAAGTAGTATTCATGGTAAGCTAGTTTAAGATTTATTTGGAGTGAATTTTATTGCGCAGGTAACCGATCATAGGAGAGTACTTTGCTTCCAAAAGAAATCCTTTGATTGAAGAGAAAGCTTCACATGCATACTGAATCTATGGAACGAATACATAAGTTTGTTTCGGTCAAGTTGGAATCTCCAAACAAGTTTCCAGATAATTTTTAATCACTTTCTTTGCAGCCATATCCTAATATACACTAACTCGAAGGTGTGGATGAGAGAAAAAACACAGTACGAATCATGAAAATATCAAATTTTTCAATTGACAGAGGAATTCAATATCCGCAATGTAAAACATTTACGTCTGCATCGGAATTGAATATTTCCTTCATGTAATCTTGTCTATATAGTGCTATGCTTCTAGTGTCCGACCATAGATTGCGCGGCGGCAGAATATCTGTTACCATGTGGCTTGGCTTCGTCCACAATCTTGCGCATTTCTTGCAACTCTTCAATTGTCAAATCAATGCTTCGTGAAGCGAAGTTGGCCTCAAGTCGCTCTGGTTTGGTTGTACCTGGAATAGCAATCATATCCTGAGCAGCAACCCACGCGAGGGCTATCTGGGTGATTGTACACCCCCTTCGAGTCGCGAGTTTCTTGATTTCCTCCACAATAGCCTTGTTTTTGTAGAAATTTTCTCCTTGGAATTTAGGGCCTAGATGACATTCCGTATCAGTAAAGACTGGGGAGAATACAGTGAATAGGAAACATGGTCAAGGAAAGACATACTAGTTCGGCGGAAGTCGCCCGCAGGGAAATCATCGGGAGTTTTGAATGGAAAATCGTCTACAAGCCATCCGTGACCTAGTGGGCTGTAGGCGACATAGGCAATTCCTAACTCTTTTGCAGTTTCTATCAATCCATCTGTCTCGTGAATAGTCTCAAAAGCAGAATACTCGGCCTGGAGAGCATCAATTTTTGCAACTACGAATGTCAGCAGGAATCGACAACTGCAGATGGGAACTAACTCGGATTTGCTTTGCGCAAAGTGGCAGCAGAGCATTCAGAGAGGCCGATAAAATTGGTCTTTCCCGCTTTACGAATCTCATCGAGAGCTGGGATAGACTCTTCTAAAGGAGTGTCTATGGGAGTAAAGTTAGCAGACTGGGCACGATATAAAGTTGGGACAACCTACTAGGATCAATACGATGCACATAGTAGAGGTCTGGCGTGAAGCCGAGTCTCTCAATGGTGCCCTCGATATACTCCTTAATATGGGAAGCAGAATTAGTGACTCCCCCGAGTCCACCACCATTGTTCCCCATACAATCAAAGCCACATTTTGATGCAACTACAGATTAGTATAGTCAGTGTTAGTTCTCCAGTGGTGGTGAATTGCAACGTACTGAAGATCTTATCACGGACGTTGTGCTTTCTAATGAAGTCTCCGAGCAATTTCTCGTTAATACCCGCTGCGTAAACAACCTGCGTTTCCATTTAGCAGTTTTCCGACGCATATGCAGATGTTTCTTAAACTTACAGCAGTATCCCAGAATGTACACCCCAATTCAATGGCTTTAAGAAGGACTGGCTCGGCTTCCTCCAAGCTGAGATTACTTCCCAAACCAAAGCTTAAACCCATAGCCCCGAAGCCTGGATTAGCGACCTGGATGTCGCCGAAGGGAATTGTTTTGACCATATTGGCTTTTTATAGTGTGTTTTCTGATTGTTCTTTTAGTTGTCTCTTGTGCACTTTTCAGAATCATACAGAGCTATACGGTACATGTATATATACTGTCAAATAAGGAAGTGAGAGAGAGCCAGGTGAGGTCCCAGAGACGGACTTTATGGAGATAACATCGGAGTCGATTGAAACATTTTACTTGATTCTTAAGTCAGTGTTGTCCTGCTCGCTTCATTTTCTAACATCGGATATTGGCAGCATTGGTTCCATTCTGTATTGTGTTTCGGCCGAAAAAGGCTTGTGGAGATCTGTGATAGCCTAAGGACTTACGTAAGATACTTTCTGTCATCATGCAGTATGGCGTGCCGTGGTTTATTAGTGGGTTGGTAGGCCCACTTCTCAATCTCAAGCCTCCTGCTTTAATGACTTTAAAGAACGGCTTCTCATATAAGGCAGATTTCGACGCACTAAAGGGAACTCGGACTACAAAATGAAGAAGTCACCGAGGTAGAAGCAAACAACAAGACCAATATTCACATCGTTCGAATATGACCAAGTCACCATGTATCACTCAGATTGTCTTGCGGTATACGCCGCAGCAAGATACAAGCAAAGGAATAGAGGATGTTTCGTCTGCCCTGTTTAGGGCGGCTGAGCGAAGAAAGGAACAAAATCGAGTTCATCAGAGGGCTTAGCGTAAGTCCTCGTTCCACTCATTGCAATAAGTCCTCGTGTGTCACAATGAGGTAATGATGATGTGTGCGTCTCTAACTTGTAGGGAGAAGAAAGAAGCTTCAGCGATCACAGTTTCGTATAGTGAAATATGAGGCCGGACGTCCGACATCACACGATCAGTTAACGCCCTGGGATCTTAGGCTCGACACTAGTGCTAACGTGGTTTATTAATGGGTCGGTTACTATCCTGAATTGACCCACAGAACTAGATGACAGAACCGAGGAGCTGGATGGAGATTTCTTTATTGTGACGACTGAGCCTCATTGGTGCCAGACAACCACTATTCACCATGGCAAGACAGGAGATTTTTCTTCACTAGTCTTTTGATCCTCTCAAACGAGACTATAAAAATACCTCTAGACATACCCTTTATACAACAGTTTCTTATTCTCCAATAAAGAAAATTGGTTTAATTTATCATCATGCCTTAGTGGCTTTATTATCATACACAAATTTACTCAGTTCGTGCTATAAATTGCTATAAGCTCAGATTTTCAAAAGCTTGACGTGATATATCCTCTATTACTTTACTCGCCTTTCTGAATGTCAATGTATCTTTCTCTACAATTGTTGAATTTTCGAGGATAAAACTCGAGGTTAACTAAAATAGTTATTTTGATATCAGACTACTGTACCCCTTCATTCTCGTTTATTCACAACATGGATTTCCTCTCCACAATAAAGAAAAATGCTCCACCTTTCTCTATGTCCGATAATCCACCAGGTTCAATTCATCCCTAGGAGCCAACAAAACATCGTGATATACCGGTACCAAAGGCTATACCAAAAAACGTGTCATAAGAAATGACAAAAGATATCGACGTCGGCATGATTCGAACATGCGCCCCCGAAAGGAATTGATTTCTAGTCAATCACGTTAACCACTCCGTCACGACGCCTATCAAATTGTCTGTGTTTAATGAGTAAGCAGAGTTCTTTAACATCTAGATACCACTCTTACCTTGACTCTACGTAAGAGGTGGGAATTGAGTCCTCTTTCAAAGAACCTCTTAATTGAATTATAAATTCATTTCAAGTCAAATACTAGATTTTGAAAAGATCATACGAGAATTGGAGCTTTCTCTATATAAACAGTAAGAACCATATATATCTAATACAATATTGAAGAGAGATTCGAATTATCAAAGTCCTTCTGAATATTAGTACTCAACTACCGCCTCTTATTTCGCTTACGTAGAGCTTGAGTAACCATCACTAGAGTTGATTTCTGAAGTGTGTGTAAATGGTTACTTGGAAGTATCGTAAATTTGAAATATGCGAATGCCACTCCTAATTTTTTCGTTCATTCTTTCTTTAACTGCCCTCTTTTTCTTTTCATACCAAGTCTTGGTGATAAGGATCCTGTCCATGTTAAGAATTCTCAAGTGAACAGTATAGATTGTGAGGAATACCTGCACACAAATTCACACATCACGAATACAATCTCTAATGAATTCGCCATGCTATGATACAAAAAAAACCGTTCAGTAATTGATATGTAGATAATTTGATAATAGTCTATTGACTCCAACTTCTTATAGAACAGCCGTAAGACTGGAGGTTCCTCGTTGACAAGCTTGTATGTGGTCTGCTGTGGCGGTGGGTTCACAGGATCATTATTGGCCATTGTATTTGTAGCCAGCCTGTCCTCGATCGTGCGCTCCCGTTATTCTATGAAAACAGTGTCAAAATGATTTGGGGCATTGTTCGGCGTTGAAAAATGCTGGGTGATCATTCTATATGCAGCTCGCAAGTAGTGATCATTTCATTTTTCATCCTCGTGGTGATAGTTTCAGATGCTCAGCATCAGCATCGCATTGCTCTAGTGTGGAGTCTTTATTTACGTTGCGGACTGCAGATCGAAGTTACTGGAGAAGTCTTTCACGAATATGAGTCGATCTTCGGTGCACTCGATTTTTTCGCTAATCTCATCAATCCCTCCACGAAATCTGCATGACTTAGATTTTTCAGAAATTCTTCCTCGGAAATATCTCCCACAGGCGCTACTTCGTGAGTTGGACTTTTTGTCTTGTTCGTTTCAGTTCTTGCCTTCAATTGAGTTTCCAATTTCAAAATACTTCCATGGATGTCCCGCATAGTTTTATACCTAGATGGATCTTCCAAATTTCGTAGTGCTTTCTCGAGAACCTCCAGAGACTGCAAATTTTGCTCATCTATATGTTTCAGGCGTTGTTCCAAAATTGACCGTTTCTGCATTGTTCTCAACAATAATTCCCATTTCATGATGTTTTTCGCCTTCAATTAAATTGCAAGCTTTAATGTGACTTCGTCAATTACATCTTCATGTCCGAAGTCAGTTGTATTCATATTCTCCCTAATCCATCTTCGAACTATGGTCGATATGCCAACGATATGGTCGACTAGGCCATCCAAACTATCGTTTCCAGCTTTGAGTTGTGGCCAAGGCACACGCAAATCCCCTTCCAACGACAGTTTGTTGAAAAATTCGTTCACAACCACAACTCCAAATCCACTACTCTTGGCTGACCTCACCATACACCGAAACCCTGCATCATCCGAGACCAAAATTAACCAAATAAAAGAGTTAGGTTCCTTTTGTAACTGCGTCACCTTCCACTTCTCCCACACGCATCGTAGAGCTTCATCTGCTTCTTGGGGAGCTGTACCCACGCGTTAAATGTGTACTCCAGTTTCTGTCAATTCTGTCCCAATCTCAGAGAATACGTGATGAGTACCAAAAGTTGATATGTTAATAAGCTCCCGGAAATGCCCAGCGAACTTCAACGAAGTTACCACGTTGTCACAAGACGGAGAAGTTCTTTTGTTGTCGGCATCCCATAGAACTACAACCGAAT
Source organism: Botrytis porri (assembly GCF_014898465.1). Taxonomy (NCBI): domain Eukaryota; kingdom Fungi; phylum Ascomycota; class Leotiomycetes; order Helotiales; family Sclerotiniaceae; genus Botrytis; species Botrytis porri. Next base: position 411,476 of record NW_024066097.1, on the reverse strand, counting down.
TTAGCCTTGATCTAGAGGTGTTTCCTTGATTCTTAGATGCAGCTTCCGTATCGGCCAAAGCAGAGATCTGATCCAGTTTGAATATCGACTTCAGTCTCCTTTGACGTGGTAGCTTGCCGGGCTGAGATTTAGAACCCTTTTTCTCATTGAAACATTTTCCTTGAGTCGGGGCGGAGGTGTCTTTCTTACTTCTATCTAGAATTGAAATTGAATCTGATTTAGGGCTGCGTATGTTAATGTGAGACAATAAACCCACGTCCGAATTTAACTTTAAATTCGGGGAACTTAATTTACTATAAAAAAGAGGTAGGGAACGCAAGGCCTCTTTTAGATTTATTGACCCTAAAGGGTTTGTTAAAATCATTCCTATAGAAGGCATCGAAAGTACCCTAGTTTTCCTTCTTCTGATAAGTTCCCATCTTCTCAAAATGACGGATGGATGAACCCTTCTCAGAGGTGGTAAGCCCCCATGCAGAATTAAACTTGAGGAGATATCCGCGGCAAGTGTCGTGAAGAATGCCAAGTCCAGACGGCATTTTGACAAATTGTTGATGGTATCACCACGATTATTGAACCTCGGGTACAACGAACAGAGGAATGATTTGGTGTTGGGAAGCAGAGAGGCGCGAATTGAGTTTCTGGTACTCAATTGGGTAATCATTGCTCATCTCATGATCCTTAGAGTTACCTGACTCTTTGACTTTGTGTCACGGGGTCTTTTCTGTTGTGACTTTCATGATGTGAAGATTCTCGTGAAAAATAGTGGCGCTGAGATTCCAAGGAAGAGAAATACCCCGGATTCTGGCGCAGCCGCTAAGTTCCTGTCAGCATCACGTGCTATATATTCTTTGACAGACACATTGTGTTTGCGTCCTTTCCATCACCCTCTAATTGTAACATTGCTACAGGAATATTTTCCTAAATTAAATGGATCCTAATTTTGATTTTCAAAACTACTCGGCCCTGCTACGTCTAAACCGAGTGATCTAGAACTCCTGGAATTTCTCTTGTTAAGGTTATACGTGTCGTACACTACATGCAACTAGAGATCTGATGGTCTCGAGGCTTGACGATGTGTATCATTGAGATGTCACATTACAGAAATGAGCAGCCAAGGTGTTTTTATGCATGGTGTCTCTCATCTTCGACGCAGTACGACGAAATTCATGGTGTTTAGACATCCGAAAATAAGATATTGATCTCGAAGATGAAGAAAAAGCGGGAAATGCTCCTTTCTGATTTATTAGACACCCAAGTGGTTTATCTCCATTTTAAGAGAACCTAAACTCCCATTCCTTCCATTGCCAAAGAAGTACACAAAGCCAGCAAGGGTCATCATGCCTGAAGCTCATTCACACGAGTCTAGCAATAGCAGAATATCTTTACCATACCATTCACTTTTGAATCCGAAAATAGAGAATGATGAAGGACCATATCTACGAGATGACGATGCGGCTACTTTACGGCGAAAGTTTCTGTATGGAGTAATTGTGGGACTTTTCGGCGGATTATCTACAATTCTGCTTATTTATGTTACATTTTCATACATTTCTAATTGGAGAGTACCACAAAAATTCTCTCCAAATTGTAGGTTGGGATAGCAGTTCCCTCCTGGAAAGATTGCGGCAGCTTTGGATATCACTTACTCATATTTAGCAGTTCCATCACATCCAGTTATTTTTGAAGAAGACGAAAGATTTGCAGCTGCTTCTAGTCCAGAAACTGATTCAGCATGGGATAATTTAATGCCAGGTAAAATTTACTCTGAGAAGTTTTCCAGCCGATATATCTCCAGGGAAAGCTAATTAAACATCACCAGCTGGACGAGGTTTCATTCTTGTCGAAAACCCCGAACACTATGGGCTTCGACCAGGGTTACCATCAGCAAATGGACTAGATCGATATTCGGTTTCCGTATTCCACCAACTCCATTGTCTGGTAAGATCTCTTTCTCTTCGCTCTCTAATCCATCCGAATCACCATCTAACCCTCTCCAGGGCATGATCCGCGAATCCTACAACTCGGTCCTCAAGGAAGTTCGCCCGCACATCCACGGCGACGAAAACCTCTCAAACTCAGCGGCCCAGGAATCGGAAAAAGAACATACATCCCACTGTTTCGATTATTTACGACAAGCAATGATGTGTTCTGCAGATTTGACTATCGAATGGGCAATGGAGATGCCGGACGGAAAACCTCCGTTTACAGTCGATGGGTGGGGTATCACTCATACATGTAGAAATTGGCAGAATGTTTTGAAGTGGATGGGAGAGCATCGGAGTCCCGTGAATAGTTCGGGGATTGCGTAAGAGTTTGGGAGACGACAATGGGGTATGCATTGCTACGGCTTGGTGTCCACATGTTCGACGAACTTTTTTACTTTATCTTTACTCGCATCCATCATGAATATCAATCCATAATTTACTTGAAATCTGAAATTCGCGATAGTCATGGGCAAACCTTTCCCCACCTCAACAATCCATCGCCTCAATCGTCTTCATCGCTAATTATCTATTCCGAAAACAGCTTTGCAAATAGTGGGGTACATGTCATTTCCTCCACAACATCTCCAAGATCTTACAGTGTCTAAAATGTACAGCTAGCTACCGTCCTATGGGCAGATACCGAGGAAAGGTCACTTGCATATCTCACACGCCCGAAAGAGGCAGTCCAGCGATTTACCCGAAAGGCAGGTGCCAAGGCATCCATCGCTGGCATCCGGAAACTAGAGGTTTATAGGAAGGTGACATGTACTGATAGCGGACCCTGATATTTCTTTATAGATATATAAACTTAAATAATAATAGAATGCTAGATTTCGACTATTGTTGCAGTTTTACACTGCATCGCAAACTTAGGAGAGAAATTCAAACACGATGATATAAAACAGAGAAAAAATAAAAGCGATCAAAAAAATGTTGGCACCCCGCTCCACCTCCACGAAACAATCTTCATCTCTCCTCATCTCCTTTCTCTTCCTCATAGTTATCCTCACGACTCTTATATATTTTCTTCAAACATCCTCTGTATCTTTTGTTTCTCCCCCCTCTTCATCTCATTCACACGCCTCCCCATTATCTTCATTCACACCCTCTATTCCCTCATCCCTCAACCCCTCATCACCCCTATCCAAAACTGTTCTATTCTCCGAACATTTAACATATGAAAATCTTTCCCATGAATATGATCATCTTTGGGATGAATTACTTCCACAAAATAGAGGGTTTCTAAGGGTTTATGATGAAGATAGGGAGTCGAATGGGAAGGGAGATGCGGAAGGAAAGAGAGGAGAAGTACAAAAGGGGAAGAAACATAAATATGGAATAACGATGTTTCATTCTCTCCACTGTTTAGGAATCATGAGGGGAGGAGTACAGGAATTATTCAGGGAGATGGAGGAGTTGAAGATTGAAGTTGAGGAGTTGAAGATGGGGAAGATGGAAGATGATGAAGATGAGGAGAGCAAGGTGAGGAGGGAACAGAAGAAAAAGAAAGCAGGAGGGGGCCATGGGCATGGTCATGATTTTGGTCACATGGAACATGGGAATCCACTACATTGGTTACATTGTTTTGATTATTTGAGACAGGTATGAACAGTTCTCATTCACATTATTCCTGATTTCTTTGGGGACCTTGGGACACCAATCTGGAGGCCATATATTTTCACTAGTAAGTAACATGCTCGGATGCTCGTCTCGGAGTATGATTGCTAGCGGATGGAATGAAATAGGAAATCATTGGATATAATGTCTTTGTATAGAAGACTGAAGAACCTAGAACTGACTTCGCACCAAAATTCTAGACGGTACTATGCACAGCTGATGGTACACTTGAGCCACCAAAAGCTGATTCAAAAGGAAAGGAAAATGTCGACGGGATGATGGAGAGGCAATGTAAGGACCCTGAAGAGTTGTGGAAGTTGAGCGTTGAGTCTTTTGAGGCAACTAGTTAAATGGTTGATTATCTAATTCTATCAATGTTCTCGTTATTTGCACTCTCATGAATTTTCAGTTCAAAATGCTGTCATTATGAAGCTTAATCTTAGTTCTGACCCTTGAAGATGCTTAACTATCGGTTAATTACAACTCTTATGGCATCATTGTAAAATATCATGCCAATTTTTAACAACGCGTAAAGGACGATTTAATAAGCATTTTTCGATTTGTGAATTCAATGTCAAGTAAAAATAACATTTTTTTGCAATCACTCCCTTGCCCTTTGAACATTGGGAACTCAGAGAAACGCATGCCCTCCGCAAACGCTCAAAAGAGGTCTGAATTAGGAAGTACTCCCCGAAAACGATCCGAAAGCGCTTTTAGAAACAAGTGATGCCGTAGAACAAATCCAAAGTATCATGATCCATTCTATCGCGCAATGCCAAGCTCAATATCATGCACATCGAACATGCATTTACACCACATCTCGCGCACTACAATATGTATGGCCGTTTTCTCACCGCTTACAGTGGCTTTGTACCTATTTTCCAAAGATCACAATCATTTACTCGGTCAGACCATCGTGTGATACTGGCTTGTCTAGACTTGGCGAATAAAGTGGGAGTAACCTTATCCCACCATTTCTCTTGCGAATTTCCTCATAAATACAGACGAACGATGTGATGAATGACTTTGAGCCTTGCCATGCCGGAGGAACGGAAATGCAAGTTGACTCCTGTGTTCAGGAGAGAACAGGGACAGTACAAATAACATTCTAGATGGCAGTTCATTGGATTATGAGAAGATCGGGTCTTGCGATACCCTTCATACCCCTCTCTATATTGTGCAAGGTGATCAATGTACCCCTCACTCAAGCATTCAGGCCGCCCGATGAGACTCTTGATACTAGTTCCGACACCGTGAGGTTAGGAAACGAGATCGGGTATAAACTATCACCGGACCAGATGGACTGTAGGAGGATGATATACATAAGCATTTGCCATACAAACCCTTCTCATCGATCAGCCAAGTCGAGAAAATCTCAGAATAAGCAGTCTTAACAAAGAGTACCCGCCTATATATACGACCTCACTCTGAAAATTCACCACCATCATGCATTTCCAATTCTTCTGTTTTGCATCAGCCGCGCTGGCCATCGCCGTTATGGCAGCCCCGATCATCGAACCAAACTCACTTGGTATGCCTTCTGCTCATCCTATATCTGCATTTCACTAACATCGAAACGACAGCAGCACGTGAAGCTAGTATTTCTCGGGGTTTCTTTAATAACAACGACGCAGGATCTAGTGAGAAGCGGGGATTTTTCAACAATGCAGATGCATCAGGTGCTTCAAAAGACAAGAGAGGATTTTTCAATAACAATGAGGCAGGGTCAGATGTGAAACGAGGATTTTTCAACAACGCAGATGCATCAGGTGCTTCAAAGCAGAAGCGGGGATTTTTCAACAACAACGACGCATCGGATTCCTCAAAGGCCAGGAGAGGATGGTTCAACAACGGGAATTCCGCGGACGTCTCAAAACGTGATGAGGAGGTTGATGATGAAGGGTATTATTACACATATACAGATAGTACCAAGTAAAGGAACACACATTCATGGACTGCTCAGTCAGAAGTGGAGGATGTTAGGAAATGGTAGTTTTCATCGCCGTGGGAGTTCTTTTCGGGATGGTTGCGTTGGGTGGACTCAAGGACGCACGTGACTGTGTTAATACAGTATTGGATCTTGTCTATTTTCAACAAATGACAATTAATGTTTCTCCTTCATCATGTGGGAACAAATCACCCTCAATCATGACAGTAACACATGTATCTCATTGATGAAACAAAGCTCGCGAGATAACAAGAAGGGAGAACTAGCGATTGGTTTAGTGATAATGAGCAACAGGGACTCAGGTTTAAAGACGTAGGATGAATACTCATAGTTCGTTAAATTGATATACAGAGTTGAGAGGCTAATAGTCTAAACATGAGATGAGCTTAACTGTACGCCTTTCTCCTTTCCCCCAAACACCTTTCCATCTATCCCTTTCAAATATACAGTTAAAAACTTATGCATCAAGAAGATTTTACTGCAATCGGTGACATCCGGCTTGCGAACTTCACCTTGGCAGCTTGTGGACTTTGCGATGCTAACTTTCTCCTCAAAATAGCCATGGTTCTTTTGGGGATCCAGACTCGACTACCCAAAACTAAAACCCCAGACAATAATGCCAGACTTCCAGCTTGATGGGCAGAAGCAAGTGGGGTAGGTACTAGGTATATCAGAGTGCTGATACCCAAAGAAACTTGCAACATCAAAAGATGAACTACACCAAGCATTCCTTTTGCCCCGCTTTTTGGGAGAGCAGCTTTAACTCTAGGGTTGAAGCGTGAATATGCCCATAGAGCGAGAATAGCAGTAAATGAAGTGGTTGCTAGTATACGGTGGTCTAATTGTACTGTTGACGGATTCTCGAGCATATTACGCCACCACAAATCACTACGATCCGGTTGTCTGGAATAAAATTCGGAGAAGAGTTCGGACTTTGGTGGCGCGAATCCCTTGCCCATTCGAGGGAATTCATTATAAATAAGACCGGCATCAAGACCTGCGACTAATCCACCGGACATGGCTGTTGTGAAGACGAGGAGAGCAAGACCAGCAACGGATTTACGGAATACTGATAGTGAGGACGATGATAGGCGGAGGAGATGAGCATGCGCCTGAGCGGGTGTAGAGTTAAACAAAAGTTTGCGATCGCGAAGAATTGAGAGACCGTTCCAAAGCATCGCAGTGTAACAGATGAAAGCAGTGCCGAGATGTGTGGTAAGCCTGTATTGAGAAACGCGGGGATGAGAGCCGGGGGCGAAAAGATCGTCCTTCAACCCTGACTTAACCATCCACCAACCAATAGCTCCCTGGGTGCCAATGAGTCCCGATATTCCTAGTAAACGAAGAGCCATAGGCTTCGAGACTTTACGACGGGCGACGAAGTAGACCGCTGGGACAACAAAGGAGAGTCCAATGAATCGTCCCCATAATCGATGGAACCATTCCATGAAATATATCTTCTTAAATTCTGCCATGGTCATATGTGGATTGAGAAGCTTGAACTCTGGTGAGGCTCGATATAAGTCGAATTCACTCTCCCAGTCTGCGGCAGAGAGAGGTGGAAGAGATCCAGTGACGGGTTTCCATTCTGTAATACTAAGACTTGAGGGGGATCAGCAAAACGCTTTAAGATGACTGTATTGGGAGACCACAAGAACAAATAAGGCAAATGAAAGCATCTTGGTCACATCACACTTACCCAGACTCTGTCAACCGTGTGAGACCTCCAAATACAACGATTCCAAATACACTTGCAGCACTTCCCAATAGCCAATAACCGACTGATTTTGAACTTGTTTCCGGAAACCTGCTTCGTGATGATTCTTTCTTTATTGCTTGACTGGATTTGCTTAATGATTCAGCCAGCGAACTCAATGGAGAGGCTCCATTGGCAGATTCAGTAATCGTAGCTATGTTACTATTAAATCGTATTGAGCGCGAAGATATGGATTTGGCGGGGAACTTTATTTGCCGTAATGTAGGACGAGGTTGTTTTAAACACTGATGACATATAAAGAAATCCCTAGATAACCTAGGAGTTACCTTTCGCAGTCCTGGTAAGATTGAAGCCATTGATCAAGAGTTGACGTGAGGGAAACCAAGAAGAGAGAAATCACAGTGGCATGTTGTTGATTATTACTAACCTTACTAACCTTTGACTCAATCTCGCTCCAGATCTCGAATAATTGTGGATTACCTCAGCCATCGAGAGTAAATTACTACGGTCACGGGATTTGGCGAAACCGTTTTTCTCCGTTACAAGAGTTCAGTGGGTGAACCCTTCAAGTAGGTACGAAGTAATAAGTAATCAACACCAAACACAATTGATCGACAGCAAGGGTTCAGATCAATTGAACCCGATTAATCCGAATTCATCATTCTAATTTGACACTAGATTTGCACATCCTGAGTACGACAACAGCGACGACGGCGACGTCTCCAATTTTAATGGAAAGGAGGAATTCGTATAGTGTCGTGTCTATAAATCTAACATAGTTCCCGAACAATCTCAATGAATTATATCTGTATATTTCATTGATATTACACACGTATATATTTGACCCTTCATTCTTCACCTAAGGCATGCAACAACTGTTCTCTCCTTTTATTTAATATCTAATTAATACCATGTTCTCAGCTCGCGACACCGATACCCCAAACCCATTTCGACCCGCGCTCCAATATCTTATCGATACTGCGAATTCAAATCTACCACGAACTCGTTCGAATCATCGGAAAAGTTACTCAATTAGTAGTTTGGACTCAGATGGGGAGAGCGGCGATAAGATGTCTTCTCGAAATGCAACCACCTCGTCTGAACTTCACCCATCAATCCCGCTTATAAATATATCTAGAAGTCCTTCCCCCTATCGCCCAAGAGCTGGCTCGGGTTCCGATCCGACATCAGAAAGCGACGAAGAATACGATAATTGGGGCACATCATCCAGGCGGCCTATTCTTTCCGGGGTAGAACCAAAATACACAGGCTGGCGATATGCGCTCTACAGTGGAGGACTGGGCCAATTCCTCTTCAACACAACACTAGGCTGGCGGTTTTATGTCGGAGTTCTGGTATTTTGGTTAGGGGGCTGTGGCATAGGTCTGACTGTCATGAACCGAATAGTTCTTTGGAGTGGGTACCTGCAAGAAAACTATACTTCATATACTAAGCTTATGATCTTATTAGCCGGAGTTTATAAGTTTCCCTGGCCTTTAACGACTACATTTATCGAATTGTTGATCACCCACGGATTTTTATGGCTTTCGGCATTCCTTACAAGATTAGCAAGTCCAGTGTGTATGACTGCGGGCGTGTCGAGTGCGGTTGCGCCAAGTACACCTTTACACAATTCGAACTTACCTGGGTTTAGAGGAGAGGGAAAGAAGCAAGGGTTACTTTCGACTCTAGGAAGGTTGTCATCTGCAAGTTCCGGAGGTATTGCTGGTGGTGGGCTGTTCGAATTCGACTATGCTGTCGCTCGGCAAGTCTTGCCCCTCGCCGTTATTTTTGTGGTGAAACTTATATTGAGCAATATCTCTTTCGCTTACGCCGAACTTTCTATATATGTCATGGCTAGGATTGGAATCATTCCATTCTCTCTACTATTCACTACGATCCTTGGACAACAGCAGCATTCTGCATCCACTATCTCATCAGCTTTGATTGCTACTCTATTTCTGCTACTAGGCACGATGAAGGCTGGTCTTCGTGCTCCATGGGAAAGTATAGTTGCTGGAGTCTTTTCATCCATTTTTGTTGCGTTATATCCTGTTCAGATCCAGCGTACATATAAAGCGCTGGTCGCTCAACTTGTTCCTCAAGGCGACCTCCTAGGGGGTTTCGCTTCCGGTAACGGCCCATCCGATTTCTCTGGTTCTCGCGAAGAAAATCGAGCATACTGGCGTCTGCTACACTATACATCCCTTCTCTCCATCCTCATTTTCATTCCTATTCTCCTCTTATCTGGTGAACTGCCAGATGTCTATCGCAATTGCTATTTTCTGGATGTATTCTTTCATTGGTTGATGGTTCTCTGTGGCGGGACTGGATCATGGGCAGTATTTTGGTGCACAATTGCATTGACTAGAGCAACCGGTCCCCTTACGACAAGCTTTTTGTTTGTGCCAAGAGCTGCATTCTTGTTACCTATCATGGCCGGTTTTAAGCTACCAGCCTCCAATTGGATTGGTTTTGGTTTGTGTTGGGCTAGTTGTGCTTGGTTTTTAATCGGACGGGTGAGAGAAGGGAGACCCATTGAAAGATTGAGGTGACCAAACTATTTTCACAGAACCCGGCATGATTTATTGTATATAGTCCGGAACATGTGAGTTGGATAGAGGGCAATGTAAATTAACGAGAAGTTTCATAGAACTTATATCTAAGGCCTTGTGCCTATGCCTTGATTCGACCATTAGGAAAGACCTCAACGAAGTAGTGTGGCGCCATTCAAGCCTGAGCCGTAGCGTTTATGAGTGCTTTCACGGTGGCATTCGTAGCGTCATTGATTGCTTCCAGCAGCGTATGCGAGGTAGATTCAACAGATGCAACTGCGGTGGCATTTGCGGTACCGTTTGTCCCTCCTAGTTCCTCTGCTGAGCATGCTCTTTTCCCCAAAAAAACTCGGGAGCTGGGCCACAGGCCCATTCGCAAACATGTAAAACCATATCCAAGCAATAAGTGGCGTTACAATACTTCTTATACGATGAAACCTTGATTGTTTTAACACCTCGATCAATCGAACGTCTGGAATGTCTTCCACATCACAATATCTGATGTCACGAGACTCTAAGTCGCCTATTAATATAATATCTAATAGAATGCAGCGCCATCGTCGAAGGGCGACTATGGAAGTAGGCTCGGACATCTTGAAGAAGATTAAGCTTAGGGTATATGAGTGCGAAAATGAGTGTAAAAGCAAGAAACATGTGGAGAATTGCTGTAATAGTGGACTTCTGAAGTCCTTTTATAGTGGCATTGCGTCTTGCATTATCTTGCTCGACGGATGGATTCATAGGATACAATGAGTCTAAATGCGCAGCTGTTTCAGATGCAGTCTCGGCTTCGTGGGTTGCATCTGCGACCTCGCTAGCTGCGGCGTCTCGATCAATTTCTGTCTTGGCTGAAATCTGGTGTATCGATTGGGAGTCAGAGTCGACAACGAATTCGGCTGTAGGTCTAGGCGTGAGCTGAGTAGAGGATGAATCTTCATTATCTTGTTGATACGGATCTTTAATCTGATCAAAATCACCATTGCCTGTTACTGGAGACTGGTTCTCAATCACTGTGCTATACTTGATAGAACTAGATTGAGGTCGAGATTCAGACTCAAATTGCTCTTCTCCATTAGATTCAAGTGCAATAGCGGATTTACCTTCCTTCAATAATTTTTGTGATTCGCTCAGTTCTTTGCCTTTGTCCCCTACTGGTATCATAGAATCGGTCTCAAAAACTGATTTGGATACGGGCTCGACATCAGCGTCAGAGTCCCCATCAAAGATAACATCGGTATCTCTTGGCGGTAAGCGGCGAGTTCTCTCAAATCTCCCATTTCCTCGTCTTTGTTCGCAACTTTGGCTTTCTCTACATCAGTAGTCGAAGATGAGGAATCGAGACTTGAAGATCGGGCATCTTTCACAAGTACTGCAAGATTAGACGGGTCATCCTCGATTGAAGCATCGGATGCGGTGGCTAAGGCTAGTTTATGTGTTAGTCATTTCATTTTGATATTGCGAGAACCATTTGTTCTTGGGAATGCATGTGAAAAGAAGTTACTTACGAGTATATTGAGAGCGACTGTTGCTATGTGTCGTCATGATTACTATGTATTCTTCTTCAAAATGATGATTCTTGAAGCAATTCTTATCCCATTTGTCTCTTTTTAGGGAAGAAACATGGAAAGTGGTCTCTAGAAATAGAATAAAATCCACGGAGAGTTTATGAAACTTCTTATCCTCGTCTGGAAGCCGTAAACGTCATAGTTTAATACTGAAGTCAAACTAACATCCACCAAGTAGTTGACAAGTTGGAAATGGTGATCATCATGAAAACAAAGTAGACTATTTCTAGTGTAGCTGTTGCGCTAATAGTGCTTGGGAGTTTACTAATTTTCTTTAGAGTTGGTGATTACAAGATCGGTGTTAACATTTGAAGCTCATGTACGTAGTAGAATAGCGTCTTCATGAAATGAGATAAGATGGTGCATCAGAAAGCTTCTCCAACCCTCACACTCTTCGCACTGCCAATTGGGGCACTTTATTCTACAATTCACCTTATTCATATCTTCAATCTTAACCCTACTATCTATCCAATGCCAAGCTTCACGCTAATACTACCAGCTTGGCGCTAGCATTCTAGCTTAACGGTTGCTAGATGACTTCATCCAGACTACTGACCCCCACCGGCATCTCTAGTAAGGCCACGAGGTTTTGGAATCCGTCCCCGCTTTCTCATTCGAGGCTGAAATTATATCAATTAAACGTCTTGTTGTATTAAAGAAGCGTTCTTTCGTCGGTTCAGTAGATTTCGATCCGGAGTTGGTTAAAAGGCTAGAGAGCCAAATATAATCGAAGATGAAAAATACAAAGGCCTCATCAAAGACACAAAATCCAGGACAACTATTGTACATGCTCACCGGAGACAAGATTAGTAAGTTCAGTCGAACGCAGGGAAAATGCATGAACTCTAATTTTCGATCATGCAGCCATGGAGGAGGAGCTTCTACGCGTGCGCCCACATCCACTTTAGCAAATCTCACCGAAGCCGCTATTTTTTTCTCGAACAACGCTTGACAAATGATACGTCTCAGCTGGTGGAGAAAGGCTAGAATGAATCAGTTACATCGCTTTTATTGCACTTCTGACACGGATTCGAGATTCTCGTGAACAGATTGAATATGGGATTTAAACAAGACGAGTTAGGTTGAGCAGTTTCTGGCACACATGGAGTTCTATCACTGGTAGCACATGAGAAAACTAACAGGCATCCAAAAAATTCCGGAGATCGATATCTATCATCCCTGCTGCTTGATTAAAAAAATCGAAACCCAGAATCTATGTTGCAGAAAAAGAAGCAAAGAATCAGTATTTGGTTTCTTTTTTCTCCATTATCCACGAGGCTTTCCCCGCTGAAGGCTCTTGTACCTCCCGGTGTGAACTTTCCAGTCGAATGATTCGCTATTCGGAAGCATTCTACGAGATCCGGGAAAAGAGATCCTGGTCAGCCTCAAAAGGACTGGTTACCAAGCATTTTAATATCATGATTGCCCTTTTCGAACAGTTCACAGATCTATCAGTGACCTATCATCTTCAATTTGACGAGGCTTTGAGATGGATAATTAATCTTCTTATACTGTTTGAATTTCTCGTTGTACGATCGTTCCATCGCATAGACATCGTGCTCCCTCCGGCATGTAATTTGGCATCGTGGTACATCAGAATTTCTTTTCACAGCAACCTATGAAGCTCCGTTGTTTCTCGAGTTTTCTTTACCGCTACATACAGATATTTGCACCGAGTTATGGCATTTATTCTTGCAAAGTCATATTTCATACATGATTACCATGCCATTATGCGCAAAGTGTAAAAGATTTCGTACTTGGATCACTTCCAAGGTGATAATCCAAGCTTCAAAGCCCTAGAATTAGTTAAGCTGGCTAATCTCATGGAATGGATGGAAACTTCATTTACATCATCAAAACAATCTAGTTAGCCTCTAGCCTCTAGCTTTCGGCTGATAAGAGTTGCCGATTATGCCACATGTTATTGAGATTTTTGAACGGCGATCATTACTTGAATCTGGAGTCATGGCGCAAATTCTCACTAGAGAATTCTCATGATCTGTACTTCAGCTTTAAGCTTCTTCGTGGGCGGAATGCAATGGTTATGTATGGAGGGCTTTGTTATAACTCTACGTGTAGGGAGACAAGTATAAGATTTGGCCTTTGAAATATTACCAAGCACCTGATCCATGGCATCAACCACAGTTGACATGGCAAGACAATGGCTCAGAGAATGCTCGGAAGATTATTCTGGATGTCGCGTACGGTTCAATTCTAAGAGCCTTCCATCAAGGCTGATCGACCTTGGGTATCCCGATCAAAGCTGTGATCTCAGTGTGCCACGTCTTATAGACACTCATGGAGCTTAGCCTTCTGATATGAAAACTGGGGAGGACTAGCAGTACGTCACTTTGAGCCACTGCTGGGGTAAATCGACGCACTTGTCAACCAAGAAAGACACATTGAATGAAAGGGAATACACAATCCCGTTTAACAGTTTGAAAAAGACATATGCAGACGCTGCCGGCGTAACCCGAGAACTACAAATGCGATATTTATGGATCGATTCGCTTTGCGATATTCAGGACTCCGATGAAGATTGGATTGAAGCATCGCCCAAAATGTGCTTCGTCTACAATAACGCTAAATTCAACATCGCCGCTGCAGTAGCGCTTGACGGAGATAGCGGTTGCTTATCCGAGAGATTGAGTGTTGAACTTGGCCATGTTCTTCGCTCGAAGAGAAAGACTATAGCGAGATCTGTGTGGATTCGACCGTGTATCAAAGCGGACACGCAACCGGGGAAGTGGGTATTTCTCTACCATGTCCACTTTTTTGCAGGGCCTGGGTACTTCAAGAAAGCATTTTGGCGGCTCGGATGCTGATATACTCACCTGTTGGCATGCACTTCCAATTTCGCATGACCAAAAGATCTGACGAAAACCCAGCGAAAGATGCAGGGGATCTTGATATCTTTGTTGGTACTAAGCTTGCTTCCTTTCCTTACCTAGCTCTAAACAAAGGATGAAAGCAATTCTATTTTCCCCGAGGAATAGACACCTGGTACCAAATGCTAGAGGTATATTTCGGAAAGCAAATATTGCGTAGAAAAGATAAGCTCCCGGTAGTTGCTGGTTTGGCGTATTAGCTCGGATTAATCATAGGAGATACATACCTTGCAGGCCTTTGGCGCGCGACTTTCCGCAAGCCTTGTGCTGGTTGCCTCATTCGACCTAATTGTGGATGTGTTCGTCGCTCCACGATGCCGGCTGATTCCAGATATAGCGCTCTTTCATGGTCATGGGCATCGTGTCATACCCTCTTCAGTTATGCTCCCGTGGCTTTCAAGGGCACTAAAATGCCAACAGAATATTTACCACTCGGTTATTAATCTTGTCCGGATTCCGAGGACACAGATGTTTTAGGGGATGCAATGTTGGTAGCTGCCCACAAAGACTTCGTCTCCCACCGCTGTGGGCCAGTGAAAAGTGGATCAATCACTGTCAAGGGTCATCTCCTCAAGATTGATATTTCTTGCTTCGTAAGTCCATTTAGAGAAAACGTCGCAGTCTACAACGGGTTGGCATTAGGAACGTTTTACGCTGATGCAAAATTGGATTTAAGGAAAAATAACTGGGCCCTTTTGTTAGGATATGAGCGTCGCAAGACTACCATCAAATCTTGAAGTTCAACGAAAGAATGCACTTTGGTGCTGTTGAAGCAGATGAGAGATGGAATGGAGCGAAGAATCTGCCTGGGGTTGAATTTGATGGAGTTCGGGTGTGGCTCACTCAAACGTGTTGCATACTTCCAGAAATTTGATGCAGTATGGCCACCTGAGACAAGAGACGTGGTAATCTGGTAATCTGCGGAGGTTCTATAAGAATTATCGTCATCTTTTTTAAAGATTAGGACTTCTATTCACCGAGTAAGGTGAGTTTGATGAGCAGATTAAGTTGTGAGATTTTAGCTATGAGCTCTCATTTGTAATGGAAAACATTCCTGACTATACCGTCGTATAATGGTATCAAGATAGCAAAGATATAACAGGGATCCTACTGCCCAACGTTTGTGAATCTCAAATAAGGCTTGACCTCTCTAACCCCTCCAAATTTCTTCCTCGCATCTTCCGTCTTGACTGTCGGGGGCACAATAACATCATCTCCTACCTGCCAGTCAATGGGTGTAGTGACGCCTTTCTTATCTGCCGTCTGCAAGCTATCAATGACTCTCAGCACTTCCTTAGTATTTCGCCCACAGCTAGCTGGGTACATCATTGTGAGTCTGATCTTTTTGGCAGGATCGATAATAAAGACGGAACGAATGGTGAATGCAATGCCTTTTTGGTCAATGTTGGTCGTGTCTTGAGCGTCGAGCATATCGTAGAGATAAGCTACTTTGCGGTCCGCGTCCGCGATGATGGGAAATTGTAGTGTGGTCCCAGAAACTTCGTTGATGTCTTTAATCCATTCTTTGTGGGATGGGAGAGGATCTGCGGACTATTTCCATCCAACCCAGATATTAGCATACAATGTGCTGGATCGAGTTCCTATAGATGTCATGAAATGATAGCATACCAACCCAATCATGTTCACATCCCGTTTCTCAAATTCGTCCTTTAGTTTCGCAAAAGCGCCAAGTTCGGTCGTGCAGACTGGAGTAAAGTCTGCGGGGTGGGAGAACAAGATTGTCCATTTGTTGCCGATAAAGTTATGGAAATCAATCGGACCTTGGGTTGTTTCGGCTTGGAAGTTGGGTGCTGTGGTGTGGGATAGTTGTTAACATTCAATTGAATCACAGATGAAGTCAAGCTTTCTGGGGAAGATTGAGTTATCAAAAAGACCATACCTTCGGAACCCAATCTCAATCGTGGTTGCTCAGGTAAAGTGTTTGTGGCCAGGAATCGTCGCGAAAGAGGGGCAACAGCTTGAGCTCGGAAGGAGTTCTGAATAGGAGAAGCGCGGGGTAATGCACGAATTGTTCTTGGAACTATACGAGCAAAAATGGTGGCCATTGTGATCCGATTGAATGTGAAGATTTCAGGTTAAAGGGAGTGAAGCTGTTGATGTATGTTTGGACTCAATTCATCAATAAGATGTCAACGGCGAACAGCTTGAATAATGTGTGACGTGATTACTAGGGGTCAAAAGGCTAAAATGCAAGGCTAGGGTATAGGATGTGGGGTAAGATTATAATCTTACAAGCGAGGGGACATCACCAACTACAAACTTCATCCTTTTTCAAAAATCTTTCCATCGATAAAATGGTGCTCGTTGGACTTTGGATACTAGTAAAACCCTCGAACGGGATATCGATATTCATACTATGTCAAATGGATCAAGTTATCGTATGTACTTGGATGCATATTGATGCCTCCAGTGATTATTTTTCTGAGCACCATGTGTATATTTACTTCTAAAGTTATGTATGTATATCTGAGTATTGTATCCCTCGTCATGCAGGTTTGAAGCCTTTCTTCTAGAAAGACCCTAGAGGAGATACTATTGGGAAAGATTTCAGAGATTTGATGCTAGTGGCAACTTTCTTTTTGGACACAGTGTTCCCAAGTTCAAGCTGGCGAGGAGCCGTTGTGATCCCTTGTTTATCAATGTCATTATGCGGATGGAAAATTCTACGTTCAAAGGAGAAGACGGTCTGGTTTGTTTGTGCTACTTTGCAGTCGATGATATCTCTCTGTTGCATCAAATATAGATTGCAGTGCCAGCTACTAGAGTTCAAATCTTGACCTATTGGAGACGGAACGGATGAGGAATTGGTAACAGCATCAGTCACTAACATTGGACTATATGTTCGAGCTCTAGCAGAGATCATGGCATCGAAAGTAGAACTGTTTGTACATGTTGCGTGATATGCGTGTTTTGCTGCTCAATTGATAGATACTGGCTGAATTAAGCTCGAGCAAACAGCTGTCAAATATCACGACTTTTCAAAATGAACCTGAAGGTAAATCTTTCATTTCTACATCTTTTTGTGGATACGCCTAGTTCCGTATTCCAGTGGATTCCACCGTCACGGAAAGATCAGTGGTCAATGTGTTGTGTGTTGGAGGAGGATGCAATAGTGAATCGAGTTCCTTATTCCGAGCAGTCCCATACGGGCTCTTACATAGCTGTCCTACTCTGTTTGATGTTGATCATCATATCTTCACCTACGCAGATTCATCTATGGATTTGGAACAAGGGACAATTCAGTCCTCTCATGATAATTGCGCCATTTACCACGCAAATGCCTTTTGGAGACTTCTATATGCCGAAGATATCTATGGCTAATCATGTTTCGCAAGCTTACTGTTGTTGATTACCAGGGAGATTCTGATCTAATCAATGGCAATCTTGGAAAAGGAAAGCGGCATGCCTGAATGATAACCCCAGTTTGGTTTTCTTTTGTGAATTGAAACTAATTGTTTATACGCTCCTTACAGTGGTTTGTTATGCTAGAAACTATTGGGGAAAGAAATGGCCATAATAAGCTTTCTGGTGATAACTTATGTACTCATTCATGATTGATTCTCGCAATTATGATCATTGTAAATGTGCTTTCATTGCTGTCCTCTCGCGTTGCTGTTAATTTTATGTCCACATTGAGAGAGCTCGAATGACTTCTTCGTTTCTATCCTAATCTCCAACGTTCATCTTTGCTCATGCATACTCATGTAATCCACTGCTTCAATTCCAACTTCAGCCCAACCCTTCAAAGTCGCATCCAATCTCCTCGGGTGCCATTTCTTAGGAACTTCGGGCGGCATGTAAGAGGATTTGGGTTCTCTTGATGGCATGGAGCATATTTGACTCTAATCGCGATTTGTTTTGTGTTTGCGGTCTACTTGGTGAAGTTTTCTTCGTTTGTACCATTCGAAGTCGTGAGGTCTGAATGGATATTATGCCCGCTGGGTGAATTGGTCACTTCGTTTGCGGCCCCCTTGGATGATACCGTAGATCCACCGATGATTGTGTTAAATCCACCACGCCCCACCTCCCCCAGCTTCCTATTAGCTTTCTTATTCTCAACTTTCGTCTCTTTGACTTCCGCGTTCTTGAAATTCTTGTCTGCTGCCCCTTTCATTTGAAGTATGGCCCAACAGCCCTGACAGATGCATTCAACTCCAAGCTCGTGCTCGAGATCATCCTTCGACTTCTGGCAGATCGCCTTCGTTTTTTCAATCTGTAAAGGTGCGCCTTTCTTCTCTCCCGCAATCTCACTTTCATAAAGATATTTTTTGAAACGAGAGTTGTCTTTGAGTGACGCAGACATAGCGAAAATCATGGCTTCAAGACCGACTGCCCAGTCGTACTCCCATGGCTCGCTTGCGTCGTGTGCGTGGTGAGACATCGCAAATGGAGGAGTCTTGTATGACGAATAGGTGGGTGAATAGTTGGAATTGACTGGAAATCAATAGAAAGATCAGGAGAAGTATAGAGGAGTCTTTATACCATATAAAATATCTATGTTCGAAAGTTCGAGATTTCTTTCTAACCAGCTCATACCATCTGGTAATTTATGCCTAGTCTGTCGCTGTACTTTCTTTGTTCTCTTGCACCAAACGAGACTCCATTATTGTCAGATGAAACTTTGAATCCATACATGCGAATAAAAACATGTCAACTATCCTCACTGATCAGTCTTGTGTGTCGCGGATTCCGGAGTACCATGTTTCAGCACGTAGATAACGTTTGCGAAATCTGGTCATAGAAGTGATTAAACAAAGCAAATATGAAATCTTTGCTTCATCGACCCTAGCAATTTTTAATAAATATGTTCAAATTTTTTCGCCATGAATTGATTGAATTGATTAAATTGCAGACTCAAAAGAACTGAACATCCCAACTAAGATGCATGTATCTTAAAAAGACCTGATTAAATTGATGATTCAAAGCCTTTCACTATGGAATTGTGTTCTACACTATCGAGGTCCCCTCGAGTAACAAATCTACTGGGACTGCTGAAAATCATCATTTAGGCATCGGACCACTTGGAAAGCGACCATACCGCTATTTCTTTTGGTAGAAGAAACTAGTCAGCCGTTGCCCATTGTAATCAAACGCATTTTCAATGAATTCGAAGAAATACAAATCGGAAGAATTCCTCATCTATCGATGCTACAAAGTCTTTATCAACAGCAATTACCCAGAGCAGGTAATGCTGAACATGCCGAATGTATGTTGCAAAGACCGACTTCGATTCAAGAATACTCAACCTGTTACAGCTAGTTGTGACGAACAACGAAAATCAAAGAATGACAGACCTTCTTTACGAGGTTATGGATGAGGAGTAAGCTTAGTCTTCCTAATCTTAAAGGACGAGTCTTTCTAACTTGAATCCCAAAGATCCTCGACATTCAGGTCGTCTAACCGACTTTCTACATAATGTTGCATCACTACTACAGTAATAATGCTCTAGCAATGCAACCACTCTACAACGGAAACTACAAGTGATATGAGTTCAAATAAAATGGCGACAGTCTTTGCATGAAGAGCTGATAAATCCGTGTCGTCAGCAGGGCGTCTCAGGGGCCGGGAATGCGGTAGAACTGTGTGTGTGATAGCCCCGGCATGGAGCAGTACGTGACAATTGAAGTCTTCCCTAACACACGATTGGCGATACAGATATGCTGTCGGTTGTCAATACAAATATCCAAAGATAGATCATATATGCAAGAACAATTATTGAAGCACCAATACGAGACGGAATTGTGGCTATGCCCCCACTTACTAGCATCCGCACTCGCATACTAATGCAACGTTAATCACTATCCCCACAGCCACGATACTGCGCCTATCTACTCATAAAAATCCTACTGCATATTCTAGATAATAGATAATGAATCTTGTCGTGCGCTCCGATCATGATTTTTTGAAGATACAAAGTCAAGACTGGCCGGTCCCAGATTCCGAGCCGAAAATGAATCATCCACAGCAAAATCTGATGTCTTCCAGACCGACGCCTAGGAAAAGACGATACAATATTTTGTTTTTGGGAAATGCTGGGTCAGGGAAAGCTAGCCTGAAGAATAGGGTAAGGCCCCGAATCTTTAAGACTTCGTGAGAGGGGGAGTTGACAGGAAGATAGATTGTTTATAATGATTTCCGTGGGCCCAGTTTTATCTACGATCCAACTCTTGATGATAGTCATCAAACATACATGACTATCGATTCCGAACAATTGATCGTAGAGATTAAAGAATTAAATTACGATGATCGATATGCCGGCTTTTTAGAGCTACTGATTAGACATGCCGATGGGATAATATTGATGTATTCAATCTGTTCGCCCGAATCCTTCTCTGTTCTAGAAGCCCTATGGACTGCCGTGAAACTTGTGAAGGTTCCAGAAAAAAAGGGGTTATATGTGGACGTAGTCGGGACTATGAGTGATATGTGGGAAAAAAGAAGTGTCAAGACCGAGGATGGTAAGGCATTAGCTAAAAGGCTAAATTGCGGGTTCTCAGAGTGCTCTGCAAAAGAAGGGGAGAATTGTGAGGATCTAATTGAGAGTTTGATTAGAAAGATTATGGTTGGGCGCGAGCAGGAGCAGATATTGAGGGATGCGAGACGGAGAATAGAAGACGATGAGAGGGAGGAAAGAGAGAGAAAGAAAAATGGGGTTGTGAAGAGGGTTTTCAAGAGATGTGTGGTATGGATCTTCCATCGCACTTGACCATTCACGGGGGCTTGCTGACCAAAAGAGTAGGAAATAATGACCATGGGAACTTAACTCGAGAGACTTTTGATACCACAACACGAAATAATGGAACATATAATGATATGAAAGCGAGTACTACTGTGCTCAAGTCCATTTGCTAGTTGCTGTAATACCCGCTTTGTTTCAATAGGCAAGATGTTGTTCGGATTAAAGATAAGATCGGTACGACTAATTTTACGATTCAAAGTCAAAAAACTATTTCTCTCAGAGGAAAACAGCTGCAAAATACTTCTTTGCTGCCTCTCTATTGGACTAAAATGGTACTTAATTTGCAACCCGCTTAGACCTCTTACCATCACTTAGCAGTGTTAGTGCTGAGGTGGTCGTGTTACTTGTCCGACACATTCTACCATCTGCCGCTATACTCCATGCCTCACTACCCACTGCAGTTGTGGCGTAGAACAGTTGATCTGGATCCCACTTGGTTTTTATGCCTAGTAAATTGCGGTAATTCTTCCCGTAGAAAGTTTGCTGCCAATTTGGCTGTCGGAAATTACCTTCGTTTAGGTAAGTTCCTCCCCCAGGAGTGAGCACTTCGAATTGTGGGATAATCTCATCTATCATATGGTATTGAGCAGCCACCATCTCAGAATTTGGCGCAGAATAGTTCCATGGTGTAGTCAAGATGACATGGATGAGGGCATCACGCCAAGCTGGGAGTAAAGCATTATCGGCAGTAGATGTAATGTGAGGAGATGAGACGTTCAGAGCTACGCCTGTATAAAGGATACCCGCATTTGTGACATTACGAATAGTTGCGACAAAAGCTTTATTATTCTCCTGGACGACACTTCTTGATATCAATCGACCACCACCGGTATTGACTCCTGGCCCACCCCAAGGGCCATAAGGGAGAGGCCCAAGATATTGATTGTAGTGTTCAAGATATGTTGGGTACTGTGTGTACGCCACAGTAAAATTGATACCAAGAGTTGTGAGTTTGTTGGTGAAATTGGCCAAGAGAGTTTGGACGTCAGCTTCAGTCTTATTATATGCTGTCATACCAATAATTCGAAAAGCTGAAGACGAAGCCCCATAGCCAACCATAGTTCCTGCATCGACCATTTCAGGAAGATGATTATGAAAGGCTTCGACGCCATTCCAGAAAGCTTCAATGCTCGTGTTGCTGCCGGTTGCTGAAAATGCTAAAGAGGCACCGCTGACTACTGTATCAGGATATACTCTCACGATGAGAGATAGAATGACTCCATATGTCCCTCCACCACCGCCACTCAAAGCCCAATAAAGGTCTTTGTTTTCGGTTCGTGAGGCAGTGACTACGTCACCACCGGCCGTTACAACTTCCCAGGAAAGCGCTTGATCGGCACCCATACCAAAACTGCTAGAGAGTGCTGAATGACCACCTCCTTGTGTGTATCCTCCGGCAATTCCAACTGTAGGACACTCACCACCTACCGTTACGAAACCTGCATCATGAGCAGACTTTAATGCTTCAAATCCTTGAATACCAGCTCCAATCTTCATGGCCTTTCCGGTAAAATAGTCGGAGTTCCAGTCAGAAAATGATATATTCTTCAAGTTGTGAGTCCAAACAGCTAATGAGCCTGCACCGGTTGACTTGCCTAGATAGCTGACATAGTTTTAGCTAAAGCATAGCATTGGAGTTTCCTGCAAGAGAAACTTACTCGTGGCCAGTATTCCGGATAACAAAACGTATGTTATGATTCTTTGAGAATTGAATAGCAGCAACGGCATCATTGGGTGTCGACACATTGACAGCATAATTGACCAAATTTCCTAAGCGGCAAGGACTTTTTTCGGAAGAAACGGGGTCGCAGCTCTGATTTCCCAGTGTCGCAAAATATGGAGCTATCAAGGAGGAAGATGAATTCCAACTAGATTTAGAGTTAGAAAGTTCAAATGGTATGAATTTTAACGCTGCGAAGGACTTACTGCAGACTTGGGTTCGCCCAGTTCACCTGCAAATATGCACATTCCGTTGCATTGTAGTTAAAGTCATGGCAGGGACTTGCGATGGGCACCGTGCGTATTAGCCTACCATTGACTGTATTGTTGAGATTATTCCACTCTGTTGCAGATGGCCATGATTGGTCTTCAGGCAGCGCTCTACAATTGGCATTTTGTAAAGTCTGCGCAGATGATCTGCAAAACAAGTGTATAAGAAGTAACACAATTCTATAAGACGCCATTGTCTGTATGGTGCAAGTCTCGTCCCTACTGAAAGGCAGAAGACTTGAAAGGTGTGAACGAAGTAGTCATGATGAGGTGAACTGTGCCTATATATATGGATTTTCTTATGGTGTGTGATTCTGATATCTTCAAGGAGGGGTATTATTCAGCTAGCTGCAGGTACTAGTACCAAGAAGGGAGCAAATGGTCGATTTGGATCCACGTCATGCCGCCTCTTGTATACCCCGTCCAATGAAAGATGGCGGCTTGAACGTGGCCATGAAGTCCAAAATCCAGAAGCAATTTGAGCCCTGACGATTGACGATTCGATGATAATTGTAACCCTATATTTGCCACCCTTTCATGTCTCTTTCGCCCCAAATGGAATGAACTGTATGCGTAGAAAAGCCGAGGTCTCTGATCATCACCCTTGTATCGCCAATCGATTTCGTGCATTCTGCATTGCCAATCATGGAGATGATATGTTATTTCAAGATCTCAACTCGGCATGCGATTGCCAGATCAATCAAACATAAAGTTTCTTTACTTCAATCGATTTAATATCGAAACAACGAAGTGTTCTTGGAGTAAGTTGCAATGGCAACAATCAAATGGACCAAAAACTCTTATTTCTTGGTTTAAAATACATCAAAATGAATGAACTAGTTGATTCAGCTTCAATTGGGAAGCAGAGCTGTCATTAAGTTTCATCTTACTTTAGCGGGCTTGGTGTTCGGATTTTCTGGACAATCCCGAGCGCGATATTGTTGCTTGAATCAGAGTAAGCGACGAGCAGGTCATTTTCCATCTTCAAAAAATCGCGATAATTTAATACAATACAAGAATATGATATTCATGTGCCATATGATCAAACGGGAATGATTTGGGGACTTCCAGAATGTAAACAATTGATTGTGCTCTAACCCATCAAAAGGCCCTCTTTGGTGAAAACTGTCTGGTAAGTTCAATCAAAGATAATCGACACTCAAGAGCTTGTGAAGCTTGATTTTTGACCATTTTGATAGCGAGGAAAGCTCTCGAAAACCCGTTTGACAAATTCAACTGTACATGAAGTTCTGAGGAGTACCCACTCACCCAATAAACATAATGAAGCCTGAGCTGACTCATTATTCAGCATTTGCACTTCAACATGGTTGTTTTTTGATCAAATTTAGACATCAAAAAGTATTGTATTGAAAATTTGAAGATGCTGTACCGAGTACTTGAAGGAATTTGATGTGCAATCTATTTCGTTCACTGCATGCGCACTACTATACTTAGCAAAGTGCCACTCGTTCAAATTATCCGCCCAATAATGTCATTTATCCTGCATTTGCGGAAGAGAATCCGCCCTTCGCAAATGTGGATTTCCAGTCAAAAATGAGTATTGAGTTGATGAAGGGAGGTCTCACACTTCGAAGGTCGTTAGAGTGTTTCGAGATTATCTCAAACCAGTAATGAATCACGATCGGAACAGCCAATCGTGAAGATGAAAAACTTTCCCAGTTTTGGCTTCGCGCTATCCATGAACATTGGGAGAGATCTAAACAGCTGCTAACAGTAATACAACTGAAATGAAAAATTGAGAGCACTAAATGTGATTTGCGTTTCACTACAAATCTAGAACCATGGAAGACTTACTTCCCCACAAGATTACCACAAATGCGAGCCCTGTATCTCCATCAACAGGATGAGGACATACGAGCAAATCATACAAGGGCTGGGCAAATATTCAAATTTAGTGTTACCCCGGATTGCATGATAGATTCTGCAATCACTGAGCCTATAAGCGAGCTGAGTCCGGGGGCGCCCAGCTACCCCTCAAACTCAATTGAGTATAGCCTCCGCCATAAAAAGTAACCCTTGTAAACGTATTGCCTTGTGGTATCTTTGAACAATCATTTGATCTCCATGCATTCTGGAATCTTGAGTAAAGGCGGAGAGTGCTGCTTCCGGTTTCTTTTGGGTAGTCTAAGTTGCTGTGGAGTTTGTATTTCGCGCGTCATAGAACTTTTGGGCCCAGAGCTCGACTGGACACATTAGAACAAATGATGTTGTACATAAACCATCAGGGTTCCTTTCTGATTTATGGACGAGAATTCGGATCACCTTGTTGATAATAGTGAATTGTGATGAAAGACGCTCTATTTCATAATTGAGGTCCCGTCAGATTAGCCACAGATATCCAACAAATCAAGGAGTCACTTATTATCCTTGAAAGTCTGCGATCATCGAAACATCTATTCCTATAACAGTTTGCTGCTTGTCAGGGAGCCATCTTCACTATGTCCGCGGACGAAAAGATAGGTGTGGGGACACACGAAGAACATGTAGGTTTTATAAGAGAAAAAAAAAACAGAGCGATAGTAGGTCGTCGTCCTCTGCTTCTTTTCGCAAACATTGGATGCGCTATAGTATAGATCGGTGCCATAGTTTCATCATCCATCAATGCCAATACAGGTAGTAAGAGCAGTGGCTCTGCTGTTGTTGCGATGATGTTTCTCTTCGACGCGATTTTCGGTGCAGGTTTTACGCCGTTGTAAGCATTATACCCTGTAGAAGTCCTGAATTTTGAGATGAGGGCAAAAGGAATGGCATTTAGCAACTTTGCTGTATCCGCAGATACGTTAACTCTGTACTAGCAACGCCTTCTCCTTGTGGTGACTAATGACTTTGATAGCGACCCTCGTGAACCAGTTCGCATATCCTGTGGCTTTGGAAAAGATCTAGTGGAAAACTTATCTCGTTTTTGTGCTTAGGTGTCTAATACAGGCACTTGTGATTTATTTCTTTATTCCTGAGACGAAGAACCGAACTGTAAGCTGAACTCAAAATTGAAACAGGAAAATGAGAATAAATCTGACACTGCACTTCAGTTGGAAGAACTGGATGATATCTTCAGGGCTATGAACCCGAGGAAAGCATCTTTTGAGAAGAAGAAATTGGCACTTGACGATAGCGTAAATGTTATCAAAGTGGAGGAGTTTATTTGAGAGTAGTTGTTTGAAAGGGTTTGCAGTGATGGCGATTCGATATTATCCCATGCAGTAGAGAGCATCCTTCAAATATTTTGATTATTCTTTGCGTTTGTAATAATAAACAGAGGGAATTATCGAAAATCTTCCCAAACATTATTTTTCATCGTTCAAGGTAGCAAAGATAGTCAATGTCGGCATATTAATGATAGGTTTGAGAATCTCATGCAAGAAGTAGATATTGATGTTTATAATTGTGGTGGTTGTTCTTCTGAATTGTCATTTATGAGAGTTCGTAAGCATAGCTTCACTACCAAGGCGAGCAAGGTAGGTACTGTACCTAGGTAGGCCCCCCTTAGATAACCTTAGCGCTAAAATTTAACGCCACGCCACGCCACATCACAATGTTCTACCTAGTGTTCTTTTGTAACACTGGACTATTCCAAGGTTCCCAGGTGTTTTTGCTCATGTTCGCAACACGTCAACATTGTGTTAATATAGCACGACAGGCACATATAATGAAGATTCAAACACTCTATTCCAAGTGTACAGAACTTGATACACCCTTGATTTCTATACTGCAGATTATAGCAAGAGCTAGTCGTCACAATAGCTGATACGCCCCAGCAACCTCTCTCTCCAACGTGCATACGCAAAGTATTCACTCTATTGCACTCGAGCAATCCGTGAAGCTTTTTGACTCCTCGCGATTCATTGACTATAGGCTAGTTGACGGTATGGAGCTTGCAAGGTCGTGAAAATAAATCCATCTGCGCATGCGCCGCCCTGGACTGGTCCTTCCATGAGCTGACATATGACCTGACATGGCACATCGATGTTTTGGAGCAAACTACAGGAAATGTCATCGGACTTGTTCTCTAGATTAAACATTCCAGGCACATATCGCTTAATTGATGATCTTTCCGTAATGCATTTGTGGTACGGAGGTTTAAATAGGCGTCTCGGTAGAGGCACAGAGTATTTCCACCAGCCTTTCCCTCAGACATTTCCTTCAAGCCAAGTACCCTGGGGGAAACATGGGGACATAAGTGAAGACGTCGACTAATATCGAAGCACGTAAAACATTTTGTCTAACTTTTCACAAGGCTCTAGAACAAGGGCGATGTGATAAATGATTCAGTCGGTCGACCTGAAATAACATTGCCACTATTGCATTTCTTTCGGACAGGCACCATTGAAATGGCAAACATTATTCCTCCTACTTCGAATCGCATGAACAATATCATTCAAGCTCTTTTTCCCCCCGCCGCCGTCGCTGCTGCCGACCATGCTAAGCCGGATCTGAGGTTATTAATCTGTCCGTATCGGACAACAATCTTCTGCGCCCTGATTTGATTGAGATTTGCAAAGGTGCCATCGCATAAGAGATGAATGCGGAGGTTAGTAAACAGCTATCATACCAAGATCTGACTTCAGATGCACACACTGAATTGTAAGCAATCAGACATTCAATTATCCGGCAGGACTTGGAGGAGGACCATCGCTCATAGAATTGGTTTCTAAATTTTCGAACAAGTGCTTCAAACTAGCAATTCCCATCACGTCTGATAATCTTGTCACTGCCTCTGGAGTCGGTTTTTGTCTTGATGCTATAGCGTCATGCATGTGTGAGCCGGGAGATTCAATTCTAGTTCCTGGTCCCTGTAGGAGTTTGTATTTTGTCACTTGCCCCCAACGAACTTTAGTGATTAACTTTCATAGATAGTGTAGGCGCTTATCTGTGCTATCATGCTAGTATCACAATGTTTCCAGCATACCCAAGCCCTCCATCTACAACTTTAATCTCCGAAACGCACTTTCCTGCTCTTGAGACAGCATATAACTCTTCTCCGGATCCAAAGCGGATCAAAGGCTTGCTTATTTTCAATCCTCATGCTCCTTTTGGACAGTATTATTCTCAATCTGTTCTACAGGACTGACTGGAGTGGAGTGCAAAGAAGGGTCTGCATTACATCTCTGATGAGGTCTATGGTTGTTTGGAATTTGGATGTGACGAGAAAGCCGAAAGATTCGTTTCGGCACTTTCGCTACTCGATTACTCTATAGGACCAGAGCGCAAAGCAATGATTGGCAGGAGCAAAGTCCATGTTCATTGGAGTGCGAGCAAATTTTTCGGTCTTCCCGGAATCAAGTTAACATAACCTTAATGGGTGGACAGAACTGACTAATTTCCAGGGCTGCTTAATAACTCAGTCTAATCCTATGCTCCGTATCGGTGCCATCATCTCGACTTACAATCAAACTTCCTCGCTCCCTGCTCTCCTTCTTACCCATTTACTCAACTCCGATATGCTCCCTTTTTTATTGAATAAGAATAATGCTTTTCTCTCCAAAAATTGCACTTTGCTCACCTCTACTTTGAATCACTTCGGAATAGAATTTCTCCCCGCAATTGCAGGTTTTGTTGTATTCACCAAGCTTGCGAAAGATACAGAGACGTGGAACGAAGAAGCGATTGTGAAAATACTACAAGAACATAAGGTGATAGTCAGTCCTAGAAAGCAATTTGGCGGTGCAAAGGATGAAAAGGGTTGGGCGAGAATCACCATTGCTGTGCCCGAGGAAGATTTCAAAGAGGGGGTCAAGAGAATTCGGGCATATTTTGTCGAAAACCTGTCATAACAGTAGTAGATCAGTTGAGACTCTTTATAGTTTCATGAGTAGATCTCGGTCATTACCAACGCTATTATATTGCAATCACATCCAATCATTGTGTACATTCACCTATTTGATCTGTATGGTACTAAAGCAAACCCTGAGTCCTCATCAGCTCACGTGGAAAAGCAGTTAAGAAAATACAAAGATGAAATCTCATTCAATTTACCTTATGATACATAAGCTTAGTTGGCTTTGTCCCTAACTTAACCTTGGAAATGTGAGTGGTGTAAGCGGGTTCAAGGAAGTCGGCCATGACGAAAGTGTATTCTATAATTAATAATCTATTCGTGTCGTTTGAATTGAATCAATGGACATTCTGTATGATTGTATGACTGTGCGACTCATTTTCCTCTATCCTTGTCCCGCTTGGGACTATGTCCCCGTCTTCATCCCTTAGAACTTTGATCTGTGCCGGTGGTCTGATCTTGTCTTCTTTGACTGTTTCCTCGCGACACAGAGTTCTCTCCTATTCCAGTGCTTTGGCTTGTCTTATGTCCTTTTGACTTCTTCCCCTTTCTTTTGCCTCCCTCTCTGGTATCGGCTGCCGCTTCTTTATTTAGCGTCATCAACATTCTCCTAAGCTCCGTCGCTTCTTTAACCTTCTTCGCTTGCTGTTCCTTCTCTAAGATCTCGTTTTCTGTCTGTGGCAGGAGCTTCGCAACATTATCCTCCTCTTTTTCCCTCACGACTTTTCGATCAGCGGTCTGCGTGTGCAAGTCCTGCATAGTTTCTTGCCACAGAAGCCTGTCCCGATCTGCATACTCCTGACATACTTTACTGGTCTGCACTCCTTCCCTCGCAGATTTACTGGGCGTCAACGAAGACAACCACAATTTTTTATCACGTCCACGCATAAACCCACTGTTAAGCATAAGCCAATCACTCACTACTTTCTTTCATTTGAAGAAGTATGATGCTCCTTGCCAGCTTTCGGAGTGGCCCGAATTGGGATTCATTCGTAGTATAGCTTCACCATCAACCCTGAGCTCATCGTTCGAGTCATAATAAACGAAGTTAAAAACACCATTTTCAACGAATCAAGGTTAACACATGGCATTGCCTCCTGTTTTGTTTGTTTTCCGATCCACAACGGTTCTGTTCGACTTTTCTTTTAACGCCTTTTCGAATTGACCCTTGATTGATAGACCCAAAGTTTAGCCTCTTCAGATTGACTCGTGTGGTCCGAGACCATTGATGCATATTTCCCATCTTGTTAATTAGTTTGATATGATAGTGTTAATAAATGACTTTATAACTTGGAGACACATGAGTAATTGGAAAGCTCTATCTTGTGC
The DNA here is from genome assembly GCF_014898465.1 of Botrytis porri. NCBI lineage: Eukaryota > Fungi > Ascomycota > Leotiomycetes > Helotiales > Sclerotiniaceae > Botrytis > Botrytis porri. The sequence continues at coordinate 381,329 of NW_024066097.1, read as the reverse complement.
AAGAGGACACATAAAAGACTTTATTTGTATTACATTGTTGGTAGAAATGTGTTAGTCGAAATGAAAATGGCTGCCTATGGATCAACCAACACCTATGTGTTAACATTCGATCCCTTGACTGGACGAGACCCCCAATTGAAGCTTGTCATGGAATTATAGTGTTTAAAATGTCAATATATATTTTTCAGATAACAGCAATCTAGTCAAACTCCCCTCAAAGGATTCTCTCAATCTCCGAAAGCCCGAGATTCTTGACTCACCTACCAGACGAAGAAGAATGTAATGCTGGTCTAGAGAGAAGTATTCAATTACGGTATTAGGAAAATTCAAGATGAATTCAGAGACACGGAAATTAGAATGGACAGAAACTTATGGATAGCAAGCCTGTAACTCTGCGATGCAAAAACCTATATATGAATGAACATTAGGATAGAAGTGTACCTTAATTTGAAAAAAATAAAAAATAAAAATAAAAATAGTACGCTCGGAAAGTTTTGATAACAAGCTTTCTTGCCTATCTCTTGGCTGCCTTGGCATTGGACTTCACTTGAATCGAATTGAATGTGTTTGAAAAGATATCAAGAAAGACTTTAAACCTGTGTGAAACAAAGTAAAAGTGACTTTGTAAAATTAATGATTCAAATCATACAAGTGTAGTAGTAGTACACAATCCAAAATAAGGCTCCATCCCACATCCACGCTCATTCAACATTAATCATAAAAACACGACGGATATCTAGGACTTGTTGACCTCATCATTGACAACGTTGTTAATTCCAGAGTCCAATTGGGAAGGCACTCCCTCCTTGCTCGCAAACGAGTCGACGGCTATGTCATAGAATGTTAGAACTAATCAGGAAAAATTGGGTGGACGAGAACATACCGGAATCTGCCATGGTGTCTTTGGTGCTATCGCTAATGCCACCGCTGGAGTTGTTGCCATTATCATTCCCGTTGTTGCCACCCTGCTGTTGCATTTCGCCCTCTCCGAACTCCTTGATATCTTCTCCGAGACCCATGATGATGATGATGATTGGTTGAAGCAATGGGTGATTTAGGTGTTCTAAGGAAGATGCTAATATAAGCTGATCAGTGGCATAGATAAGTAGACCAATGGGGGCCTCACCTGTGGATTGTTTAAGGCTTTGAATTCAAAATCTCCGCGTGCTGTGTTGATAATGAAAGAGTTGAGAGCGGAGGAGGATGATCCAGGTATTTTATATATTGCTGCTCTTGCTAGAACCTGAAATTCTTGGAATAAAACCTGCTTGACAGCAGCTCGTCCTCAAAAGCTTTCGCACCCAGTTTCACTGTTGATAATGTAATAGTATCCATATTTAATTTCTTCGCCATCCAGATATCTGCACCCAATACCAAGTTGTTCTACGAAGTAGAGCTTACATGAGCCGTTTTGATTTGTTCCTGGACTTCCAGCATCAATCGGGGGTTGTTCAAGGACCCACAGCCAAGATAAACCTGTTCTTATCCAGAAATCCCCTGCATTCTCGCATGAATTAAGCGTCATATTGATGGAGCAAAATATGGTCCAGGTCGCTATCTAAATTAATGATCGGGGTCTGTGGTACTTACAAGTGGATGGGGAAAAGCTTAAATTTCTGTGTTCTTGAAATAGATGCAGAGCTAGTAGCCGCCCTTGAACGATGAAATAAGAATGAACTGCGTAAGATAAATCGCCCCTCTGCATCTTCACTCCATAAGAACTTCGCTCTTTGCAGGGCTAGCACGTAGGACGGGGAGGAGGAGAATTATGAAATCACGTGATCAAACTTTCTCACTCCGCTATTGGTATGCCGTTTCTCGTAATGCCAAGCCATGTGCACTTCTTTCGATAAGCACGATAAGCACGATAAGCACGATAAGCAATGCACCTGATCAGATGCTACGCTACCTAGGTATTTTGACAGTCTTGTTAGTTTCTCCAATTCACATCAGATATATCTTCATCCTAATTTTGCATTCGTGTTCTAGATTGAAATTGCATTGATATTGATATCGATTTCCAAGCATTGTCTATTATAACCTCATTGCAAGAAGCACAGTTCCCTTCATCTCCTAGATTCATCGACCTCACTGACCGCTGTCACTCTTCAGCTTGCATTACCATTCCAGATAACCTCAAATCATCAAAATGGAATACAAAATGGAATACAAACAACCTTTCCCAATTTGCTCCCAATCGATAACACCCCGCATTATTATTCATGGCGGTGCAGGTAACATTCTCCCTGCGAACCTTCCACCCGCGACGTATAAGCTCTATCACGACTCACTCCTTCGCATCATTTCCAACACTCACTATTTCCTCACGTCCCCATCCTCCTTTCCTCTCCACAAAACTTCCTCCTCCTCCACCACCACAGCTCTTGATGCTGTCACCTATGCAGTTACACAATTGGAAGATAATCCTTTGTTCAACAGTGGCCATGGTGCAGTTTTCACTCGCGATGGGATTAATGAACTGGAGGCATCGATAATGGTTTCAAGTGGGAAGAAGAAGAGGGGAGTAGGACTTATGGGATTGCAACATGTAAAGAATCCAATAAAGCTTGCCCGCGAGATGTTGATACGAGGAGAACAGGACCTGGAGGGTGGAAATGGTGAACATCGAGGGCCGATGAGTGTGGAAGAGGACGCATTCAGGCAAAGCCACGGAGCACAAGGACATTCACAGCTACACAAATATTCCGCTGAAAAGTTGGCAAAAGAATGGGGACTGGAGCTTGTAGACGAGAAATACTTTTTTGTACAAGCAAGGTGGGATGAACATATATCGGGGTTGAAAAAAGAGAAGGATGAAAATGGAAATGCATCTTGGGATGCCCAAGAATTTATACCACAAGGAACTTGTGGTGCTGTGTGTCTTGATGCGGATGGGGTGCTATGTGTGGGTACTAGTACTGGAGGTATGACAAATAAATTGACAGGAAGAATTGGGGACACGCCAACGCTTGGTGCTGGTTTTTGGGCAGAGGAGTGGGAGGATACATCGGCCCACGAGGATTTGCATCGACTCCAACGAATCCGTCAAAGAATGTACAACCAACGGCCAATCATTGCCTTGGGCGATCAGCTGAAAGGGATTTTGGCAGACTGTTTTCCAGGCTTGAGTTTGCGATCGTACAACCTGATTCACCACGAAGCGCTGGAGGATGAAGCTATGATGTCCAGGAAACACATGAGGGCCACCGCTATGTCGGGTACTGGAAATGGTGATTCTTTCCTTCGCCTTGCAGCTGCAAGGAGTGCATCGGCAATTGCTCGATATCGTCCCGAGACTTCTCTTCAAGCCGCTATCACAGAAGTAACGGGCCCCGGTGGAGATCTAGTGAAATCTGCAGGAGACCGATGGAAGAAGACAGGTGAAGGTGAAGGAGGTATGATTGGAATTGAGTTACAGGTTGTTGTTGATAAACTTGGCCGGAAAAGAGATGCAGTGAGTCATGTCGTTGCTGATTACAATTGCGGGGGTATGTTCCGTGCTACTATCAATGAAAATGGAAAAGCTGTAATGAGAGTATGGAGACCTGGGCAGTATAATGGTTTGGAAATATATGCAGGTGAGGCAAGGGAGTACGAGGTAGCAGATTGGCTTGATTCTAAATAAGGCTTGACGGAGTTAGTCCTCACGAAATAGTTTTCTTAATAACTAACACGGATTCTGAAACCGACGCTCGTTTTCCTAAGCTAGATAAATCTTCAAGGCCAGCCAGTTCTAGTAATTCATTCCCATGCAACCTTTAGTGAGGACCGGCAAATTAAAGTTCACTTTCTTTGGTCGGGAATCCCACTTACAAAGCCATTCGGCGCATCAAATAAACTTTACTACTTACAAAAGGTTGCCCTGTAAGACAATGAAAGAATAATTCGGATGACCCAGCATTACCCATAAATACACTTCTGCTTTCCTCTACACTCCATAACTGTTAGTCTTCTTCTGATTGATCATGTCGAGCCCAACCAGTCAAATAGTTCGTTCCAAAAAAATTGTATTGATCATTGCCAAATAAAGTCGTTTGTGTCTTGTGTTTTTCTGGTTCACCAGTGGGTGTACGGACACACCCACTGGTGGTTCTCTAACTCCGTTGTCAAAGCTAGCTACCTCATCTGACTTTAAACATTGTACATAACCATGAGTAATACATATTGGTACCTCTCGCCAATTATCTGCATACTGCAAATTCAGTTCCAGACTCTGACTGAATTCCTTTAATTTGCCCAACTTTGACTCAGAAATTCTTCATCCTTGAGGCTTGAGGTTACCATGGGAAAGTATCAGATAATCATTCTTTATCTTTAATAAAATCAACTTCCCTTCGCCTCAAGATCTTGTGCCGCTGTAGATTATCCATTGATTGATCTCGGCAATATTCTCTCGAGTCTTGAGCTATGTCTATGATCAATGGCATTGCTGACTCTCTAGGTTCTGCTGGACGTGGGCATGGGCCGTTTATTGCAAAATCAGTGCAATGTGGGTTACCAAAAACCTTGAGTAGAAAAATGGGCTACACGCCAAACAGCTTTCAATGCTAGTGTAAGGGGTACTGGGGTATGGAGTCATATTGGTGGACAGAGACATCCCAAACTAGACTTAATAGCCAGAACTGATGTCTAGAAGGTATGTTCTCATGCATCAGGGAAAATCCGGGCTGATAATTTTTATATCACTGGAAAATGCAAGCTTGCTTAGATTTCAGTCGCGATGAAAAGATGGAAATGTATCATCATCACTTCTTCAACATGTTTGATTGGTTAAGAGGTAGTGAATCTCATTGCATCCAAGTTGTCTTGAACGTTGCCCTGATATTAGCACTCTTCTACACGCTTTCTTCATGACAATTCCATAATTTTTTGGTCTTAGTTAAAAGTCTCTTCGATCAATATCAGCTCATTACTATTGTTCGGTGAGTTACTTGACGTTCATCATAATCGCTTTCACTGAGAGCATGTCTCTCTAACTCTTGTGAGTACTCTAAATCTTTATGCCTCAAAGAGTTCCAGAGATCTAGCGGTGATGTACGAGATACTCTCTTTTGTAAACAAAAATGAAGAGAGAGATATTTCTTAGAGTGCAAGTTTATGCTGCGTGACGTGCAATTCATGGGGTTGTGTAAGATCCGCTGATCAATTCTGTATCTATCTGGACTGGCTTCATTGGAAACATCTTGTAATGTTCTGTGCCTTAGCTTAGAATACAAGAGGCTGAAGGACAGCTTCACATTTCTCTATATTCAATTCAAGGATAATGATACTTTCTACTCTGGTTGGCCTATTGACATAAATAAAATCGTTGAATGGGCCCCTAGATAGAGAATGCCGTGGCTCTTAGTAAGGAGAGAATCGGGATTCATCATTTATTATAATTTGAGTCACGCATAATAAAGTTTCTGGACAGGTAACAACGGTGACATTTTCTCTGATACTACAGAAAACCCGACTAGATTGCCCAAAATACAGGAAGTGTGAAATTGCTACAACCAAAGGGAATGTTGGAGGTAAATTCTAGAATATAATAATAATATTAATATTCTAGTAATAGTGGAAGACTTAGTCACTTTAGCTTGAGGGACGAATCTGTTACGGGAGCTGCCTCTAGGGTCACGTGGAAGTGTCTAGAGATCTCTCGAGGTGGTTTAGACTAGACTTCAAGTAGGAATTCAATAAGGTTGTAACTGGTTGCAATTCTCGTAACTATAGTAATGAAACTAATGATTGTTCTTGAGCACGAAGCTCTACATGTAAAGAAACCCTTTCCCTTATATAGACCTTTGCACTCTGCGATCCCATCGATCCCACTCACTGAGAGTAGTGGGCGTAGTGGGATCCCACTGATCCCATTGATAATAATCGGTGGGACTGATGGGATGGTCCATCACGTGATACTAGTCCCGTGAGTCTTGTCGTCCTGTCTTATTTCCTGTCCTAGGGCTAATCCCTTGGGAGCTTACTAATCCTAGCAAGACCTCTCTTGCTTACTGTGTCCTGTATTGCTTATTCTTCTTAGGACCCTACTGTCCTAGGAACCATGTCCTATGATTCAGTGTATTCTATAACTAATACTATATACATGCCTGAGGCTTTCCTTGGGTGCCTAGTGTCCCCCGGTATACTGCAGCTGAATCACTGAGGCCTATAATACCATTATAGCCTATAAGTCAGTGATTCTACAGCCTGTTACTAATCCGTTGTAACAGAATCGAATATAATATAAGAGTTAAATTGAAGACAAATTATAAGAAAGAGCTTGATTGAGCTGAATTTACTTGCTATTTTCTAGGTTTTCTTTAAAGAATATCCTAGATTTATAAGTCGGGTACCCCACTTTCGAGCCATCTCTCTTTTAGACCACCTTAAAAATTTATATTATATAATATTAAAATATAATTATTTAACAATTATTTAATATTATAATAAATATTTGAGGATATACTTTTATCATTATTAATAATATTTCTTATATTAATTTCACAATTTCCCACCTCAATTTGTACCTCTCTAATCTCTTTAATCTTAAAAAACTTTAAATTTGAATTAGTTTTTATTTTACATTTCTTTTTAAAAACGATTTACTTCATTTAATACTCAGATTATAGAATTTTATAATCCTTAGTATTGAATTCTTTAATAATCTTTCTAAAAAGCTAGTGGCAAATATAAAGATTAATCTCTTTACTTCAAAGGAATATATATATATATAATCTTAAATTACTAACTTTTTAAAATATTTTAAAAATTAAAATTACGAACTCCTTATTTTATTAATATATAGGATTATTATTAAAAAGTAAATTCTGATTTGTAACTTTTTTATTACTGTTTTCAAATAATAATTTAGATATAATAGACTTAGTATAATTTAAAGATTATAAATCTAAAGCTTTTTATTTAGTTAATATATTATATTCTATTAAACTATTTAGTTATATTTTCTAATAATATATAAAGAAATTGATCTTTCTAATTACTTTAAAATCTAATAAAAAACTAATTTATTGAGATAATATTTGTATATTCTTTTGAAAGATGAGAAAACAAATAAATCAAAAGGCTATAGGATATATGATGTATATAATAAAAGGAATAAGAGGTATATATTATATTTAAAATATTTATATATAAATTTAATAGTTTTATAACTTCTATATTTGTTTAATATAAGGAATCTTGACTTATTCGGTGAGGGGGGAGCTGTTTAAGGTATAAAGACCTTTTTAAATTATTCTAGAGTAGTATCATTTATAATCAATCTATTATTTATAGTAGTAAAATACTACTCTTTATAGAGTTTCAAATTAATTAGAAATTATTGTTGTTGTATTGATTTCCTTTTCAATATAATAAAGAGATTAAAAGCTTTTCTTATAATTAAGATATACTTTATAAGTAATATTCAAGCTTTAAAATTAGGCTCTTTTTTCTAAATAAAATAATATTCTGAGCTTTTTAGAACTAATCTATTTAATTCCTGGCCTTTTTATATATCTACTTTATTCATATTATAATAATATTGAAATTTAATATAATGAACTAAGAATAAATTCAACTTTAGAAATCATTAACTAATAATATTAACAATTATACCTTTGATATATACTGAATTAATCTTAATTTGTTTTTTAATTTTAATCTCTAGATTCCTTCAAAGAAAGTTTTATACCTATTATTTTTCAAGTGTAAAATTACTTCCCTTAATATTAAGGAGATACTCCTCAATTTCACAAATTTATTAATATATAGAATTAATACCTAAAGACTTTTGAATTAATATTCAATCTACTAATCATTTCTTTTATATTAAGGCTATCTTTTATATATATTATATATTTTTATTATAAAATAAATGGTTATTTATATGGTTTTAAAGAGTAATTCTTAGAATTCTATAATTCAAAGTAACTTATTAAATTAAATATTTATTCATTACTATATATAAAGCCAAATTAATATTAACTTCAATATCTTAAACATAATATAAATAATAATATATTAAAATTTTAAATTAATTGATTTAAGAGTTGTAAAGTTATTAAAGATTTAAGGTAGGAGGTTACTTTTTACAATGAGCTTTTTTGAGATGGCCTAAAAGAGGGGTGGCCCGAAAGTGGGGTACCCGACTTATAGTTTATAATGAAATTCTAGTAGTTTCTATGCTTATAAATAAGATCGATTTAAATCGAATCTTATAGAATCATTTTATATCATAAAAGAAAAATACAACTAATCAATTTAGTTAATTTATTAGCAATTTTCCATATGATTTGATCTCATTCTATTTCATTATAAATCAATTTAATAAGAGATATAGCTATACTATAATATAATAATATAACTCTATAATATAAAATCATATTATACATATATTATTAATTCATATAACATGGTTTATTAGTAAGCAGGTCATATTAGTAAACGGGTTACTTTCATCTTAATTTATACTTTCAAAACTATATTATTCAATAACAATCGAATTAATGAATTAAAACTATAAAGAATCTAATAATCTAGAGTCTATTATATTATTCTAATAAGTTCTTATATTATATCTTATCTTTTCATACTTATTATAACATTTACTAGAAAATGCTTCCTTATTAGAATTCCTCTCTTTTTAATATTTGTTATATTGAGTTTGAATATTAATCTTTTATTGAGATAATATATTAAAAGCTTCTTATTCAATAAGTACTCGTCTTTAATATAATTAAGTTTTTTTATATATATTAATATTTACTTAATATCTTATTTGTTTTTTAAAGTATATAAATCTTTATATTCAAAAATTTATTTTTATGAGCTAATCTTTTTATACTTTTAGTTAGAATTAGTATAATCTCGAATATAAATATAAGGGAGCTTATTTAATAAAAAATTATTCGAGATTTAATTAATATTAATTGAAAAAGAGCTTTTATTGAATTATAAAGAGTTTAAAAGATTTATTAATTTAGATTGAAAAAGGGAGGAAGAAAAGTAAGTATATAAATTTGAATATTTAATTTCGAGAATATAACTTTAGGATTAAATAATATTAAATCTATTCTTCGAAATTTTGATTTTATATTCTAAAAAGTGATTGATTTTTAATATACAATTTTGAAAGCTATAAAGAATTTAATTTTTAAAATATAATTAATATATACCTTAATAAATTCATTAATTTGAATATTATATAAATATTTCAGATTATTGAAATAATTAATATTAAATAATTAAATTAAATGACTTGAATGTAATGATAATTTTAAATATATAATATTATTCTTTTTATAATATACTTAAAAAGTTATTGATTTATAATTTTTATATTTATTTAATATTAATATTCGATATTTATTCTTTTTTCAATTCTTAATATATTTATTAAAGTATTTCAATTATTTTAAATCTATTTCATTATTTGTTTATCTATTAAATATAGATTTAATAGTTCATTCTACAAAAAGACTGATTTCGATGTATTAATTAAAAAAATAAATCTATCCTTAAATTATTAGAAATAAGAGAATAGTTTTACCCTCTTTATTTTCATATATTATTACTATAGCCCATTCTCAATTACCTAATTATACTAATTTACTTCTACTACATCTTTCAATATTAATAATAATTATTACTATATATATATTCCCTATTATAAAACCTATTTCATTAAAATTATAGAAATCTTTATTCAAAATACTATATTTCGCTTATATATTTACAATTAATTGAAACCACTTTTTAATAAACTTAGAATCTTTATAAAAAGCTTTTTAAAAGTTATAAACATAACTAAAAGATATCTTTAATTTGATTCAATACTTTACAAATCAATACACTTAAAGCTTTTTAATATTCTTTATATTCTTTAATTCGAGAATATAATTCGTTATATTTTTTATATTCTTAAATTTAAATGAAAAACCTTTTAAATCTATATTGAGTATATATTCAATAATAATATTCTCTTCTAGTTTTAAAAGATTATAAGATTTAAATTGATATTTAAAACAAAAAGTAAAACCTTTTATTCTTTATTATAATATTATATTTAAGATATTATATGTTTTTATAATCTGTCGAATACTTGTTTTTTTATCTTTTTAAATAGCTTTAATAATAAGAAGTATACATGCTTTCTTATTATTTGAATTTATTATGAATTATTAATAAAACATATATTGAAAAAGAAGAAAGTAAATTGAGATGAAAATGACCCGTTTATTAATATGACCCGTTCACTAATAAACCACGTTATAGCTTGATTAGTAAGATATTAATAAGTGATTTAGTATACTTATTATAGAATCTCACAGGGAATTCTCTCGAAATTCGACCAGCTCAATAAGCGCTCACCTTGTGAAACACACATAATTACTTTCCATCATGGTACCTAGATCCGTCGATGCGGCCACAGTTCTTATTGCCAATTACGTTAAAGCCAGACATCAACAAGCATTCGGGTGAATTTGATTATTGAGCATTGGCTTGTACCCATGAAGAACTAGGAATCATTTGAAGCATGTTCTGGCAATCAAGTAATTATCCGCTTCTGGTTTGATGTCCTCAATTCGCAGCTGTTCAAGCTGGGCTGTGCTAATCGAATAGATATTTTGAGATCACAGGGAGCTTACTCCTCTTCCAAGATCACTTTATATTAGCTTCATTATTTCCCTGTCAACTCATTTGAAAAGTCAATCTCAAAAATCGCCCACAAGGTTGGTATCATTCGAACTACAGTATAATGCTAAGCCAACTACTTCCCCACTCCTTCTACCCTTGTGACGTGACGACTATGCCTTCACACAGATCTAATTCATGTATGCATATGTTTTACCTTCTTTTCAGAACGCCATCATAATATTTTCATCTCATACAGGCCAACAAATATTATTCTATTTCCTTGGTAACTCCCTGAACACCTTCCTGAAGATGAGCCGACTATTATACAGATTGTTAACCCTAATTCTTTCGTTGTCTGTTCATTGCAGTAATTATTAGCAAAGTTCTTGAAGATTACAACTTTCCCAACCAAATCTGCCAATCCCTGACAGCTGGTCAGGATGAGGAAAAAGCTCACCCAAATGCGCACTGTCACTCGCTTGTCCACACGGTAAATGCGCCGCTGGCGCTCCAAACTCCTTTTCCAAGAATCGGATACTTGGAATCGAACCTCCTTCTCTAATATAGAGCGGCTTCCTCCCCATGCCTCTCATATTTCTATCACCCAACCCCTTTCCTTCTTTACCTTCACTAACTACGTTGCCGCTTTCATCCCCGTACCTCTCATTTTCTTTCTCATTGCGACTGTTGGGAACATCTTCCGCGTCTAGTGATAAGGATGCAAGATCTACCGGTGCAGCTGCTAGACTCGTATGATCACTTCCACCAGTAAAACTCGTAGTAGTCGCAGGTGTGGGTTTAAGACTTGGTGATGCGCTGATAGGACTCTTGGGTGAGCTTTCCCTCTCCTTCCCGACATATTTAGGACCTTGTACACTACTTCTCCTCGTATGGTCCGTTATCGGTCCCCACACCTCCATGATGGCCTCTTCCAGCGTCCTAAAGATCTCATTTTCGGGATCACCGAGCCAGGCATCTGCTTGGTTGTCAATATTAATTGTGAGGTTGTTATGCGTATCGAGCTTTGCGAAAGCATCTTGAAGAAATTTTGTCAAAGATTTAATAACATCGTCGACTTCCTGGTTGGGAACCAGACGAAGGGAAATAGCTGCGCTCGCGTTGGACGACACTAGAGAACCATCTGGCCCAGAAACTTTATAGCGATGAACAGTCAGATTTGGTTCTCTCCATCTAGCCATAATGGATTGTTTCAGAGTAATCGCCGGTCCGAGTTCTGGATTACGACGGAGGAGGGTCGATACAATATCATCGTAACGAGCTTCTTCGGCTGGTGTGAGTGGAAGAATTTCATTATAGAATCCAGGAATTTGAATCCTGTTATGCAGTCCCTTTAGCTTTGCGAGGATAGCTGTCAGATCAAAAAGCGGTTCATCCATCATGAAACTTCCGTCAACTCCACTATGGACATCGGGATGCTTGCTATTGACTTTAACAGTAGCATGAAGAACACCCCTGAGGCCATATGTCAAGCAAGGAACTTCATCATCGAGCCAATAACTATTGGCAAGAATGATATAATCAATATCCCCAATCAATTCCTTATACTTTCTCACGGCGTCCTTGAAACCTCTGGATCCACTCTCTTCTTCTCCCTCAATCAAAAATGTAACATCAGAATCCAAAGCCTTCTCATGAACCAAATCGACAACCCCATAAAGAGCAGCCATGATTGGACCTTTATTGTCACTGACTCCTCTTCCATAGAGGTATCCATTTACCCCCTTCATTTGAAAAGGATCGATAATCCATTTCTTCTGCTTGTCATCCGCAGGAACAACATCATAGTGTCCATAGAATAAGATCTTCTTCCTATTTCCAGCAGTCTCCGGATTTCCCTTAAACTTGGCGTAAACAATTGGGTTATGATGAGCTTCAGTTGTCAACATCTCAGTAACAGCTCCATATTTTTTAAACAATGTTCTCAAAAAGGTAGCACCTCGTCGACAATCCTCGGCATGATCAGGTCGTGCGGAAATCGTCTTGAAAGCTACAAAATCTTGCAATGATTTGATAAGTTGGTCATCTTGAAGTGATTCGCGTTTTGGATATGTGCCCGTATCACATCCAGTAACGTCCCATATCGAAACCGAACAATCGTTCGCACCAGTTATGTAGAGTTGTTGACCATGATGGGTAGCAATCGCGGAAGCCAAAATTCTACCTCCGTGAGCTTTCCATCGTTTGACACACTGATATTTTTGACTGAAATTCGAGGAAGATTTGTATTGACCATATTGTACCGTGCTGTATTTCTGCAAAATGTTAGCCATTTGTACGATACAACTCCACAGAAAATAGGAAAACCCAAACTCACTCTAGCATGCCCGGTACTTCCACCACTCCAGAGATATCCCCACCCCATCTGTAAAGTCATAACATCCCCTCTATTTGCTCTGATAACTCTCAACTTTTGTCTCGTATCCAAATCCCACAACTCAATCACTCCCTCCAATTTGCTACTATAGAGAAAACTTCCGTCCACTGCTAAACTCAGAACACTTTCCGCATCATCTTCACCTAGTTTTTCAATCTCCTTGATCCCCTCGTCTTCATCCTTGCTCAATTTCCACAATTTAATTGTACCGTCCCCTCCACCTGAAATTAGCATTTCCTCATCCGCATCAACCTGCCGGGAGACTCCTCGAACCATAAGCATACAATAGACATATCCAAAGTGAGCATATTGTTGCATATGGGCCTTGTCAATCTCCAACACATCTCCCTGGTCCGCAGCGGCTCTTCCAGCCGGCCTCGGTCTTGGTGTGCTTGTCCCTCCGTGTTGCACACTATCAAAAAATCGATGATTCCTCCTATCTGGGTGACGTTCTGGATTTGGTGTAGGTCTCGTCGCGGAATCCCTCAGACTAACCCATTGTATACTCGTATTTTGAGCTCCCAAATACACCGTTTCGAACTGCGGGGAATAAGCTACAGAAAATACATCGCCGACATCGTAGGTACTGTAAATATGGTATTTGCGGACTAAAGTGGTAGGACACCATGCATTAACAATGGCATCGCCAGCAGATGAGAATAATAGCTTGCCATCCGCGGATAGGAAGAGGGAAAGTACACTGCGGGTGTGTGCTTGGATGCGCGAAACAAGCTCGTAGGATGCGAGAGACCAAACGACTATTTCTCCATCTTGAGTACCGGCATAAATGTATTTTGAACCTACAGCAAGAGTGAGGATCGAGGAATCGTTTTCGAGGTGGTGGAGAAGTTGGGGAGATGATGGGTCGAGGTCATCTTCAGAACTGGTTCGTTGGCTGGGATCGTGGGATAATGAGTCAAGTTGATAATTCTCGTCTTCAGTGCTAGCTAGGAGATTCTTAGTTATTGGCGAGATAGAATAATCTGTTTGTGAAGATGTTGCTGTAGCTGAAGAGTGAGTATTTGCGTTTCTTGAACCAAAGATTGAGGTCATCTTTTAGATGATGATTAGAGGGGAAGGGGGGGTGGGGGTGGGACATAAGCAGAAGAACTGGAACTATTGCTAGGTTGATGAGCGTAAAGTAGGTAGTCACCGACCGACCGACCGACCTCAGCCCGAATTTCACCCCTAGCACATTGCTGAACCACAAACCACAAACCAAATATGATATAATGAATGTCTATAGAAAAGACATGAGAAGAAGAAGAAAGGAAAGAAGAAAGAAGAGAAGAAAAAAAAAAAAGAAAAAAAAAGAGAAAGTAGGAGAATTATTACAAACTCACCATGATTCTCGATATCACTATCTTCTTCCCTTTCCCAAGCTTCAATTGCTTCACGTTGCTGAATATCAATATCATTCTCACTAACACGCCCAATCTCCTTGGGGCTATCCATAATTGAATTCATCCTCGCACAACAATTCCACCTCTCCAAATCCAAATCAATATCAGTATCAATATTGGGATCAAAGTATCGACAGTATTGCTTTGTATTCTTGTACTCGAATGTATTTTTGTTTGTCGGTATACCTTCAATACTTTGCTTCTGTCCCGACGGTATGTGTGTATCTTTGTCATATATTAGATTTGATGCATTTCTGTCGTTCTTCCTGTCAATCGTGAAAAGGGAGGTTGCAATGAGAGAACCCATATTGTAAAAGAATTACATGACTATCTTCGATTTTAATTCAATTCAATTCAATTCAAGTAAATTACACCATTCAAACGGGTAATTGGATAATGTTTTTGAAGGAGAATTGCGTAACTTTTAATCACTATTACGCCTTTGAAAGTTGATATGATAGCTGAGACCGAATGCGCATTCCTAGTAGGTATACCTCACTCTCAAGGGGGTGACTTTACTTTATAGGAGTTTCTGATATATCAACACTTCGCTCCTTTCAATTTTCCCCTATTCTTATTCCCCTTCCAACTGTTTGCCCAATTTCTGAGCATCTCTTACCCTACGTCTCAACTCATGTTTCTCCAAGTGAGAAATGGGAAAAGCAATATCCATTGGCTATCACTTGCCCGTGCCGCATGGGGGATCCATATCTATTCGATCTCACTGTTTCTCCTACGTCTCCTTTAGTGTACCCAATCTGTATCATGCGTTGATGCTACACCGCATTATTAGTTGCTCGCCAAACGCATTGCCCGCATACGTTGAGTGGTCATCATAACGTGTTAATATCATTCAAGTGGTTGGTCTGGGTGGTACAACTTCAGCCTTGGAACGTGGCTGGCTGTCGCTGTACTCCCCTCCGCGTAAAAGTATCTATCATAATGTAACGTCGAGACAAATTTCATTCTTAGCCAATCGTTTGTTCTTTGCGATTCTGGCGATAGATGACTCAATTGATGTGTGATAGAGCAGAGGAGTCACTTAAATTATGAAGTGATTGATCGAATATAGTCATTATTAAGATTACTTTATGTTTGTAAGTATCCATATATTTTATAAAAACCACCTGCCTGTCTCTCTTCCACATCTATCCATTCCCATACTTTCTACATCACACCGACAAGCGCATAGCGAGACCGAGGAACTTCACTCAATCCAACCAACCGAAAATGTCCGCTAGAAAGAAAGAACCCCGTCAAGGAACTTCCTGCGAACTATATCACACGAACTTGTCTTTCCAAGAAGATCTACAGCCATCCGTCGGTCCATCTGGATCACCCTATCCAAGCCAACCTTGCCCTCTTCGACGTATACGCTCATGCTTTGGGTTGCCAAATCCAGATGGTTCATACACTTATTCCAGAGACTATTCCGTACCAGAAGGCTCTCCGCACCCTAACAATATTTGCCGATCTTGTATTCAAAAGAAAAGCCAAGATGGTTTATACAATTATCTTAGAGCGTGTGAGAAAAAATCAGGGATTGATGATGATGATGCTCCAAGAACACGCATTCCTAAAGTCAATCCAGATGCCTTTAGAGACATGAATGATGAACGGCATTCACAAAACCAAATTCAAGATGATGTCCATTTCCCACTGCGAATCCGTTCGGATCAGCGTCGAAAAAATCATCGCATTAGTCAGAATAACGAGAGAGAAAATGTACCGCCGCAACCATCTTGCTCCTCGTCCAATAACCCCGATTGCCCACCTATGAATCCATTCTACAACAGCTTCGATGACCAGATTAATCGATCGACCGAGATACATAGACTTCATGAAAGAATTGATTTGCTGGAAAATAACATTCTGGGAAATGTGGACACGACAGCTTATTGTCTATGCAGTTGCCATAACTCAACACGACCTATGACGCCTCCGCCGGAAAATTCTTGGCAAAGAAACGAGCCACGGCTATTTCCAGATCCAAGAGATGATTGGGATGAAAGTGCTGAACCTGGGTTTCCTACTCCAATTGTATAAGAGCAGAGTACTCGGGGTGTTTATAATTCGCTAGAGAGATTCGATCGGGTTTGGGGAATTGAGACCTAATGAAATCCGCGATCTCCAAGCCCTCCTTGAACAGAATCTTGGTCCGGGCGTCTCTCAAAGCGATCAAAGAGAGAGAAACCGTTGTGGGCAGACTGGCGATGTAGAACGAATGGGGTTTAAATATTTTGATGCATATAGAATGAATAGCCGTGTTATTTTAATCTCACTCTGTCCACCACATGAGATTCAAACCCGTGCCGATTTCTAACAATCAGAGTTCATTTGCCATGGTCACATGTCCAGGCTCTAGTACTCCACATTCCGTCCGAGCCACCTCACTCGTTTTCCTCTCCCTTGTCCTCATCCTTACCCGGCCATAGAACTTGCTTCAAAACCACCGCTCTAATATGTGCCGCAAAAACCAGCAACCAGACAATTACAAGAATAACGGTTAATCCACTTCCAACCCAAAGCACGCCATCACTCTTGAATGCCTTCCCGATATTGATGATAACAATCGTGAATCCCACGTTCGGAAAAACGAAAGCATACCACACAAGATGGAAACTCATCTCCTTTGCGCCCGCCAAAACAGAAACCATTGAGATGCAAAAGAACCAAAATGCTGTAGCCCATAAGAATACTGCAGCAGAGACTGCGATAATGCGAAACATATCGGCAATCATATCTGGGTTCGTGATCGATGATATAGTAGTATATGCCGGGTATATTTTGGAAAAGTTCTCACTCATGCCCAATAACGCTAAGCCAGTAAAACTTGGCGGTCCAACTGCAATAAACATTCCCGGTCTCGTGTTGGGTTCTGGCAATCCATTTGTCATCAATCTTCCAATGTAAGGTCCATACATGAAGACCGCGACAAAAATTCCCAATCCTTGAAACGTAATTCCAGCAACCAGCATAGGAAGGGCATGTTCGGGAGTTTGTGATCCCGTTGTAACGGAGGCGAGGGTCCCGCAAAGCATAACGGGAAAGATAGGAAGAATCCAGGCGGGAGTCATGGATTGAAGTGTTTGTTGTTTGGCAGCAAAAAGATAGCAATATTGACCGACAGCACCAAAGAATGTCAGGGCCGTATATATCCAGAATACTATTCGGAGGGTGGTGATGAGCCATGGGCCACAATGGGGAACGCCATATAATTGCGTGTTTGCAATTATACTCAACAATGAAATCCAAAATGTTGGGAAGAAGAGGGACTCGGTAGCATCTTGCAATGAGGCAGAAAATGCCTTTGGATATAATATAAATCGTGCTGAAATCCCAGAACATAAGAGAACAAAAAGACATAAATCTAAAATGAAAACGATGTCCCCCAAGATAGTCAGGCCAATGAATTTGTGTGGTGTTTTCGCGAGCAACAGAGCGATTCCTCCAGTACTCATAGTAAGAGTAAACCACGCCCATGTAAAATGATGAATTCTCTCCCGAAATGTGATTTTGCCATTATTGGCAGCTGTCAACTTTTCGTTCGTGGAATGGGGAGTGCCATCACTATCGATGAGAATTTTATCGGTTTGACCTTCGAGAGAATTTATGGAATAAGTCCGGATATTGTCATTTCGATTCGGACGTTGAGTTAACATACTGGCGGTTCATTCGATCTAAACAGATGTGCCAATATGTTGTGATGCTAATGATGGAGAAAGCTCATTCTCGGCGAAAGAAGATGCAAGCTATGCGATGGAATTTATGATGGAGAACAATAATATTCTCAGTCCACCAGGGTCCAGATACATTTATTATCTGCAAGCACCTAGAGACATCGACAACTTATCGTCATTCTTATGGTATCTATTTGTCACAAGACACTTTGCGGTATCCAGCTACTTTCAACCTACTGATTCAAACAGAGTAAGAAATGAAAAATGAAAAATGAAAAATCATCAGATTACTAACTACATAATTGCACCGAGACCTTTCCGACACGAACGTATGAAAAGACGGAGATATAACCGTGCGCTGGCCGCTTATTAATCTCCACTCCTACTCACGTGCAACTCTACTTGAGCTCTACCATGATATTGGGTGCTAGAGCATAATCTGGTAACTTGACTATTTTTTATACTCGTTTAGGTGTTATTCGTACCTACCTGACTTCTGGGTAGGTGGAAGTTCCTCAGAGTCCAGGATCGATGTTTCGGTTGATGGGTTTGTCTGTTCTGGCTGTCTTATTTAATGGTCTTTGCTGAAAAGTTGGTTTGGAAACACCACACTAGCAGAATTAAGCAAAGAAGTACCCGGTACCTTAAGCTATTAGAGCGAGAGAGATTCATATGACGCAACCATTGATCGAAGCATTCATAATGAATTCCAACTTTTCACATGAAAACAATATCTTCTGGTTGGAAATAATTGTAGAACAAACAATCAACTTAAACCATCAATCACGAGATCAATCACGGGATCAACCAAAATATTTTTCTTACAAAGTGAACGCATAAAATTCAACAAACTCTTCATGCTATGGCTTCTATTATAATTGTCATTTTTTGATCTTGATCTTCAATACTTCATCGCACAACGAACCCGTAGAATGAGAGTCTAGAATCCAGAATCCATCATCTAAAATTCCCTGTGCGTATACAGACATCATACATTTCTTCCAGATTCTTACCCTACACAATGATGCCCTCACAAAGTGAAGCAGTAATAGAAAACCCCCAAACCCGAATAGTCGAATTATACCACCGACTTTAAGTTTTCAATATACTCGTCCTACCTCCAACATTCTTAATACTCGTCGCCTCATAGCCAACATTGAACTCTGTCGTTTTTTCTCACCCCCTTTCCCATCTCCTCCAAGATAAACTCTTCATCACTATCCCCAGTGGATCCGTTTTCGTCTTCCCAGTAACGCCCCTGATCCTACTGTCTCTTACACTGCCATCATGACTTGGAAGTGCTTTCTTCGTTTCATAATTATCTTTCGAGAAGTTCATGCCTTATGCTGATGTTGTGGTTTTGTTGCGCATCAACCAGGGACAAAACCTTATTATGGGAGCTTTCAGGATGGGTAATGAAGCGCAAATGATGGAAACATTGCCTTTGACGAAAGTCCATGAGTTCGACGTCGCTTGATAATACATTGTGTCTGTCGCAGTAATGGCTACTCCGACTGTGGCCATTCGAACAACGGTACATGCGACGACACTATTGGACCTATTAGTTTGATCGTGTTCGGTAGGTAATTTAGCTGTGAGAATACTGGTTGCTTACAAAAATCCAAGACTGGGCATCAAGGCCAATCCAAACTTTTGACTTAACGGAAGTTGAAGACGTCGAATTTGATAAATTGGCAAGACGATAATTATCAAATCAGCCACTTTTGCCATTACCGATGTGCTATACTAAAAGTTTCCAATCTGTATACACGAACCAGGAAGAGCTTTATTCCACGATTTCTCGATGGGACTGTACAGTTTGATTAGAGAACATGCCACAAGATTAGTGTCAGATAAGAAGAGATGATCACTTGACCGGAGCTGTTAAGTGACGAGTTAATAAATACGGTGTTCGAGGAAACAAGTGAGTATTTGAAATATGTAGTTTAATTAACGTAATTTATTAGTGCGTATATTATATCAATATATATATCACTTATTTTACATATAAAATTCGTTTATATATAATTATACATTTTCTTTATTTCTAAATTAAAATTTCTGAAAATTTAATACAAAATATTTAATTATAACGTAACTTATGGTGAACCAGGTCATATGAGGAACTGGGTCACATTTAGCCCATTATTAACTTTAAACCCCAACAAATTTTACTATATATATCAAATCACCTTTTACACCTTCTCAAATTAAAGAGAAGATACAAAATGCTATTATTACACTTCAATTAAAGGAATTTAAATCAATTAGAAAGACTATAGAATATTTTGAAGTTTCTAAATCAACTCTCATAATTAGAATCGTTGGAAGGAAATCATATACTTAATTCTACGAAATGGCTCAAATTCTTTCAAATGTAAAAGAAAATATTCTTGTATAATAGATTTCATAACTTACTATCACTAGATCCCCTACTACACCTATATTGGTGAAGGAAATGATCGACGAAATTCGTTTTCGATACATTTAGATCATATTATTTCGAATTCCTACTTCAATAGAAATTCCACTTATAAACCACAAATGAATCTATAGATTTCAAAAACAATATTTAGAACTTAAGATATACTACTCATATTAATTAAAGTTTAATCAAATTAAAAAAACAATATTGGAGAATATTCAGGCTTGATTTGACACGTTTTGTATACATCTCATTAAACGAAAATATAAATTAAATGATATATATAATATAAATGAAATCGGATTTAAAATTGGAAGTATTCAAAGTATATATATTATAGTCGATTTTATTTAGAAATCGAATTGGAAAGTTACAGTTGATAAACAAGAATAGATAACTATATTTGAATGTGTTAATGTAGTTGGAAAGGCTCTATTATCTATGGTCATTTTCAAGGCTTAAAATACAAATTCTGTATGGATTCTAAAGGATACACCTCAAAGCTGGTAGTTCTTTATTAATACAAATGGATGGACCTCAAACAATTATGAATTAGAATGGCTAAAAAGGGTTTTCGAATTAGAATCTAAGAAAGTGTTAGGTGATTGATCTCGACTTTTGATTATAAATAAT
The DNA here is from genome assembly GCF_014898465.1 of Botrytis porri. Taxonomy (NCBI): domain Eukaryota; kingdom Fungi; phylum Ascomycota; class Leotiomycetes; order Helotiales; family Sclerotiniaceae; genus Botrytis; species Botrytis porri. Next base: position 360,173 of record NW_024066097.1, on the reverse strand, counting down.
CATTCAAGTTATATTATAAATAGCTTTATTGCTTTTTGTATAAAGAAGGATATCGATTTACTTATATTATCTTCTCATTATTCCCACTTACTTCAACCACTTGATATTGCAATGTATAGGCTAATGAAACAATATCATACTTTAAAGGTCGATCGATATTCTCGAACTAATGTAAAGCGAATCCAAAGAACTGAATGAATAAAACTCTTTCAAAATATTAGAAAAAAAGCATTGAATTCTTCTAATATTAAAGCTGGCTAAAGAGGAGCTAATTTAGTACCTTTTGCCCTACAAAAAGTACTCGATTCATTACCATTTAACTCCTTCTAATAACCTTCTACTCTACAAATGAAAACCTTTAATCAAAATCTAAACTTATTTATACTTAAAAGCTCTCCTCTAAATAGAACAAAGCTAAGATAAGTAAATCAAACCTTTAATAAAGCTCTAGCAGATAATGATTCTCTTGTATTATTAACTTATCGATATACTAAAAGAATAACTAGACTTGTAGAATTTCAAAATACTAAGATAGCCCTACTTCGGAAACAGCTTGCTAATGTTCAAAAGATAATTGAAACTCGAAAGAAAAAAATTAAAAACAAAAGAATCAAATTACAAGATCAATATATCTTTAATAATAAGGAAGTACTGAAAATGGTATATAAAGCAAAGGAAAAACCTAAAAGAAAAAGCTACAAGGACAACCATATAAACATCCAATTAAAGAATTAAAAGAGGAGATTGAAGAAGAAGAGTCAAAGAGTAATTCAAATGATTTAGAGTTGAAATTGAATGAATATATAGCTCGTAGAACAAGATTATATAAAGAGAATTGAATTTTATAACCCAATTCCCCATATGACCCGGTTCACCATAAGTTACATTATATGAATTATAAAAATCTAATTAATTTTAAGAAAAACTTAATTTATAAAGTAGTTATTATAGAAATAACTATTTTATAACGAAAATCATAACAATTTTCACTTTTTCTAAGCTTTAATAGGAATATTAATATAAAAACTAGATTTTTAAGAATCTATTTTCATATAACTATTTAATATTCTTTTTTTTCCTAAAATAATAATTGGTTATTAAAATAAGAATATTAAAAAAGGCCTAATTTTGACGTATTTTGAAATGGTACACGTACTGATATGATGTACGCACTGATAAACTACGTTATGGCCTTGATTATAAGAGTATTAATTAGAAGTTGTAATAAGTAATATGATACTACTTGATGTACTAGTGCTATGTTTGATATGAAATTCAATCTTGTTTTCTTGATTCAAGTTATAGATACTTATAGAGTTAGAGAATCAATAAGATAATAAAGATACGGTCTATAGATGTAAAGCGGTATGAGTTTAATATAATAATAGATATAAGTTATTGAATTATAGGATTTATATAAGTAGTAGTAGTAGTAGTAGTAGTAAATTCATAATCGATTCGGTCTATATAGCTATACTAAGATTATATAATGTACTTGTATATAATTCTAAAAAAAAGAAATAAATAAAAAAGAAATAAAATTCATTCTTCTTTAAACTTTTTTATTAAGATTCTTAAATAATCTTCTAAGTAATCCTTTCAAATCCTTCGAATTATTTATATTATATATCTATTCTATTTAAAAACCTTTCGTTTATAAATCCTTCAATATACCTGTAAAAACTCTATACTTTTTATTTTGTTATAATAATCCTTTTCTTTTTATTCAATTCTTTTTAAAATATTATAAAATTACAATTAATTATAACATTATATTTCTCTTAAAAGATTATCTTCACCCTTTAATATTTCAAATCTGTTACGACGGCATCCAACACACCGCGTCACATGACATAAATCGCACGTGATGGAGCGTCAAGGAGCTTCAGCGCTCCTGGAGCGCGTTGCGATCCTTAACGATCCAACATATCGGAGAGGTCCCAGGGACCAGGACAAAGCACGAAGGTCTATATAAAGAATGGGATTTCATTACAATGTAGAGCTTCGTGCTCAAGAACAATCATTAGTTTCATTACTATAGTTACGAGAATTGCAACCAGTTACCAACCTTATTGAATTCCTACTTGAAGTCTAGTGTAAACCACCTCAAGAGATCTCTAAACACTTCCATGTGACCCTAGAGGCAGCTCCTGTAATACTTTGAGTACCCTTTCTGCTTTAAATACCGATTCAATACCAACCGCCAGTATGGCAGCCAACAGTTCTTCTAGAAGCTAACAGGCCCCAGCAAGCAACTTCGATGATGTCGAAATGACTGATGCTTCTAAGGAGATCACCATCAACGAAACACTCAAGATTGCCTTACCAGACAAATACCAAGGAAGTCGATAGGAACTCGACACCTTCCTATTACAACTCGAAATCTATTTTAGATTCAACCAAGACAAGTTCATCGAAAAGGAATCTAAGAGTATTTGGGCCGTGTCATACCTCAGAGGCGAGGCAGGCAAATGGATTCAGCCATACCTGCGCGACTATTTCGAGCATGACGACAGGGAACGCATGCAGCCCACAAGAACCATCTTCGACAGTTTCGAAGGATTCAAGACAGAAATCCGTAGGATCTTCGGAAACTCCAATGAGTTAGAGGTAGCGGAAGAGAAGATCTTCAACCTCAAACAGACAGGATCGGCATTGAAGTATGCTACGGAGTTCCGAAGATATGCGGGGACAACTAAATGGGACGAGGTCGCCATCATGAGTCATTACCGTAAAGGACTCAAACCAGAAGTACGTTTGGAACTTGATAGGGAAGGGGAGGACGATGACTTGAACGGACTAATCAAAAGCTCCATCGATGCCGATGACCGACTATACAGGTACAAACAAACCCAACGAACATACAAGCCTCAGACAAATCATAGGCAAGGGCGCTACCGCAAGAATGAGGGTAGACCACGTTACAGTACACAGAGTTACAGGGACCCCATGGAACTCGACGCTATGCATCACAAAAACGGGAATGATGATCCAGAGAAGAAACGAAGACGAGAAAATAACTTATGCTTTGAATGTGGAAAAGCAGGGCATCGGGCAGCAGAATATCGAAGCAAGAAAACAGAGGGTAAGAAGGGCAACTTTAAGAATAAGTTCGGCAAAGGCCAACTTAATGCCACCTTCACGCCACAATTGTGTGCTGTCAGCATGACAGGGCTAGCCACGCCACCACCAGCTTACGAAGAAGAGCTCGAAGAAGAAGAAGAGGTCGAATGCCTCTCATAGGTAAACAAAGACCCGCAGCTAGGAGAATCATGGACTATTCGGGAAATTGACCAATGGAACCGTCGTATCTGGAAATTTGGAGATACCGATGAAGGAACTATCAACTGTGACCTTAGTGTAATGGACGCCGAAGAGGGTGAGACTTACGAGGTCCGGTACATCGACCAACACCGAATCCTATGGTTCGGAATTACCACAAACTCATCCTTCTTGGAGAGAATTAGCAATGAACATCTAGAATGGCCAGGCCAAGGGGAGCTATGGGAAGTCTTCTACTACCATACGTCGGAGAACAATGAGGATCAGACTCTGTTCCTTTGCAAAAAGGTTGGAGAAGAGTACTGTGTCCAGGCCCAGGCCATACTACCACCGCCGGTGGTAGGGACGGTAATGAGAGTAACCCGAGGGACGTATCGATACACCCTGTGGAAGGATTTACTCGATGATAAGACCAGATCAGGAACCAGCGCCGTTTATCTAGGAGAAGAAGAGCCTCGGCGGGTAACGCTAGAGGATGAGATCATCCAGAATAACGAAAATGAGCAAATTACACCACAGCTGAATGCTACAGGACAAGCAGGACAAATATACTGCAAAGTCAAAATAAACGGACAAATACAACAAGCCATGATAGATTCAGGGGCTACAGGAAATTTTATTGCACCAGAAGCTGCAAAGTACTTGGGAGTCCCACTCCAGAAGAAACAAAACCCCTACCAATTGCAGCTAGTTGACGGACAGCTAGCAGGATCTGACGGGAACGTTTCACAGGAGACACGACCAGTACGAATGAATATGACCCAACATGCGGAGGTTATACAGCTTGACGTTGTGCCATTGGGCCAACAACAGATCATCTTAGGAATGCCATGGTTGAAGGCACATAATCCCAGAATAGATTGGTCACAAGGAACAGTGACATTTGATCAGTGCAAGGACGGTCATGACGACACGTTCAAGGCGTCCGCGAGACGTAATACGCGTCAAGGAGAGTTGAACGCGAACAACACCGGCGACGTAGGACACCCAGTCCAGGGTCCTTTATTAAGAGCGAAGGTCAGTACACCTTCTCTACAAATGCAGAAGCCAACGATACGGCAGGAAATCGCAATCAAGGTAGAAGAGCCTATGATATTAGAACAGTACAAGAAATACGAACATGTGTTCAAGGAATCAGGGATCTATGAGGCTTTGTCAGAATATAAGCTATGGGATCATGAGATAATATTGGAGGAAGGCAAGATGTCTGTGTACATTCCAATTTATTCAATGTCAGTCGATGAGCTGAAGACGCTCAGGGAATATATCGATGACAATTTGGCTAAGGGATGGATCAGAGAATCCATGTCCCAAGTAGCAAGTCCAACTATGTGGGTACCTAAGAAAGATAGTACTAAGAGACTAGTTGTGGACTACAGAAAGCTCAACACGCTTACCAAGAAGGATCGATATCCACTTCCATTAGCTACGGAATTAAAAGATCGATTAGGCGGAGCTACCATATTCACCAAGATGGACCTGCGCAACGGGTACCATTTGATCAGAATGAAGGAAGACGAGGAATGGAAAACCGCTTTCAAAACAAGATACGGGCTATACGAGTACCAAGTTATGCCGTTCAGGCTAACTAACGCACCAGCTACTTTCATGAGACTCATGAACAATGTGTTGTCACCATACTTAGACACTTATTGTATATACTACTTGGACAACATCCTAGTATATTCAAACAACGAGAGCCAACATATCAAGGATATCAGCAGCATCCTCGAAAGCTTAGTCAAGGCAGATTTGCTATATAAACCAAGCAAATGCGAATTCCACATCAAGGAAACAGAATTCTTAGGGTTCACCATATCAAGCCAAGGGCTCAAGATGAGCAAGGACAAGGTTAAGGCAGTGCTTGAATGGAAGCAACCAACCACAATCAAAGAAGTACAATCCTTCTTGGGATTTGTCAACTTCTACAGAAGATTCATCAAGGGTTATTCAGGGATTACTACACCCTTAACCACGTTAACCAGAAAAGATCAAGGAAGCTTCGAATGGACCGCCAAGGCGCAGGAGTCATTCGAGACGCTCAAACAAGCAGTGGCCGAGGAGCCAATACTGTTGACATTTGATCCAGAAAAGCAAATCATAGTAGAAACCGACTCCTCTGATTTCGCTATAGGCGCAGTTCTGAGCCAGCCGGGCCAGAATGAGAAATACCAACCAATCGCATTCTACTCACGAAAGCTATCACCAGCTGAGTTGAACTATGAGATATACGATAAAGAATTACTAGCGATAGTAGATGCATTTAGAGAATGGCGAGTGTACTTAGAAGGATCGAAGTACACAGTACAGGTGTATACAGATCACAAGAACTTGGTTTACTTCACCACAACGAAGCAATTAAACAGACGACAGGTCAGATGGTCAGAAACCATGGCCAACTACAATTTTAAGATTTCATATGTCAAAGGATCAGAAAACGCTAGAGCCGACGCTCTCAGCCGAAAACCAGAATATCAAGAGAATAAGTCGTACGAATCATACGCTATATTCAAGAAAGAAGGCGAATCACTGGTTTACAATGCACCACAGCTCGCAGCTACGCATATATTGGAAGACAACCATCTCAGGATCAAAATCCAATCACATTACGACAAGGATGCTACAGCTATACGCATACGCAAGACAATAGAACCAGGATTCACGATAGAAAACGAGACCATATACTTTCATGGAAAAGTATACATTCCGAGTCAAATGACCAAGGAATTCGTGACGGAACAACATGGGTTGCCGGCACACGGATATCAAGGAATTGCAAGAACATTTGCAAGAATACGGGAAATCAGTTATTTCCCACGAATGAGAACGATAGTTGAAGAAGTTGTTGGAAATTGTGACACCTGCATACAAAACAAGTTATTACGACATGCGCCGTATGGTCAGCTCCAGACCCCAGACATACCTTCTCAACCATGGAAGTCTATCACATAGGACTTTGTGGTCAAACTACCACTCTCAAAGGATCCTACTATAGGAATTAAGTACGATGCAATACTCAATGTAGTAGATAGACTAACGAAATTTGCTTATATGATATCATTCAAGGAAACATGGGATGCTGAGCAACTAGCATATGTGTTCCTAAGGGGCATAGTAAGCATACACGGAGTACCAGACGAGATAATCTCGGATCGAGACAAGCTCTTTACCTCGAAATTCTGGACTACCTTATTGGCACTTATGGGTATCAAGAGAAAGCTATCGACATCTTTCCACCCACAAACAGATGGTCAAACAGAGAGGACCAATCAGACAATGGAAGCATATCTTAGATGCTATGTAAATTATCGACAAGACAATTGGGTAGAGCTATTACCCATGGCACAGTTCGCATACAATACATCGGAAACGGAAACCACGAAAATCACACCAGCACAGGCTAACTTTGGGTTTAATCCACAAGCGTATAAAATTCCGATACCACAAGAAGTTAATGCCGAATCAGCGATAGTACAAGTCGAACAGCTGAAAGATCTCCAAGAGCAACTGGCTCTTGATCTAAGATTCATATCTTCCAGAACAGCAGCGTACTACAATACGAAACGTAGTATGGAACCTACGCTTAAAGAGGGGGATAAAGTTTATTTGCTACGACGAAACATCGAAACCAAGAGACCAAGCAATAAACTCGACCACAAGAAACTAGGACCATTCAAAATTGATAAGGTAATAGGAACCATCAATTATCGGTTAAAACTACCAGACACAATGAATATCCACCCAGTATTCCATATATCCTTGCTCGAACCAGCACCACCAGGAGCGCCGAGTGCGCCATTAACGGAAATCGAACCAGTCAACCCGAACGCCATATACGATGTCGAAACAATACTAGACTGTAAATACGTCAGAGGCACAATCAAATACTTGATCAAATGGTTAGATTATCCACATACCGAAAATTCATGGGAACCAAGAACAAACCTCAACTGCCCTGAGAAGTTGGAGGCATTTCACCAGCAATACCCGGATCTGCCCAGAAGGAAGGAGAATCCATTGAAGCCAGGATCGAAGGATCCAAGGAAGAAGAATCGAAAACAAAGGAACCGTCGTTAGGACCAGCAACAGAGACAGGTGCCAATTCCTTTTCTTTTCCAACACGCTCATTTTCTAACCTTTCCTTCTCTTCTAGAGCATCGAGCTCATCTAAAGTACGCAGACCACGGCGCAGCATATCGGATTCACGCTTCAACAAAGCACGCTTTTGTTTCCGCAGACGAAGAACTTTAGCCATCGCTTCCTGAGAAACACTTATAGCGCGTTCTTCTTCCTCCTCAAGTCTGGCCTTTTGGCGGTCCAGACTATCCCAATCACTATCGGAAGGGCCGAAAATGGTTCTGTATAGTTTACATATTCAGTCTTGGTCTTATATTTAGGCCCAAACGGGTCGTTATAGTTTATTTATAGGACATTATAATTGTTATATTTTAAAATGCTTTTATATATTATTGAATTATAGAAATCTTAATATTCTGGATTATAGTAAATAATATACTGCTTTAGCTTAATATATTAAGCTCATTTGGAATTATTAAAGAGTTTAAAGGAAAAGACTTTTCTTGATAGGTTGATAATTTAGATTTGTTTATAGAAATCGATTGTTTGGATAATAATTCGATAATTGATTAAAGGAATACCTATTTATATTGATATTTCCTTAATTATTATTTTATTAATAATTAATATTCTATTTTTATTTAAATTATATAAAAAGGTTAGAATTCTTTTTAATATATAATAATATTAGGTTATAAATTGTTCTAAATTATTATAGTTTAAAATCTTCTTGATTTCTTTTGTATTCTTAACTTTAAGAAGTTTATTATATATAATATTATTAACAGTATAAACTACCTATTCAATAACTATAGAAATAATAATTATAATATTAATGTCTTTTAGATTAGGAATAACCTTATCAATTACCTTTCTTAATATATAGGTATTTGAGCAGCTTATTATTAATATAGCAATTCCTATTGCTAATAGACGGATATCCACTCTGGTTTTCCAGGGTTTAACCGATCTCCACTTGTTGGCCTGCCCTTACATGCATGCGGTCGCTTATAGGAGTCGGTCGTCCGAATAGTAGTTCGACAGTCGATCAAGGGAGTGCCTATTTGTATTAACACTTCCTCGACTACTATCTCCTTAATGATTAATATTCTATCTCTATTTAGACTATAAAGAGAGATCAGGATTCCCTCTAGTACATAATAGTATTAGGTTATAGATTATTCTAGGTTATTATAGTTCAAAATCTTCTTGATTTTTTTTATATTCTTGATTTCAAAAAGTTTATTATATATAATATTATTAGTAGTGTATACTATTCATTTAATAATTATAAAAATAATAATTGTAATATTAATATCTTTTAAATTAAGAATAATCTTATTAATTGTTTTTCTTAATATATAGGTGTTTAGATAGTTTATTATTAATATAATAATTCTTATTACTAGTAGATGGGTATTCACTTTGGGTTTTCAGGGTTTAATCGATCTCCACTTATTGGCCTGCCCTTGTATGTATACAATTGTGTTCGTAGATATGCTCGAGTTTTTCAAGGTCTTTGTAATATTCGTATAGGTATGGTTTGGATTGTTGTTGTTCTTATCTTTAGCTAAAGATTGTATAGTATTTTGTGATAATCTAGTTTTGATATTGTTTATTATTATATTGTATACTTTTTTGTTGAAGGCTGCTTTTTCTAATATACTATTGACTTCGAATTGATAAAGTATTACTTCGAACGTTTTATAAATCTTATATTTGAGTCATGCTTATTCATCGAGAGCATTAAGTTGAACTGTAATAAAGGATCCTTTTGTTACTAGTGGGCTTGATACAGTGGCTCTCACAGCTTCTGTGCTATAGGCGCTTGTTGTGCTGCTGTAGTTGAATGGTAAGGGTGAGGGTGGTAATCGGTCGCAAGTGAATTGGGGATTGGTTGTGATCGGCGCCCTCGTAGAGATAGTTGTCATAACACTCACACCGTTGGCGACGACTGTAGTTATATCTGATACTAGAGCTTATGTAGTCGGAAGGTGCGGTTTAGTACGATCTAAGCTCGCAGATGTGTATGTGTGTGAATCTTAAGAGTGATTTAACCGATTTCCCTACTACGTGCACGACCCTACTATATGCACGCTTTTTTATATCAAAATAAAAATCAATTTAAAATTTAAAAATCATTATAATAATATAAAATTTAACTCTATGATTAATTAATATTAGTAATTTAGATTTATGAGAATTTCAAATTATTAAATTGAGAATTGATTGAATAATTGGATAAAGAGAATATAGAATTTTGATATATAATTTCTTAATAAATAATATATTATAATCTATTTTTAGAATTATAATAGATTTTTATAGATTTTTATAGATTTTTTGATATCAATAATATTATAAAAAAATCAAAAAAATCAAAAAAGTAAAAAGAATTAAATTTAATATGAATTATTAGATTTTTTGAATTATTTATAGTTATTTTGAGAAAGTTGAAAATATATTTTAAAATGAATTTAAATTTTATATCTAATATTGAAGATTTAAAAATTATATTTTTGAAAAAGGAATTATGTTAGATATTAAAATATATAAATTTTTAATTTATTAAGGGAAATTATTTAAAAAAATCTTTTATTTTTAAAATTTTATTTTTAAAATTATTTAAATTTAAATTTTATTATATATAATGAGAATTTAATTATATAACTTTTATTTTAAAATGAAATTCTTTAGAAATAAGTTTTTCATAATTCGAAATATTATTAATTTATTTTTTAAAACAATTTTTTCAAATAAAAGTTGATTTAATATTAATTAATAATCAAATTTTCAATTTTTTTTTTTTTATTAAATTAAGATTTAATCAATATAGTTTTATTCTTTAATAATTGATTAAAATCTTTATAATAAGAATGTTTAAAATTAAATTTTCTTAAAAAAAAAAAATTTATATTATATTTATTATTAAATTAAATCAAATTATTAATTATAACGTAACGTATGGGGAACTCGGACATATGGGGAACTCGGACACTTTTAGCCCATCACCAACTTGAAACCGCAATAACTTTTATTATGCATACCCAATCACCTTCTACATCTGCTCAAATTGAAGAGAAGCTTCAAAAGGCTATAATTTCACTTCAATTGAAAGAATTTAAATCAATTAGAAAGGCTGCAGAGCATTTTGAAGTCCCTAAGTCTACCCTAGCTGATAGGCTGGCTGGGAAGAAAACACGTTCCCAAACCCACGAAATGGCTCAAATTCTTTCAAACGCAGAAGAAAATACTCTTGTACGATGGATTTCACGACTTACCATCACTGGATTCCCTGCTACACCTATGTTGGTGAAGGAAATGGCCGACGAAATTCGTCTTCGACGCGTTCGGGTCGCATCATCTCGAAATCCTACCTCGACAGAAATTCCACCTATAGGCCACGAATGGATCTATAGATTCCAAAAACGACATCCAGAACTTAAAACATACTATTCATGTCAATTAGAGTCTAATCGGACTAAAGAAGCAACTCCGGAGAATATTCAGGCTTGGTTTGACACGTTTCGCACGCGTCTCATTAAGCGAAAGTATGAATTAGATGATATGTATAATATGGATGAAACCGGATTTGGAGTTGGAAGTACTCAAAGTACGCGCATTATAGTCGATTCTACTCAGAAATCGAATTGGAAAGTTACAGCTGGCAAGCAAGAATGGATAACTGCATTTGAATGTGTCAATACAGCTGGAAATACTCTATCACCTATGGTCATTTTCAAGGCTCAGAATACGAATTCTGCATGGATTCCAAAGGACACACCTCAAAGCTGGCAGTTCTCTACTAGTACAAATGGATGGACCTCAAATAGCCATGGATTAGAATGGTTAAAAAGGGTTTTCGAACCAGAATCCAAGAAAGTGTCAGGTGACCGACCTCGACTTTTGATCATGGATGGCCATTCAAGCCATATTACAGGTAGCTTTATTGCTTTCTGTATAGATAATGATATTGATTTACTTATATTACCTCCTCATTGCTCTCACTTGCTTCAGCCACTTGATATTGCGGTGTATGGGCCAATGAAACGATATCATGCTTTAGAGGTCGATCGATATTCTCGAGCTGGTGTAAAGCGAATCCAAAGAGCTGAATGGGTAGAACTCTTTCAAAATATTAGAAAAAAAGCATTGAATTCTTCTAATATTAAAGCTGGCTGGAGAGGAGCTGGTTTAGTACCTTTTGCCCCACGAAAAGTACTCGATTCATTACCATTTAACTCCTCCCAGCAACCTTCTACTCCACAAATGAGAACCCCCAATCAAGACCTAGACTTGTCTATATTCAGGAGTTCTCCTTCAGATGGAACAGAACTAAGGCAAGCAAATCAGATCTTTAATACAGCTCTAGCAAGCAGTGGTTCTCCTGCATCGCCAACTCGTCGATATGCCAAGAGAATGACTAGGCTTGTAGAATCTCAAAATGCTGAGATAGCCCTACTTCGGAAACAGCTCTCTGATGCTCAGGAGGTAATTGAGACTCGAAAGAAAAGAACTAAAGGCAAAAGAGTCAAATTACAAGGTCAATTTGTCTTTAGTACTAAGGAAGTATTGAAAATGGTACGTGAGGCGGAGGAAAAACCGAAGGAGAAAAAGCCACGAGGACGGCCACGCAAACGCCCAATTGAAGAATCAGAAGAAGAGATTGAAGAAGAAGAGCTAGAGAATAGTTCAAGTGATTCGGAATTGGAATTGGAGGATTGTGTGGCTCGTAGAACAAGATCGCGTGTAGAATAATTGAAAAAGTGTCCGAGTTCCCCATATGTCCGAGTTCCCCATACGTTACGTTATTTATAAATCTCTATTTAGATATAATATTAATGAATTATAGATTTTAATATATTTATATTTTTTTTAAAGATTATTAATATTATATAACTTAAAAATGAAATAAAATATTATAAATTTATTATTTTACTAATAATTAATCTTTAAAATATTTCCTACAAATATTAGAATTTAATATCAATATAATTTCAAATTTTCGATAAAAGCTTTAGTTTTTTTTTTTAAAAATATTTTATATTATAATATATATAGTTTTATAATCTCATTAAATAAAACTCATATTTTTAATTATATTATAAAATATATTAATAAATAAATATTTTTTTCAATAAAAATTTGATGTCTTATTTATTATTATTATTACTATAATTTTTGAGATTTTTAAATTTTTTATTTCAAAATATTAAACCAATTTATTTCAATTATTTCAAATTTGAATTTCAAATTATAATATTGCTTTTTTAATTTTTAATTTAATTTAATTCAATATTTTACATAAATAATAAAAACGTGCATATAGTAGGGTCGTGCATATAGTAGGGAATCGGTTAGCAACTTTAGAGAGTTGCTAATATTAAAACAAGGATTATATAACTACATTAATATTAATATTAATATCTTTTGATACTACAATAATATATTTTGTAGCCCTAACTTTTAGAAACCTTAAGTGATATAATGATAGTGTAAATCATAGTACTATATTGACTTCACCATCCCCATAGTGATACCAATAGTAGTAAATTCATAATCGATTCGGTCTATATAGCTATACTAAGACTATATAATATGCTTGTATATAGTTCTAATTGAATAAAGTAAATAGGGAAAAGAAATAAAACCTATTTCCTCCTAAACCTTTTTATTAAGATCCTCAAACAACCTCCCGAATAATCCTTTCAAGTCCTTTAAATTATCTATATTATATACTCATCCTATTCAAAACCTTCTATTTATAAATCCTTTAACATATCTATAGAAATTTTATGCTTTTTATTTTGATATAATAATCCCTTTCTTTTTTATTCAATTTTTTTTCAAAATATTATAAAAGTTATAATTAGTTATGATGTTATATCCTTTTTGAAGAATTGTTTTCGTTTTCTAGTATTTTAAATTCTTTAAAGATTGTTTTATTATAATCCTTAATTTATTACTTATAAGCTTTATATTCATCTTCTTTTCTAGTACATTAATAATATAGAATTTCTTTTTAAGTTTCAATATCTTTTTTTTCTTTTCCTTTTATTAGATTATCTTATTGATATATTTTATTTATTTATTTTTATTTATATTAATTAACGTCTGTCTTGAACCTCCCTAAGGGTATTTAGACGTGCTAAAATAAGGGACTATTTGAGCGGCGTGATCGTCGCAACCGAATTTAGCAATTTAACTTCAATGCCAGGGGCTGTTCGCTCCTCTGCAGGTGCGATCCACTTCTGTTTCCAGAAGGGTACGTCTGATCCGGGTTCTTGTTAGGGTAGAGCTTGGTTCCCGGGTGGATAGGCTCGTTGTGGGCTCCGATCCCTATGGTGAAGGAGAAGAAGTGGGAGTGGGTTGCTATTTGTTTAGCCGAGCGGCAAGGCTCTTATATTGTATATTGGGTTTGCGGTTTTTAGGGGTGTGGTATATTCGAGTGATCAGTTGAGTGGTAAGTTTATAAAAGGGGCGGCGGGCTTTGTTGAAAAGATGGTCGCTTTCTAAGGGTCCTTTAGTAGTTAGGACAGATCTGAGTGTAGAACTCTGAGTCGGTAATCAGCTGAGTGAGCTTGCTAGGTGTGTGTAAGAGTTTCTTGATATATGTGATCGCCTGTTTGTTAGATTGTATTTCTACAGGGGCCAGGGGCCAGTCTGAACGTTTTAGGTTGTTTATAGTGCATTTAAAGAAGTGATATGGTTCCTTAGCGCTGCCGCATGAGCAGTCCAGCTTGTTGTTTTGATGACCAAATCGCTGATGGTAAGCGGCGTAGTCGCCATGACCTGTTTTCATAGCTAGTAGTCGGTGAAGGACTGCTCTTGGCAGAGTTAGTTCCTTCGGCTCCTTTGTGTTGTACTTGGGAGACCATTCTTTATAATTAGCAGAGAGAGAGGGATTCATCTCTTCCCACCACTCAGTCTCTGCGCGTAGGCGCTTTTGGCGAACGATCGTCCGGACACCGCTAATTGTTGGTAGCTTGTCGATCGCCTGGTCCATGGGTCCAATTGCGCCTGCGTTTGCTAGGCGGTCTGCTTCCTCATTCCCTTCGATCTCCATGTGACCAGGTGACCACTTCACTCTAATGTCAAGTTGTTTCATTGCCTTATGGCACTTATGGAAGGCCCATTGCGTTGTGGGCGGCGCGTTTCCGCGAACACCCCAGATGACCGATGTACTGTCAATACACATCCAGATCCGGCCACTCGGGGGATCTTTAAACGTGCTGATCAGGTGCTCCAGCCCTCGCCACGCTCCGATCGCTTCTGCATCGAACACATGTGAGTCGCTCCGGATCTGCTTGGATCCGGAGGCTAATTGAGTGCCATTGTGATATATTACATATCCGTATCCGACACAGTGTTTACGATCAATGGTTTGTTCTGATCCGTCGGAGAAGATCGTGTAGTCCTCAGGTGGGAGTTGCAGCCACCACTCTTTGAAGGCTTGAGCTGCTTCCTCTTTGGTTAGCCCTTCCGTCGGATCCGTTCTGCAGCCTATCGAGAAGTGCGGGCGAAGTAACTTCGGCCGTTGGGTCTCTGGGATGAGGAGGCCGAGCCGTTGGATTCTTGTAAGGGGCCTTCTAGCTGTGCCTGCTCCTCGCCCGCGCTTTCGTACTGTGGGTTTCAGGCGGCTCACTAGCAGGTGCTGATTGTCGACCGTTTTTAAGCGGAGTGCGAATCGCAGCTTGGCGTGTTCTAATGCGACTATCCCCGATGGCAGGCCGGCTTCTTTGATAAGAGCTGCGGTCGGTGTAGTTTTGTATACCGGGATCGCTCCTCTTGCGGCGGTATTGATCACTTTGTTGATGTAGCGGAGATGGCCTTTGATACCTGTGCCTGTGCTTGCTTCGCTTTGACCGAGGCTCGGTTTGAGTTTGCCAGCGTACCATACTTCAGTGCCGAATAGTGCTACTGGAAGGACGCAGGTGATCACTGCTTTTCTCAAGTAGGAAGCTGGTGGCCCATGCAGAGTGCGGGCGATCGACCTGATGTGCGAGGCTACTTTCATGGCTTTCGCTGTGCGTGTTTTGACATGTTGTAGAAACGAGAGCCGACGATCGAAGAAGACACCAAGCCATCTTAGAGTGGGTTGAGTGCTTCCACTCGTTACAATCGGTACTGGAGTGATTATCAGATCCGGGTTAACGACTAGTGGTGGGTTGGTGGTATCGTGTCGTCTGGTTATATGGAGTAGCTCGAATTTCTCTGAGGCGAATAGGATTTTGTTCTCCTTACCCCATCGGATGATCTGTCGAACGCGTCGTTGAAGGATCCTGGCATTTGTGGAGAGATGCTTGGAGGAGTGATAGATCGCAATATCGTCAGCGTAGCCAAAGCGATATTTGGTATCTCGGTTGAGGAGCTCAGCGAGATATAGCATATAGAGTATAGGTGATAGGGGGGACCCCTGAGGAGTACCACATGCTACTGGGTATTCCTCTGTTGTGATGCCTTCGAGTCTTACTCTGACTTTCCTATTTGTAAGGAACGAGTCTATTAGTTTGAGCAGCGGAGTTGGCCATCCTTGCTTGATCATTCGGCTCAGGAGTCGGCGCTTTAGGAGAGCGTCAAAAGCTCCTTGAACATCCATTGTAACAATCGAGACCACATTACCCGTTGCTAATGAAAGCTCCGCATCGTGAGTGAAAGCCGCCGTTAGATCAGTACCTGATCTTCTGGGGAGCGCTCCGCAGTGCTGCGGGCTGATTACCTTGTGTCTCAGGGCTGTCCAGGATATTTGACTAGCTATATACCGTTCGAGCCCCTTACCGATACAGGAGATCAGGGCTATCGGTCGCCACGACCGCGGTGACGTTTTGTCTTTCTTGCCCACCTTAGGGATCATTACTACTTCCGCTAGCTTCCAACCTTCTGGATAGTAGTTTAGAGCTAGGCAAGATGCAAATATCTCCCGGATCAGTGATTTGACGCTCGGCCAGCATGCCTTGAGGATGCGCACAGTGGCTCGATCCACTCCAGGCGCAGTGCAAGTAGCTCCTATGACATGTTTTTCCACTTCTTCTGCAGAGATCGTTCTTTTCCAGGGGAGTATCCCTTTGTGTGCTTGATTGAGCAGCGGATCGTTTGGTAGGTCGTCGTCTGCCCTGAAACGATCCAGAACCGCTGTGAATAAAGCATCTGCCTTCTCTTTTGTATCGCAGATCACCCGCTCGCCGATTATTAGGGAGGGGGATTTCGCATTACTTTCGGGGGTTAATTTGTGCCATCCCATAACCCGATAGAGTTCTTTGTCGTCTTTGACTCCGTCGAGACGCATTGCCCAGTAGGATCTCTTGGCTTGTCGCACTACCTTTTGTAAGAGATGAGTAGCATTAGTCTTCCTTTCCGGGTCTGATCCCCTCCGTGCTTCTATGTGTGCTCGGTGGGCTTCTCTGCACTCGTCCGTCCACCACGGCGAGGCTTTTCCTACCTTCCGATCAATCTTGCCGATTGCTCGGATCGCTTTTTCTAACGCATTCGCCAGCTCACTGACGTGGGTTTCAATCTCAGTTGTAGTCTGAATGTCTACATCATTGAGGTGAGCTAGCTGGTTGGCCATTAGTCCATCTAATCTAGGCAGATCCACTTCCTTTATCCGATAGCGATACTGATCCCACTCTGTTGTTCCACGATTCGTCAGAGTAGTGACCTGGGTAGCATGATCAGATCCACAATGGAGTTCTTCCAGTACCTCTGTATAAGCGAACGGTATGTTGGAGAAGGTCAGGTCTATCACGTGCCCTCTTGCGTGAGTGGGTATGCCTGGAGTACCTATAAACTCCATGCCCTGCTCGTCTGCCCATGTTGCGAGCTGTGCCCCCTGGTTGGCTGTGATCACCCCCGGTTCCCACAGATCGTGCTTTGCATTAAAGTCCCCTCCTACGACTGTACGCTCATTTGGAACCAGGTGTGTAATGTAATTAATAATATCCAAAGTGCACGGAGCTCTATAGACATTCAGGATCGAGTATCCATTGACTCGTATCCAGAGTAGGTCTCTGTTTCCGAGTCGACTCATTTGCTCTACTTTCAGGTTCGCGCTTTTTCGTATATATGTCATGACCCTAGGGCCTTGCTCGTTCTCCTCCAAGTCTCCTCGGAGGTTCCAGTTGTCGGTCGGCTGATATCGATCGTATGCGTTGTGATTTTGTGTTGTTGAATTCCAGTATAGTCTTGGCTCCTGTATACAGATCACATCTAATTGAGCCTCCGCTGCTAATTGTAGTAGTGTGATATGATTCGCGTGTCCCCGGCCTGCGTTCGCCCAAGCGATAGTGAGGCCTTTGTTTCTTTGAGTGTACCCATTGATTGCATCACTCATAGAGAGGGTCTAGGTGCAGTGGCAACTGTTATAGAGTTTTCTGTATCGATCATCTCCAGGTCTATTGGAGTGAAGGCTTTCTCTGCTAGCGCTTCTATATTGAGATTCCGTTGGCTCTGGTTACGAGCTGAGCGTGTGCGTAATCCGGTTGGTGCGATCGGCAGACTTGTACTGAGCCTGCGTGGGCGCTTGCTGAGGCGCTCATTCTCATATGCTATGATCCTCGCCCCCGAAGTGATCGGGGTTTCTGCGGTTGTTACGATAGGAGACAGAGGTGATTCAGAGGTATGTTCTGCCTCGTCTATATCTGCTCTGTGCAGCGTCTCGTAGTCTTTTCTGCCGACAGCTCTGACTGCGGCCAGTTCCTTTGCGGTCAGAACGATCCGTCGCTTAGCATAGACCCTAGGGGCAGCTGGGCAGTTGGAGTGGCCAGCGCGGAAGGGTCCGTGGCAGTTGGCGCATTGAGCTGCTCTAGTACATTGTTGGTGTACGAGTGCACCCTCGTGCTCAGTGTTTAGTTTACCGCATGTCGAGCATCGTGAGGCTCTGTTGCAGGTGAAGGGGTTGCAGTACCCTAGGCAGCCAGTACTGTGAAGTTGAATTTCCCGGGGTTTGTCTAGGAGAACCGAGTAGGAGCTACTATTGAATAGTCGGAACCGCGATACTGCAGTATTGAAGCCAATGATCCAGGTGGCTCTTTTAGTGATCGGGTTAACCCCGCTACGTGCCAGTCGGTAGTTGACCGGCTGCTTGCCGGTCTGAGCTGTGATCTCTTCTTTGATAAGCTCAGTAGGCATAGGAGCAGGAGCTCCTTCGATGTGATAAAAATCGTGAGGTACTTGTGGGACTGCATACATGAACCACTTCTCTAGTCTGCGCATGCTTGTTGCATGGAGGGTCTTAAGCACCCGCTCAGAGTTATCTGCTTTCATGATCTTCTCCCGGCTGGCGCTAGAGCTGCATCGTAGAGTCCAGCCCGTATTATTCCTTTGAAGGAAGGGGATCTCTGCTAATGTGAGTCCAGTAACTGCCTCTTTTATTCTGAGTCTTAGTAGGAAGGGATTTGTCTCTGAGAGCAGAGCTTCCCCATTAGCTATTATAAGGATCGTTTTCTCGATCCGGTCATTCTCCCTCTTGAGTCTGCGTGCTTCTATACGCTCAGTGTTCGCTCCTCCAATAGGAGCAGGGCGTCCTGTGTTGGTGGGGGCCTTAGTGGGGCTTTCTGCCTCAGGCACTATCCGAGTTTTCAGTGCATCAGTGTAGGTCTTCTGCTTATTGCTTTCTGTTCGTGAATGCTCTGTTGTGAGCCCTATCCATTGATCAGAAGTAGCCTTTGCTGCTCCCAGCAGTGTGGAGATGATCGTCCCTTTAATATTCACTGCGAGTCTATGTTGTTGACCCTGGAAGCCTTGTGCAAGCTTATCCGCTAGTGCTGCGAACGCCTCGATCACCTCTCGCTTCTCCCGTTCTGTCTTATCGATCCTTTCGAATCGATCCTTAATTACGCCAAGGGCAGAGCCTGTGAGCGATCTTATAATTGGTGGAGGGGCAATGCTTGCCCCTGGGGTAATGGTACTTGATTGAGGGGGGATCACCTCTTGGGTTGGGGAGCCGCTCGGCGCGCCGGGGGCGCGCATCACTAGCGGCATAGGGGAGCCTCCTGTGAGGCCCTTAGATGTAGTTGATTCGTGATCGTTTCAGTAGTTGAATGATTTCTTTTTTTTTGATATCTTCTCTTATATATAAAAAATATTCTCTTTTATTTAATTAAATACTAGTTTATTGTATTTAGTATACTCTTTAGTATTTATTATATTTAAATTATTGATAAGCATAATATTGTTAGATTTCTAATTCTAAGGATTACGGGGTAGGTGGTTATATAAAATCTCATATAAGATCTAATTATCTAATAATTCATAAGGAAGTGTAAATTAAGCGTAGTTCATTATTAATAGGAATTCAAACTAATTATCTTAATAATAGCTTATAAAAAAAATTATAAGTATTATTAAAGATATTGATTATAAATCTCAATTTAATTGTTAGTTTGTAAATAATGAATAATAAATAGTTTTACTTATATTCTTAAGATATTATTAAATTCTTGTTAGAATTTTGATATATATTAAGGATTATAATTAAAGATTATAGACTTTAAGAGTTCGTAATACTTATAAATATAATATAAGTACAAACAAACTTAATCTCTTAAATCAATTGATTTGTAAAAAGATATAGAAATTATCTATTTGATTAATCAATTAATTATAACAAATACATTATTATAATTGTATTTGTCTTTATTAAAATTATAATAATTTATAGTAATATATTATCACGCTTATATAAAAACAAGGAGTAGATGAAAAAGATCGGGAGTGTAATCTTTTAAAATAAAGCTATACTTATATTTATAGTAATTTCATATATATTAGTTGATTATAATATTTATATTTTTTTAATAATATTATTTGATTAAAAAAGCATAAATCTTTTTTATACTGAAATATGTAGTAGAGACTAAGTCATAAGCTTTACGAATCAAATAAGTTTATAAATTGTTAATATTCAGTATATATAAATAATCATTATAAAATAATAATCCTTTTTCAAAAATAAAATACTTATACAATCTAATTATATAATTATATAAAGCTTTTAAACTTGAATAGAATCTATTTACTTTAATAATATAATTGATTATATTAAAAAGCAGAGAATTGACGCTTAAATTAAGATTTATAATAATATTTATTTTTTATTGAAAAGATTTACATATAATCTTGATATTAATTTAATTATCTTTTATAAGTTATTACAAGCGATTTTTCTTTTTAATACTATTTTATTAATCTAATTTGTTAATACAATATATAAGCATATTTTTAAATGAATTATTCTTTTCAGAACAGTATATAATAATAAAATTATAATTAATTAATAGTTCTATTTAATATACCTATTAAGCATTCAATTATTTAATTGATATAAAGTACTCAAGTACTTTATAATTAGTATATACTTTAATTTGATGTAGTGAATTGGTAAATTCGTGTTACGGGAGCTGCCTCTAGGGTCACGTGGAAGTGTCTAGAGATCTCTCGAGGTGGTTTAGACTAGACTTCAAGTAGGAATTCAATAAGGTTGTAACTGGTTGCAATTCTCGTAACTATAGTAATGAAACTAATGATTGTTCTTGAGCACGAAGCTCTACATGTAAGGAAACCCTTTCCCTTATATAGACCTTTGCACTCTGCGATCCCATCGATCCCACTCACTGAGAGTAGTGGGCGTAGTGGGATCCCACTGATCCCATTGATAATAATCGGTGGGACTGATGGGATGGTCCATCACGTGATACTAGTCCCGTGAGTCTTGTCGTCCTGTCTTATTTCCTGTCCTAGGGCTAATCCCTTGGGAGCTTACTAATCCTAGCAAGACCTCTCTTGCTTACTGTGTCCTGTATTGCTTATTCTTCTTAGGACCCTACTGTCCTAGGAACCATGTCCTATGATTCAGTGTATTCTATAACTAATACTATATACATGCCTGAGGCTTTCCTTGGGTGCCTAGTGTCCCCCGGTATACTGCAGCTGAATCACTGAGGCCTATAATACCATTATAGCCTATAAGTCAGTGATTCTACAGCCTGTTACTAATCCGTTGTAACACTAGAATTAGCTTTATAATTTAATCAATATTAAAGATATTAAAAATCTGTTTTTATATATAAATAATTCAATTGAATCTCTATTCATTACTTTTTTCAAATTCTTAAAAAGCTTAAAATTAAAAAATAAAGAGGTGATAATTAAATAATAACTTTTTATTTAAATCACTATTATCCTTAAAATTATAATCACTACTCTTTTGTTTTCGAAAATTATTATAACTTTTCTTCAACCTTATTAACTTTAAGCTTTAGAATTAGCAGTACAGATTAATTAATACTAAAAATATCGAAAATCTAATTTTATATATAAATAATTCAATTAAATCTCTATTCATTTCTTTTTTTTTAATTTTTAAAAAGCCTAAAATTGAAAAGTAAAAAGATAATAATCAAATAGTGATTTTTTAGCTAAATTATTATTCCCTTTAGGGTTGTAATCACTATTAGTACTGATCACCAAAAAAATCTATAGAATAATAGTTAGAGTTGCTCTACGGGTTTCCCTCCGGGTTTTCATCTACTTTCCTACGAGTTTCCTAATTCGAAACTATTTAGAATTAAATATATATATTAGTAATAATAATATTAATTATAATAATAATAATAATAATAATAATAATAATAATAATAATAATAATAATAATAATAATAATAATAATAATAATAATAATAATAATAATAATAATAATAATAATAATAATAATAATAATAATAATAATAATAATAATAATAATAATAATAATAATTACCCCATATAGAATAATGATCTCTTTTTCGCTGGTCATCACCCCCCTATCCTTACAAATTAAAGCTTTTTTAGAAATAGTACAGATCAATTAATTTAAAAGATAATTAAAGTCTAATTTCAGAATTCAATATATAAATAAAATTAAACCCTAATTTATTATAAAATAATAATTAAATTTCCATTTTATATTGGATTTAGAGTGGTAACCAGATTTATTCATTTTGCTGGTCACCACCCCCCTTGCCTTTAAAAAATTACCATAGCTTTTCTTCAACCCTTTCAATCTCTTCAAAACTAGGGTTATTTCAATTCAATATAAAATCTTCAATTCAAAAGCTTTTTAGGTTTTAATTTTGAATTAATATAATTCAGTTAAATCTTTATAGATTTCTTTTTTTTAATTTATGAAAAGCTCTAAATTGAAGCTAAAAGAGGTGGTGACCAATTAATAACTTTTAATGCTTTTTCGCTAACGTAATTTATCAGCATGTGAGCCATATCAGCATGTGGATTACTTTCACCTCAATTCATACTTTCGAATACAGATTATTCAACAACCATTATATTAATTGATTGAAATTATTAAGAATCTAATAATCTAGAATCTATTACATTATTTTAATAAGTTCTTGAATTATAACCTAATTTTTTATATTTACTACAGTATTTATTAGAAAATACTTCCCCATTAGGATTTTGTTACGACGGGTAACATTGGATCACGTGACGAGTGTCATGTGACAGGACGTTCATTATAATGTAGAGCTTCGTGCTCAAGAACAATCATTAGTTTCATTACTATAGTTACGAGAATTGCAACCAGTTACCAACCTTATTGAATTCCTACTTGAAGTCTAGTCTAAACCACCTCGAGAGATCTCTAGACACTTCCACGTGACCCTAGAGGCAGCTCCCGTAACACTATAGTAGTTTTCGAAAATAAGAGGGTGATGATTTATGAAATAAATGAATTTGGTTATTACCTCTTTACCCTTTAATTTTAGACTTTTTAAAAATTTGAAAAAAGTAATGAATAAAGATTTAATTAAATTATTTATATATAAAAATAGATTTTTGATATTCTCAATATTGATTGATCTGTATTACTAACCCTAAAGCTTAAAGTTAATAAAATTAAAGAAAAGCTATAATAGTTTTCGAAAACAAAAGGGTAATAACCTATGAAATAAGTGAATTTAATTATTATTTTCAATTAAATAAAAAGTAATAAATTGAATAAAACTTTTTAATGACCTAAAATTTATTTTCATTTATATATCGAATTTTGAAAATAAATTTAAATTATTTTTTGAATTCATTATTTTATATTTGTTTCAAAAAAGTTTAAATTTAAAAGGATATAAGAAATAATAACTTAATAAAAAGAGATATAGAATAATTTAATTATATAATCGAAAATTTAATATTAATAAGAATACTATCAATAAGAATATTAAGAATATTATTAATAAGAATATTAATAAAAATACTAAAAGCTTTATATTTAAAAATCAATATAAAGATTAATATAAAGATTAATATAAAGATTAATATAAAGATTAATATAAAGATTAATATAAAGATTAATATATAGCTTAAATTTTATAATTTATAGGATTCTATAATATATATTAAAAAAGTAATTGTATTTCAAAGATAAATATTAAATAATATTAATAGATTGTTAATAAAATATAAATATTTAAGAGAATAATATTAAAAGATTTTATAAAGATTTTATATTAAAAGATTTAATATTGAAAGATTTTATATTAAAAGATTTTATAAAGGTTTTATAAAGGTTTTATATTGAAAGATTTTATTAAAAGATTTTATATTTAAAGATTTTATAAAGGTTTTATATTAAAAGATTTTATATTCAAAGATTTTATATTGAAAGATTTAATATTGAAAGATTTAATATTGATAGATTTAATATTGAAAGATTTTATATTTCAAAAGAATAATATTGAATAATATTAAAAGATTTTATATTAAAAGATTTAATATTGAAAGAATTATATTGAAATATTTTATATTAAAAGATTTAATATTGAAAAAATTATATTGAAAATTTTTATATTGAAAGATTCTATATTGAAAAATTAATTATAATGAAATTGATTCTAATGAGCTTTATACTTGTGATTCTTTAATATAAGTCTTTTTATAAATTAAAAATCCCTAATAAATTTTATTATAAACTTTCTTATAGATTTTAAAATTTATAAATAATTCTTAATAAATAAATCCTAATGAATAAATCCTAATAAGCTTTAATTCAATAACTATAAGCTATATAAATCTAATTTATAAGTTTTATATACTTATAAATAGATTATTAAAAATTAGTATTATTAATACTGATTTATATACAAAATAATTTATTAGAAATTATTATTTTTATAAAAATTTATTATATATAAAATTTCGATTAATAAGGACTTTATAAGTATATAATAAAAGTAAGTTGAAAGATATTTAATATATAATAATTTTAATATTAATGTTTTTCAAGCTTATTTTTTTTAATTTAGATTTTATATATTATTATTAAATATAATATTGAGAGTTTTAATAGTTTATAGATTCTATTATTAAAAGTTAAAATCTATTATGGGAACTGCCTTTAAGGTTAACGTGATTTATCAGTGTGCGGGTCATATCAGTGTGCGGGTCATTTTCACCTCAATTCACTCTATTCTCTTTCAATACGCGTTTTTATCAACAATCCACAATGGATTCGAATAATCAAGAAGCCCGTATACTCCTCGCTATCGAAGCTATTCAAAAAGACAAAAAAACAAGTATTCGAAAGGTTGCAAAGATATATAATATCTCGAATACAACACTACAGCGTAGAATTAATGGTATTACTTCCCGTTCCGAATATCGACCTAAATCTTATAATCTTTCAGAACTAGAAGAGAATATCATTTCTGAATATATAATTGATATGGATTTGAGAGGATTTCCACCTAAATTAAGAAATGTAGAAGATATGGCGAATCATATTCTTGAATCGAGGGGTGCAAAGCGCGTTGGGAAGCTCTGGGCGCATCGATTCGTAAAGCGTCGAATCGAATTAAAGACGCGTTTTAGTCGTGTTTATGACTTTCAAAGAGCTCTCTGCGAAGATCCTAAGCTTATTGAAGAGTGGTTTCGATTGGTTGCGAATATGCGAGCGAAATACAGCATTTTGGATGGCGATTTCTACAATTTCGATGAGACGGGCTTTATGATGGGTATAATATGCCCCGGAATGGTAGTAACTAGTGCTGAACGGAATGGCAGAAGCAAGGCAATACAACCAGGCAATAGAGAATGGGCTACAGCAATCATATGTGGCAATGGGGAGGGTGAAACTATACCCCCATTTCTAGTGGTTCAAGGACAGGTTCATCTTTCCAATTGGTATACCGAAACCGATTTTCCTGCGGATTGGGCTATTAAACCTACATCTAATGGATGGACAAACAATGAGACAGGTTTAGAATGGTTGAAACACTTCGACAAGCACACTAAGAACCGAAGAAAGGGCAGGTATCGAATGTTGGTACTAGACGGGCATGAAAGCCATGAATCAAGAGCTTTTCAAGCATATTGCAAAGAGAACGATATTATATGCTTAAGTCTACCACCGCATTCAAGTCATTTAACTCAACCACTTGATGTGGGCTGTTTTAGCAATCTGAAACGTTCATATGGTGGTCAAATTGATGGATTTATCAAGGCACATATCAATCATATTTCGAAGGTTGAATTCTTTATAGCTTTTAAAGCTGCATATAAAGAATCAATCATCTCTCAGAATATGAAATCAGGATTTCGAGGAACAGGTTTAATACCATTTAACCCTGAAGCCGTACTTTCGAAGTTAGATATTCGAATTCGTACACCTACCCCTCCCTCTTTCGATCTAGATCAATGGATCTCTCAAACCCCTCACAACCCAACTGAAGCTCTTTCTCAATCAATTTTAGTGAAATCTCGAATAACCCGACATCAATCAAGCTCCCCTACACCTATATTTGAGACTGTACTAGCTCTAGCTAAAGGTACAGAGAGATTAGCTCATGAGAATACACTTTTGAATGCAGAGATTCGTACACTTCGAAAGGCAAATGAGGCATTAAGCAAGCGTCGACGCGCGAAAAAAACCCAATTACGTCAAGGAGGAGTACTTACTGGGCAAGAAGCTCTTGATATATTATCTCAACAAGAGGTTGATATTCAGATTCAACGCGACGAGCGTCAAAAAGGGAGGAATTCTAATGAAGAAGCATCTTCTAGTCGATGCTGTAGTAAATGCGGAAAGACCGGACATAATGCAAGAACTTGTCAAGATAATATAATAGATCCTAGATTATTATAATTTTCATAGTTTTAATCAATTGATTCAATGGTTGTTGAATAATATGAGTTTGAAAGAGTGAATTGAGGTGAAAATGACCCGCACACTGATATGACCCGCACACTGATAAATCACGTTAAATAACCTATATATTTATAAATAATCTACTTATTTATGGATAAATAAATTATTTGTAGATAATCTGTGGATTATTTATATAGAATAAATAATTTTAAAGCTTCAATAAATAATCCATAGAACAAGTAGAACCTCTAACGGATAACTTATAGAATGGATTATTCATAGATAAGTCAACTACCCCCACTTTCCGACCACCCCCTGTTTCCGACCACCTAAAAAATTCATATTATCTACACTTAAAACTTTAATAACTCAATAACTATTGAACTTCAATGAAATCGCCTGTAGAATCACTTTCTATAGCACTAGAGCTATCATCTACCTCATCTTCACGATCTCCAGCTTCAATTTGTGTACGCCTTATAGCTCTAATCCCTGCGAACTTCGAATTTGGAGATACCACAACCTTTCGCCTTTTTCTAGGTAATGCTTCATCTAATTGATATTCTAGCTTTCTAATCTTATTCTCTGCCTCTAA
Source organism: Botrytis porri (assembly GCF_014898465.1). NCBI lineage: Eukaryota > Fungi > Ascomycota > Leotiomycetes > Helotiales > Sclerotiniaceae > Botrytis > Botrytis porri. The sequence continues at coordinate 333,087 of NW_024066097.1, read as the reverse complement.
GAGTTCATAATCCTTAGCATCGAATCCTTTTATAATCTTGCGAAATAGTAATCTTCGTGTTGGCAAATCGATCTCCTTCTCTTGAATCATTATATCTCTATATTTTCTGATATCGGCTCCTTTTTGAGGGGTTTTCCATTGAATAAACGATGAATATATATTCCATTGAAGAATAGGATCATCATCAGATTCAGGATTAAGTGATAAAACCTCTCTATTGCTATTTTCAAGCAAAAGTCGACTCATAAGAGGTTTAGCCATATTTTTGGGCCAAAGACCACTAGCTTGCCACCCAGACTTGATATTTTGAATAGTTAAACCTTCTATTCTAGCCTTCTGATAGCAAGAAAGGAAATTGCGCTTTCCAATTGGTGAGGAATCGGATAATAGACTTAATTTATTAAGTTCGATTCGATATGCACTTTTTAGGGGTGAGAACACAGATAAATCGAGTGGTTGTAGTACGTGTGACGTATGTGGTGGGAGAAGTAAGAGATATATGTTGTTATTAAAGCATTCTAACATAAATGCTGTAGTTTCATGGCTTCCGTGTCCGTCCAAAATGAGGAGTCTTGAATTTTCCGGCTGAATAGGGGTAGTTTGAGGGATATAGATCTTTTTCAGCCATTCTAAAGCTGTAGCATCTGTAGTCCATCCATTTTCTGTAGCGGTAAAGTTCCAACCCTTGAATAGAGTCAAATCTGTTGGAAACCATTGTTGCTGAACTGATTTTCCCTTATATATTACAAGGGGAGTAATGCTTTTTCCATTGGCTGAAATGCATTCTATAAAAGAGGTCCAAATTCGAGATCCAGGTTGCTTTTTTTGAATAAATCTTCGATCAGTGCTTCCTACTACTAGTCCATTAAGACCCTGACCCTCCATTATACCTGCTTCATCCATATTCCATCTGTTGGCCGGCTTAATAGCCTTGATTTCAGGGATTGCGAGGTTCCGGAACCACTTCTTAATAATATCAGATGTAGCACCTGAAACTCGTGCAGAATCGATTTGATGTTGCTTCTTAGTTCCAATATTAGGATGCCTTCGAAAAAAGCTATGTATCCATTTCTTTCCAAGTGAGGGATCCTCCCCTCGTACAATAAGGAGGTGCTCTGCCATCTCTCTGATTTGACGATGTGTAGGGCTAGTACCAAGAGCTTCCTGTACTAATATCCATTCTGCTAGTCGATTCTCCTGAATTGGAGATAACTTTTGAAGTATTTGGGCGCCTTTTTGATGCGAAACTCCACCATATATTCGATCGTGAAGTGTGGTACGTGGAACACCATAATCCAAGCTAGCTCTTCGTATGCTTGCTCCATTTGTAATCGCTCTAAGAGCCTCTGCGATATCTTCTTCGGTATATCTATTCTTAATATCACAATTATAATAATATCAAAATTTCAAATCAATTGATTAAAGCATTGTTGAGTTATTCAAAGTATAAATTTTATAATTACTCAAAGCGGTGTGGTTTTTGAGGTGGTCGAAAAGAGGGGGTGGTCGGAAAGTGGGGTAGTTGACTTAATCCATGGGTACAGATAATTTGTGCGCAGCCTAGTACTAGTTATATCCACCAAAATGAAATGCATGAGGTATGCTCGAGCTCATTACACACCGAATCAATGGCCAAACAGAAGCTAACATCATTTACAGAATGGAAGCTCTGGCCTCAAAGTCCCCAAGATTATAATGGCTGCATGATCTATGGTGACAAGAACTGACGACCCTGGGTTCTGACTCAATAAGAGGCATTCCCTATCCTCAAGCATGCATGTGATTCTGGTATCAACATATTCGATGTCGCCGATGTGTATTCCAATGGACGCTCAGAGGAGGTCCTTGGCGCCTTCTTGAAAGAGTACAATATCCCTCGAAACAAGGTTGTCATCATGACCAAGGTGTTCAACTTTGTTGATCCTGCGAGAGGAGCTGTTGATACCGCTGGTCAAGGAATAAACGATGGTGATTAGGTGGATCAAGTCGGACTATCAACAAAGCACATCCTCGACGCTGTAGACGCCAGCATTTCTCGCCTCGGTATTTATATTAAAGTTCTCCAAACTCACCGTCTTGGTCGCGAAGTATCACTCGAAGAATCCATGAAAGCCTAAAATGACATCGTCGAGAGTGGAAAGGCTAGATATATAGGTGAAAGCTCTGTAAGTCTTCTGAAGTACTCGGATCACTACAACGAATTTGACTAATTTTGTTATGGTAGATGGCAGCCTGGGAGTTCCAAATGGCGCAAAACATGGCCGAAAAACACAACTGGTATAAGTTCATCTCAATGCAAGGCCTCTACAATCTGCCTACCGAGAATAGGAGCGCGAAATGAACGCACATTGCAAGGAAACTAATATTGGTCTCCTTCCTTGGTCGCCACTCGCCGCTGGTGTGCTCGCCGACTCCTGGGAAGATCGCACCGATGAACGTGAAAAAACTGATATTATCTTGAAGTTACTCTTCCGTCGCAGGCATCATGAGTCCGATCAAGAAATTGTACGAAGGGCAGAAGAATTGGCTGGTAAGAGGGGTGTTAGAATGGCCATCATTGCGATTGCTTGGATTATGTCAAAGGAATGAATGGCGCCTGTCTGTAGATCGTACAACAAACAGCATTTGTATGATGGTATAAGAGCTTTAAGTGTTCAACTTACCGAACAGGAAAGCAAATACTTGGAGGATGCTTATGTTCCAAAGCCTGTTCTGGGCTACTGAGTGGATGTTCGGACTATGTGAACCCCTGTAAATTTGAGAATCAGCTCTCTACCGACAATCGCAGTCAAAGCTAGCTGTTACAAAAACTTTTCTGAGAGTCCAAGTGCCTTTGGGTTTAACACCGCCCCCCCCCCCCCCCCCCCCCCCCCTCCTAACTGTCATGCAATAGCAAAAAAGTGATTTGAGAGCCCAGGTCTGAGATATCTTATTCTTCAACCCTATCAAATTTAAGGATATAGTGGAAACACCTCAACCAAGCTCACATGCTCTCTACTTCTCCCTGGACACTCTTGTCCGTTCTTATCAAAACAATCTCAGCTATCATCCAGAGAAAAGTCGTCATCTCGCCCCAGTTCATAATAAACTAGAACATTGCTCGAATCGCTTCCCAGGTTTGCAGATCATTCTGGGATAGCGTCTCACGATGCTGTGCCTCTGAGAGAAGAATGAGTCTGGACAAGACCACAGACCGGGGGCCTGGGAAGAAGAATTTTCCAGACTCAGAATAAAAATTGAAATAAATACCAACATTAGGGACATTAAATTCAAGAGGAAACAGTTATCAAATTAATCTAATCATATTTATCTATGTCAATTCCCATCATAATCATAACACACGATTCCCACCATTTCACACCTGACGACACCAGACTAAAATTAAAACGAATACAACGTTATGAGATAGAAATAAAGAAAGAGACAAATTCAGAACGATACACTATATCAAACTCGAGTCCAAACAATGATTCGTTTCCTTAGTGTAAGCCTCCTCGCGCCTATATCTCGTTGTTTGGCTCATTCTTTGGTCGGTAAACTTTGGGTTTACCACAATGCGACCCTGGACGAAGATGACGAGGCAGTAGTGATCTGCGCAGAAGAAGAGGGAGCAATCAATGTCGATAGAATGATGGACGATGAGAGGACAACAGTGGAAGGACTGGCAGAAGAAAGGGTTGCCGTGCCATTGAAAGGACTTGGGGAGCTAGAAATATGAACCGTTGGTGGTGAGACTGAAATACTACTTGTCGTTGTAAGGATTTGGATGAATGTAGTAGTCGTAGTTATTGTAGAGAGAATTAGACCCGTTGAACATATTCCATTCGATGGGGTTATAGAGGGTTGGGGAATTGTGAGAACCCCTGTACAGTGTTTGCATGGAGACTTCGAAGAAGCCGTGGGTGTAAACGATGGGTCAAAAATCGTTGAGGTAGTTGTAATGGTGACAGAGGTAGAAGTCACAGCTGGAGGAGGAGTATATTGTCCAACTAGACATGAGCAAGCAGATGAGAGAGCACCTGGTGCAGTATCACATTCTGAGACACAGGCTGGGAGGGAAATTGGAACCGTGTGAACACTTGCTGTATAGGTAGCGCAGAATGAAGCGACGGCTGAGGATTCTAGCATTTGTTTGAGGCATGGATCGTATTGACATGTTGATGAGGGAGGGATTGTAGTGGCTAGAATAGGCGTGACGGTTGAAGTTATGACAGATCCGGGAATTGTGGTGATGAAGGTAGAACCTGGAACAGTGGTTTGAACAATTTCACCAGTCTGAGTTATAGTTAACGTGCTCGCCGAAATGGTTTTAATGATCGTTGTAGCTGTTATAACAGTCGTGTAGATATTCAATGTATACGTCCCGTATAAGGTTGATGGTGGATACGTGGAAGTTACAATGTGTCCAGATTCTGTGAAGGTAATTGTAGAGACGGGATGAGTTGTTCTGACCACTGTTCCTGTCTGAGTTACCGTGAGAGTCGAATCGCAAGGAATGACAGTGGTTTCAGTAGTTGGTGGGATAGTTTTCGTTATAACAAAGACTGATCCAGGAATGCTTGAAGTGATGATCGTGCCAGGTAGAGTGGTCGTGATGGTAGATCCAGGTACTAAAATTGGGCTTGTTAGATCTTGTGATAAAATGGCTGTGAAGAATCAAGGAAATTAAATACCAGTCGTAATTATTGGAGTTCCAACTACTGATGTGACAGTCTGGGCAGGAGTCTGACTAGGTGTGACAGTGGTGGTTATGACAATGACAGTTCCTGAAGTTGTGATCGTTTGGGTGATCGTTTCGCAAGGTATAGTACTCTGCGGTGGAGTTTGACTTGGTGTGATGGTACTAGTGACAATTATCTCAGAGCCAGATACGGTAGTCGTCTTGACGGTGGTTTCGGGTGGGGCAGTAGTGGAAGGGGTATAAATGACAATTGGTGAAGATGGTGCCCCTGCTAGACCCGTGCTTGGATTGGGGGTTGTGCTTGCTGGAGAGGTCACTTCATGACTGATAGTTTTTGTGATAGTGACAGTTTGAACGGGAGTAGTCGTGATGGTGGTGTAGGAGGTGACAACTGGTAGACAATCGGAAGGTGGACAGATACATGTCTCACCAACCCATGATCCGCCTGCAACCGGTTTACTCAGAGACGATCCCGATAGCGCGAGCACTGCTAAAGCAGCCAAGTTTCGACTTCGAAACATTTTTACGAGAAATATTATAAGATAGTGTTGGTACTTAAGAAAAAAAGGTATCGATGTAAAGCGATGAGAACAACGGACGAAGGAATGAAGACCGTCACAATCGAAAAGAATGAGTGAATGAATGAATGAATGACTGTTATGATGAGATGATCTTGCTGATAAAAGTGTTCAAAAAGAAAAAGCACCCTCTTATAAAATGTCACAAAATACCAAGGGTGATATGTTAGGACGTCGGGGACACAGGAAAGCAATCGTCGATCAATATATTGCATTGCCTTACAGGTACTCAGAAAATTGAAAATAAGGGAGAAGATTGGTGTACAACAGGAAAGATACAAATATCCGGTACATTCAGGCAAGGTCTATACGTCCACGAAGGGGGGTTTGCAAAGTGAGGTTGCCAGTAAGCAAGGGATGAGATCTCGTCAAGTAACAAACAAGCAGAGCAAGGACATTTCCAAATGATAATCCTTTTTCTCTCTCCAGTATCGTTGCAGCAATAGATAATGAAAGGGGTTGCAGTCAAACCCCCAGAACATGCTTGATTTTGTTGTGTGGAAGAAATTTGCCTCGAAGCAGCAGTCAAAAGTTGTCCATCAGCGGGTGTAAAGCGCAATAATATTTTGACGAGGCGATAGATTATTCAAGGAACCAAAGCATACTTTGAAAGATTCCAATATTGTTAAGAGCATACATAATCCTATGTTCCCGGCAAAAGAACGTGAAGTTGTTCCCATGTGGAGGGGAAGAGGGAGGATTCCTTGATGGGAGGATATTGAACCAGTCTAATAAAGGGATGATGAGTCGGATACCTGTAAATGGACGAAACATATTGAACAGAGAAGGAAAGGAAAGTTGGGCCAGGGAAGACGGATTAGCGACACTCCGCTGGATCACTACCGCGGAGATCTTTTCGCTTTGCTCTTGTTCGGCTGTTTAAAGAAACGAGGGGGGCGCTATTTGAATTCACTATGTATACCTACATAGAACTAGTGAAGATAGAAAGAACTGCTCTCCCAGAGCGAAGCGACAAAGCCTCCACGGTAGTGGCCTAGCGGAGCTTTATTCTTGAACTGTGAACATCAGTTACGGTATTTATGATATCAGGACCCAGTACTCCAAATGAGAAAGGCGTGACTTTGGAAGTGAATTTACCAATACGTACATGTGAGGTTTATTCGTAGTGACAATAAATGAAGAGAGTGATGATTAGATATTTTTGGTTGCTCAGTCAGCTTGCTTACTAGTACCTTGAAGGCTACCCAATCACTAAAGATATCTAACCGTAATTTAGCCGGGAAGTTGGATCTCCATCATGATCAACTTTCTTATCGAAACATCCTTCTCCTTCCAAAAAGTCGAGAAATGCTTTCTTTGAATAATTTTATCAACATCACCTTGCTTTCGCAAAGACAATCTAAATCCAGTACCATCGTCGCGTAACTGGATATTCGCGATCCTCACGAGTTTTGATCCCTAAAATTCGTCTGTCGATGGTTGATTGTAGGTAGTACAGTTGGTGTTGTGTATGGGATCAATTTATCCCTGAGTCGTTGGAGATAGACAGGCCAGAAGATAGAGAAACGGAAAGGCTTAGGAACAATGGGTAATTGTTCTTCTTGTCTAGGGTTGGAACGTAATCGGGATTCGACGGACGAGGTTTGATTTCCCCTGTTATGTACAAAGTAAAGCAGTCGCTGACGACTTTGCAAATAGGGTGAAGACCAAAGGCTATTATTTGAAAACGATGCACATCCTCATCATTACGGCAGTTTCGGGAACCAAGATTCAAATGCCATTCAATCAGATCCACAAGAAGTTCAAAGGGAGACAGAGGCCTTGCAAAGGGTCGTAGCGCAAACGTCCAAGTACGTATGCTCCAAACGTTTCTTCCACATCGACACCCCTCAATCCATAAACTGCACATCGTGGAACCAACTATTCGATTGCATTGATGAGTTCTCTAACTAACTTTTGTGCCAGTCATCTCGTTGATATCTTCGCCATGGTCCCCCAAAATGTCCCTCGAGCACCCGTCACTATGTATAATGGTCAAGACGCAAGACTATTGCGGTATCAGGAAGTTCTAGCCAAGATGCCATCACAGGACGGATCGAGCAATACAAAACAAACCCCCGTCGAAGGTACCCACCCGATTTCCGATGGTTGGGCATCGGACGATGAAGATGTGGAGGAAATGAAGAAGTACAAGCCGGTCAAATCAGAAGACGTAGGACCATTATTAGGAGGGTTCGCAGATGCAGAGTCGGCCATGGAGTAGAACATGGATTCGAACTTATACGGGCATCTTTGTGTTCCACGGCGTATTGGAGTTGGGAAGGTCGTTACAATATCCTCATACCACGGCCCATCATGCTGCCGCAGTTTCCCATGAGGAGTATCTGGATTCGACTTCTGACTGGACCAGCTAAGCGTAATTTGACTATGCGTTGTATCATTCAAGCATTTCCTTTCTCAAAAGCGCCTGCCTACTGGTTACTTGATCATGAATCAGAGCCTATCATGTCTCTTTCTCATGCTCTGCAGTCAGGCTGCACAGATATCCATTGAGGATTAGCCACGTTACAATTTACTACTACACTCAAGTTCATTCAGTCTGAAATTCATAAAGGGAATGGAGGATCCTGTTGAAGATTTTTTTTCTTTTGGAAAGCGTTTCTCGACTTCTTTCCTTTCTTCTTACCATATATATATTTGTTATTCGTATCTTTATTTCAATCTCTTCATGAAGAAAACTGTTCAGTGATGATAAATTTGCCGATCAGGTGTGTATGGTTGAGTATGCACATTAGGCTAATTGCAATAGGAAAAGTTTTACACAGCATCACAACACATACCTACAGAACGAGACTTGGCTACGTACATATATAGATCGCGACCCACAAGAAGGAACACTCAAGTGGGATCTCTTTATTATCGTATGGATATTGATCATCATCGACGTCCAAATTCTCCGACAAGTCTTTTGATATGATCTTCTTTTATGATTCCGGATGGTGCCTCAATTTCCCGAAAGTTCAAGGAAGTTTGCATTCAGCTCGCATGCACTAATTTCCCGAGCCGCCCACTTTCTTCATCTAAGCGCCCGGTCAACATCAAGTGGCCCCTCAACATTTGACCAGATTGTCGGTTCGATTAACAGAATACAGCCATATCCACAAGTCATTGGCAATTTCAAGGAACTTGTTCAAATGATCGTTTCATCATTAAGTCGTGAGACTATCTAATTCCAGAACGATTCCTTCATCTGTCTCCAGAAACCAATCGTTTTCAATACATCCTTAAAAGAAAGACCACTCTTCCTTTCCATCATTTCACTCCATCAAAAGAAAGACAACCCTATGAAAAAAGTTCGAAACGCGACAAAATAGTTCGCTAGTTCTGTACTATCGTGTTGTGTGGAAAGTTTCACTGAGAAAGGAATTAGCATCAAATATTATCACTCGGGCAAGCGATTGGTCTCTTACCTTTCACAATGCTAAAGCATTCTGCGAGCGTTGCCATTCGAGATTATTGACCTCTTGTTGCAGGTCCCGGATCTTCTCCTCTGACGCCTCGATTGAGTGTTGGCGACTCTTTCCGTTTTCCTTCTTCCATCGAAGTACACGCTCCTGCTCCTTCTGGATACGGCCCCATTTTGTTTCGATCTTCGTGCAAATCTTGCACTTTTCATGACTCTGGTATGTGGTCATGACTAATTTCATGCCGCAGGTCTCGCCTGTACGGTATTCTTTGGCACAATGTTGTCGAAAGTGGCCCCACTTGTAGTCACCACAGACGAATTGGCACTGATCGAAAAAACACATGTTGAAGGGAGCTATGTGTCACCATTAACATTAGTCTTGGTTCTTTACAACACTCCATATGAAACACGATAAGACTTCATGGCTCAAACTTACTGGCCGAAGTACGGATATATTATCGATAGAATGTTTGAGATCAGAGACGACGTCTGATGATGTCTCGAGTGAGGTTGTTATACTGGATGGCGATGACACTTTGAGATCAAGAAAGAGTTGAAAGATTGTTTGTTGAGATGCTTTGAAGGATGCTGATGATGATGGGGGTTATTCGACCTTTGGGGAAATCCAGAGGAGTATTTATACACGATTTGGACAACATTGTTTATGGTCCGAACAACCACGCCGTCACAATCCTCCCAGCCTTGCAGCGTGTTTGTCTACTAGCCCCCTCGAGTTTTCCACGCTTCCATTCGAGCCAACAAACGATGTGCATATTTGTGTGCCTTTCTCACCAAGTCATACATGCAACTAATTACATCCTTGGCTCAATCGCCAGAAGAACTGGCACCTATCGTATTCCTACCCTCTGCCGATGTTTGGTTCAAGTTGCCTCGCGTTCACTTACCTCTCTCGTCTCGACAGGGTGGACACTTCATCATGTTAGAATTGCTGCATCGGTAATCACAGTCCGTTGCAACATCGTGTGCCCCCCCTGCTGAGTGTAGAAGTTTACGCTATGGGAATCACGTTATGAATTTCCTATCCCGTCATTTCCTTGGTTTTACTGATTGCCACAAGTCTTCTTCCTGATTACTGGATCATCCGTTCTCTGCTTGCAACGAGAGACCCGCTAGACCCAAGGACGGACCGTAACAACCTCCTTTGTGGAGAGATATCGACCCAAAGCTATCACACAATTGCCGGTTGCTTCTTATTCCAAACCATCCGGAGGTTAATCACAAACGATGGTCGGTCGATCATCATCATTCTCATGAAATGGCTATCGTAGTAGACTACTATTGGCTAGTATATTTTTTCTCGTTCTTTCTCTAATCTATATCCTTGATATCGAGACGTTTAATCCAGCATATTTCGCTTTGAGATATTGTCACATGTTGATAACTCCCTGCTTCCTGGCCGGATTCGAATCGAGCCATATCTGCCTGAAAGGGGTGTTTGATAACAGGACATATTTTTACAGTCTGGTGATTGCAAGCCACCTCGAATGCTTGTTCTATTTTCTGCAACATTTACATGGCCGCAGAATGTGCAGAAGACGGCCTCGATATGCATATTGGTTTGAGAGTCCGTTCCGTCTTGCCGAGATCAAGGTGGTCAGAAATCAATGTGTTGTCAGATATGGACGAGGCTTTGAAGCAAAAGATCATCCATACAATGTGTTTGCAAACCAGCATACCCCGATCTGCTTAGCTAGAAGATGTCACAAATTCTCGCCACTCACGGTGCATCTCACACCTACAATGTTTTCGCTAAGCTGTTGGTTAACACGATGCACCACGCAATTAGCTTGGAGAGATATGGTCCCAATGAAGGGCTTCGGATGGTCACTGACGTGGCGACCTAGGTTTGGCCGAACAAGTCGCAACTAGATTACAATATCGAGGTTCTCAAATTACGGCTTTGTCGGGCTGCAATCAGCATTTTCTCAAGGTTACACACCACCTTTCTTTTCTCTCGTATTTCTTTGCCGGAGAATGATTCTGTCATATTCTAGCTGGAATATGCGGCCTCACTTTTTAATCGCTTCCGGTCTTCAAATTTATTTTGTCCTCTCTCAAGGGAAGTGGTGATTTGCCGTAAATCCTTCAGATTACTCTTGAATGGTCATTCGAGGAAAGACCCGATGATGCAAATGATAATCATCTTTCTTGCTTCCTTTACTTTCTGATGGACCATATCAGTATAGTCAGCATTCATGTTTTGAAAGACGATATTATGGGGCGTCAAGGACAAGGCAATTCAGCGCAGTTGTTCGTTGTAAAGGTGGCAAATATTAACGCAATGAAGTCATCACACCAACGTTATGTGATTCTAAGATCGGATGTGCATCTTCGGGGGCGAAAGATATCTAGCACTTCTGTCGTGTTCGCATGGCAGGTGTCAGCCAGTCCATGGTTAAGCCAGACACACAAATATCACAAACATAAGATGGGAGCTGAGTGGCCATTTTTCTACTTTGCCTTACTTTACGTTGTACTTGCGTGCGTCAGGGAATCTGTATCTCGAAGCTCATATGGTGGTGTTATGCCAATCTTATGTGTCATTATCATATGCTATCAGGAAGTTTTCGATTGATGAGCAATTTCTTCTCTCTATCTGGGGCCAGTTAGAGGGAAAGGCATTCCAATGAGGCAGATTCTATTTGAGGATTATCACATTTGAATATGTTCTATCCATTCCTGGCACACCGATCAGATGAAAACGAGGGGTTGGGAGTCGAGAGCCAGCTGAACTCGTCTAAAGTGATGAAATCAAGCAGAATCTGCGATCATTGAAAGCCCGCTCAGTATAATTATGCATGATGATATGAGCCAAAGTATGAGTTATATTGTTGATGGCGAAAAAATTGGCTTGTATCGGTGTTTACGTCTATTGAAGCTTCTTCTCTTTTGGCCCCCTTTCCTTACGGACGATAAAGTTAACAATAACAACGGCCCCTCAATGGGCCCACAAGCGAGAAATTTATAGTTCTGCGCCCCCAAGGAAAACAATAAACATCAATAAAACGGGAATTAGCATTGACGACACTCCATTTCCGACGTTGAGCAAATCTTTCAAACTCTTTGAAGGTCACAAAATTTGGCGCGCGACGATAAAAGCGCGAACACTACTGACCTTACTTTCGGAATTGAAATGAATCATGTGTTGAATTGGTGATGCGGAATTACGGTAAGGGACGAATCAAACTGACCAATTGGCTTAAGTATGAGAGCTCCAATAAACTCGATTGGTATTTTACATCGGGAAAAGCTGGGTATAAGGCGAATTGAAGATTTTGATTGGACAAAGCTTCGCGGGAGAGGCGGTCTCTGAGCTATTGGCTATGAGGGGTTCTGTATGTAAGACTCTAGAAAACGAGATTCTACAGGTCAATGAACAAGCTAGTTAATCAAGCAGCGAAGATATGATGTGTGATGGTGCTTACTTGATAGCAAGTGGTCCTATTTTTTTAAGGTGGTCAGATAACTTGCAATGTGCGAATAGATGCCTGCTTGCTTCTCGAATCAATAGCTGAATGGCCTCCTACGCGACCTGTATATCTGTCATGATATGGTAGACCGAGTTTACGAGCTGAAATTCAGAATGAAGTATGTGTAGAGGTCTGTATGTGAAATCAGAAAAAGATACTAGCAAGGAAATAACATGAGAAAGGGTGTCATTCATTCAACGTGTGCAGCAAGCTACATTGCATATGTTGGTCGCCTTTGGGGTCGCTACATGTCGGGTCAAGTCTGCCTTCTTTTGATCTTCACATTTGGTGTACGAAGTACTGGGAAGCTAGAACCACGACGTCGTAACGGACGGGCATTCTATGCATGCACTACTACACCACCTTTTGATAGCCGTAATCTATTCAACACACGCAAAATGTAGGTGTGCGGATCTTGGATTTTCGGACATGATATCTTTGGCCGATAGATGGACCAATTGATCAAGTAGTCTATGGATAGATAGGTGAGTGAATTATGGACACCTTACATTTGCCAAAATGGAGTTACAGTGCGTTTGCATCGGCGTGATTTGCTTGGTCAACGATTTCTGTATGACTGGCTCGCAAAAAAATTGGTAAGATTCAGATATAGAGGCGAGTAGATAGAAACTAGATAGATGCACATGTATTCCTGCGTCTTGGTATAGAAGACCTCGGATCGAGTTGTTACGATGAAAAGTATATCAAACATGTCTGTAAATGCGGGACGATTCTGGGTCTAGGATACGGTCTAGGAGAAATCAATATGAGGCGTGAAAAGTTTAGTTGGGAGTTAGCAGACACCGGTTGATTCTAGGGAATGGATAGTTATGCAAACATAAGCTGCGATGCTAAACTCGGGCCGGTACGGAGCCGGTGGCAAGTATGTGGGCTACGGAGATTTTGGTTGGGTGAGGGAGTGGTGGTACCGTGATGGATGGGGTCGAGACCAGACCTTGTGGTCGGGCCTTGGGAAGTTTAAAAGATCTTGACTTGTCGCCTTGCAATGATTGATTGATTGATGTTGTTTAGACGTATTGGACGGAGAATAGCGAGGAAATAGAAGGTCGCTTCCGAAGTGTTGGGCATTTTTGGGATGACGGGGAAGTTGTTGGGAGGGTTCGGATTGACCTTTCGAGGTAGGTTGGGTTAGGACAAAAAATCGCAAATAAGATCGATGATTACATGACCGATTGATTGCGCGATGGAAAATTGATTGTACTGTATTGTACTGTATTGTACTCGGGTCACTATCATCACAAGAACGCCTTACTTACTGATCGATCTATTGACTATTGTACTATGCATACTAGATTTCATTGAAGTTCGCGATGACCTCAACGACATAGGGAGTTTTGCGTTAAATAAGTGGATTGCCCTGTCAATTGAGATGCATGCCCCATAACGACACGAGTATGATGCACTGTACCTACGTATAGTAGCTTGACAGCATGTACACGCCTCCACCTTACATGAACACTATGTATGGGGATACGATATACACGTTTTATAGTAGAACATGGTACCTACTTTGTACCTAACAACCCATGATTTGCACGCACGGGGCACTATAGATGATCGGAGATAGAGTTGTTTTGGGCATAGTCCATCAATCTTGCAAGCAGGGCTGATGAAGAGAAGCTGGTTGGTTGTGGTTTGCTGGTGCTGGAGGTGTGCTGGCGGGTCGGTAGGTAGGTCTAGTTTGTAGGGTTGTTAGTTACCGATGAGTTGCGCCTTACCTGATATGCTACATGTGGGGATAGAAGGTGGAAGGAAAATGATTGCGGCTCGAAGAGCGAGGAAGGACGGTTTGTGGGACGCGAAGGGGGAGTTATCATGTGGTTGATTTTTACTTTTTGGTGTTGCCGGAAGTGTTGATTTAGGGGAGATGAGAGGCTGAGGGACGTGTAGTGTGAAAATAGAAGGTCGTGTTGGGGTCTCAGGAATGAATTTGCGTGTTGAACATGGGTGTGATGGGCGATGACGAGTGGTGGGGATAATCGTTTGCTGTCGCTCTTGAGTAAAGGTTGACATTAATAGTAATTCGAGAGAAGGGAAAGGGTAGCATGATTCAAGGAGGGGTTACATTTTTGAGGTGATTATCTTTACATAGGTATGTATCGTGTTATTGAATGCATGAGGGGGGCAGAGAATGACAATATATTTTGACCTCAAAATAGAATTATGTTAACTACCTACTTTTCTCCATCAATTAATTATCCCAACACCCAGGTGTGCTTAAGCGGAGGCAAATGAAGGGGCTTGAGCAAGAAAGCTCGGAAAATCGAGCAAAACCCCCTCCCCATTTTCAAAGTCAACTTGGTAAGAAATCTACAATGTGAATATTTCAATATATCAACATTTCTTTCAACTTACTAGCAGTTTTACACGCAAAAAGGTAAGTTGTCGTCAATAGAGTGAAATTGCGCTTGTTTTGTTTGTCAGAAACGTTCATTCTTTGTCTCGGAATGTCTCAGATGCTGCCGAACCGCATCTGCATCTGCAGCAGCTTGATGAACCCCCGCTATTTCTTGACGACGACGGAATCCCACGGCAATCGACATCCATTCAATTCATCTTCTTCTCGATTAATCACAACTTACTAGCTGCGAATATCGTTTCATTCATTATATCATGGAGTTAGCTTCGCAGAATGATGAAAGAGCTACCGCGATGGAAGATGCGCTACGATACGAGATCAAAAGCGATAACGATATCGGGAAGCTCAGCTTATCGCAGTTTCCGGACGAGTTGATCCTCGAAATCCTATCATATCTAGACGTCAATGACTTGCTAATTGCTTCACGAGTAAGTTAAAATATCTATCCAATTATTCCAAACCCCTCAAACTATCGTTCCTCATGACGCCGTCAGCAATAATTAATAATTGTGCCCCCAGTTATCTCATCACCTTCGAACTCTTTCCCTCGATCCCCTTCTCCATGCACAGCGTCTTCATGATGCATCCAACGCCCTGTCACGCTGTCTTTCCCTTCGAGCTCCTCTTACAGATCTCATGAATCGGCGGATATACATTACCCGGACTTCACTTGCTGCCCGAAGTCTGGGGAGGAGTCTTATCAAGATAAAATTGAATAGACAACTTGGGCAAAGACCTTCGATCGAGACGTTGGTCGAGAAAAATGTATTGCCGAAAGAATGCTATGGATATGGGAATGGGAAAGTAGCACCGGGGCTAGTGGGGATCAAGAGAAAGGTAGAGAGGGAAAGGGTTAAAGATGGACTTAGGGCGTGGGTGGAGGGATGGAGGGGGAGGGTGGGAGAAAAGGAGAGAGAGATTGAAGGGACGAGGGAAGGAAAGGTGGAAGTAAGGTGGTTGGTTAGGAGGTTTGCTGGGAGGGATGTAGATAGGGGTGAGGGTGCTGCAGGGAAAGGGACGTGGGGTAAGAAGGTTGAGCGGAGAGAACTTCCGGCGAGGGCGAAGGTCCTAGGGCTGAGGAGATTTTGGGAGAAGGTTGGGAGAGAAGGTTTGGGAGTCACTGGAAATGGTTTGGGTAATGATTAAGGACTTCTTTTATAGTACGTGGACTACATATTTCGAGCTTTTAAATAATTCGAATAATAAAGGGCATTTACCTCGAGGGCCCGGAGCGGCTTTTCCTTGAATTCCTTTGAATAAGTACTTGATATCCAGATTTGGACGCTTGACACTGACTCCTAGCAACAGTTCAAGCTGAGACGATCCCTGTGTCTCTGTCCCTCAAGCACATGATATTTCACGTGAGATACATTAACGACGAACAAGTTTCCTATTCTTAAAGAGCGATTCGGAATTTCACCATGCATAATTCTTTAATGCTTCTGATTTCAGGATAACAGATAGGCAGTTCATAACATCTTGCTATTGCCCCATGCACGAGATTGTGCCATCAAAGCATCTCACCAAACCCAGACATGACAATATGTTTTTAATGATCCCATATTTTCAACATCAAATCAAAGGTCAAAAATCAAAGTACATAGTATTTACTGCCGTACTTTCAGCTGGAAGTCGATCAATGAAGGTGAATTGCATGATAGCCGCAATGATACTTCCGACAGAATTTCACCAAAAAGAAAATGCATCGAATGCTCATGAAAAGAGTCATCCATGGCCAGTGTCTCGGTAATTTCTGGTTTGTTTTGTCAATGGCGACAATCTTACCAGTGCAACTCTTCATGGATGTAAACTATGCTCCATCCTCCTTGAGGCAGCCATGTGTCGACAGGAAAGGTGCGAAAATGAGGGTCAGTTACTGTTAACTCTTATCTTTGACGAAGGTAAATATACCCCCCAGCTCATTTTTAAGACTGTGTTCTAATTACAGAGGCTCACTATCTCCTTTCATATGCTTAAAATCATGTTGAAGGGGATTTTCCAGTACGTTCTTCGAGGTATGGTCAATCGAATCAAGATATGGCTTGACCAATGTAGCTGGATAAACTATTGTGATCAAAGTCACTTCAGTAAGTGGGAATAAAGTAAGGAAAATTGTTGAAAGTCTCAATAGAAGATCTGGTATAGTTCAGTTGTACTCGCTTATATATCTATAGGAGCCTTCTAGTTGTATAGAATAGAAAATGCCTGAGATAGATGGAGATATAATTGGAGAATCAACGAGGTACTTTGGCCACGAGTGCGTTGTTGCTGTTATCCGAAACTCAAGTGTTCCCCTCAACATTGACAACGAGAACCTTTACTAGAATTTTCTCTAACTGTTTTGCATCCCAACCTCATCTCGAAGATCGGTTCTCGGCTTAATATGCGGATGTACCGTTTTTCTTTTCATTGTTCTTTGCTCAAACGCATATGCTAACCCGATGAGTTTTGCATCCGTAAATCTTGCTCCCAAGAAACTGAAGCCGAATCTAGATTTGTCGTCAATAATTGGTTGCACCCCACGAATTAAATAACCTACGGAATATTAGGCCCCGCAGATACTAATCCATCAGCATCAGATACTATCGGCTGATCAGGCGGCATTGCTCCCATCGGGACCGAAATAATGGGCGCGCCAATAACAGCAGCCCAGTTCCAGGAGTATAAAGATGGTAAAATAGCAGCGTCAAGTTCATATCGCTTAATCACTCCCAATAAGCCTCCTTGGTTACCCCAGTATAGGGCTTGTTGATAAGCACGCCAATATTCATAATCGGCGTTATTCCAATTTCGTAGTGCTGCATCCCAAACGTCCGTAGGTTTATTTGGATAATCCTCTAGTGAGCTAGATTGAGTCCATTGGCGTAGATCGGCTAAGTTTGTGATGTTGTGCGGATTGTAGACTAGTGAACTTAGATGTTTCTCCACGGCCACAACAAAATCCGTTGCTACAACCTGAACGGTCAGTAAAGCATTATCTATGGATTCTTGTGCCGCTGGAAAATCTGTATTCTCGATGATAATAGCACCAGCTGATCGTAAAATTGCCAGAGATTTATTGAAAGCCTCAAGCATTGATCCCGTACTATTATTTGACATGAGTGAAATCACATTTTGAGGAATGCCTAATCGAGCACCTTTGAGAGCCGAAATATTACACGCATTGACAAAATCTAGGTCTGCTCCATGCGGAATAGCAGAGGTATAGTTATCGGAAGGATCAACACCTGCGATGCTCCGAAGAAAATAGGCGGCATCTTTGACAGTCTTCGTCATCGGCCCAATAGTATCCATGTGTTCGCTGACTGGGACGACAAGATGGCGTGATGTCAATCCTACGGCTGTGACGGTTCGGTAAGAAGTCAAGATTATGATCAGAATTGCACATACTCGGCTTCATATCAACAATGTTGTTGTAATGAGAAGGTGCTATAATTGAACCACTAGTTTCTACGCCCAAGCAAACCGTTGCTAATCCCAGTCTTGAAAGATTAGCTTTTGCTTATTATTAGAAATATTACTTACGTCGCGGCCACCGCGCTACCACTCGAACTACCCGAGGGATCTTGCTGGGGAAAATATGGACCATAAGTTTGTCCACCACGGGCCGTTACTGATATTGAATGATCTGAAAAGGCCCCATTGACTGGGATTAGTCTTTCCTAAAATAATGGCTCCAGATTCTCGAAGCTTCCTCGCGATGGTTGAGTCTGCAGGCACTTTAGCCCCAACTAGTGCGTAGGATCCAGCGGTATTGTTCATTTTATCGTTTGTGGCGATCTTTGCCAGGCATTACTGTTAGCTAAAACATTGTAGAAATCACACAACGACAGGCGGAAGACTGATTTAAGGAAATTTTGATGCGTTTGGGATGAAGAAAAAGCTTATGTTGAAAGTCTTTCCAACTGAGAAAGAGAACGTACTACGTCTTTAATCAAAATAGGGATTCCATGCAAAGGACTAAATTACTGTATCAGCCTAAAGATACCACACTTCTTCACTCTCAAAACTCACCCGCGAATCGTGCCCATTGATCGCTCCTCGTCGAGCATAGAGGCAATGAGTATAGCATCCGGATTGATTTCGACTACTACATTCAAAACATCATTGACGTCATTGATTCGAGCTACATAGGCATGTTGAGATAATTAGAGTGGGTTTCAAACTGATGCACAGGTGCTAAGATGACTTGCGTTGATCAAGTCGACACTGGTGAACTCTCTGAACTTGAGACCTTCTGCAAGATCTTCAATACCGGCTTCATTTAAACTCAGAAATGGTTTAGTTCTAGGGAGATCGGTGTTGGCACTACCAATGATCAAAGCGCATACTAGGACTCCAAGAATCATGTTGATTGATTAATCGCGAGACTTAATCATGAAATCGTTGGAGGTTTTCCTGTCGACGTTGTTATCTCACACGCAAGATGACATGCATCAACACCAACTTTGTCCAACGCCACACAACAAGGAAGTCGCAATCCGAGTAATCTAATTGGAAGACACTATCTGCTGACTTCCTTCCCCATTCCGAATATCTCATATGAATCTCATGTAGATTCACCTTTTCGTCTGTCCAGTAAGAGCTTTCCGAAATCTCATGTGACCAATTTGAATCAGGGTGAAAGAAAAAGAAAAAGTGGTAACCACACATACAAGACTAAGATCTTTAAGAATCTGGTTTTCTTCTTGCTATAGCTCTGAAAATGAATTTTGTTTGAAGTTGGAGATAACCCTCGAATTTCGGATTGTAAAAGGGGCGAGGTCGTGCAAGCATCTCGTAAGTGGCATGAGTGGCGCCAGGGGCTTCTACAGCCACTATCATACAGTGAACATGTCACGTCTGACAACTTGCTTCAAAAGAAAATTTCATGGTCAAACTCTTTGGAGGTAGCTTCCAATTATTGTTCAGATTTCCCAAATCCCCCCGGTTATGGCATTTTTTGGACAGCTAGATATGCACACAATCGAGGAAGTACCAGGCTAAAGATTGGATGAAGAATTATTTCAATTATTCAACAAGTGGCTTGTACACCAATGACAGCTCCAATACATGGTACCTTTCTCCAGTTGTAAACTTAACCGTTGGGCCAAGCACATGCCATGCATATGCATGAGAATGACAATACATTAAGTAAGTCGCTTAGCTTTCATATGTTCATAATGCGGCACGGCATCTCTTACCCAGGTCTCCAAATTCCCCGCAATCTCATCTCCAAACTCTTCTTTCCACTTTGCCACCTCTTCTTCAATAACTAGCCCAGTCGAAGTTTTTCCTTCCAAAATCCCAGAAGAAGCTCGCAATGTAGAACTCATTCTAAGCCAAGCAGACTGAGATTCTCCCCAGTCTTGCTCGGTCGTCTGTACATCCCACGAAAACTGCAATTTCGTAGGATCTGCTCCTATCATTTTTGCATATTTAACCATGATGTCGCGCTTCGTCATAATATCGTCAGCATCCAAGACGATTGGCTCTTCTGTACCATGAGAACAGTACCAATCATACAAATCCCTTGACCATTTCATTGTCATTTGCAATTTTCGAAATTTCCATTCCTTTTTGGCAAATTCTAATCCCTCCACGTCATAACGAGCTCTGAGGAATGAGGGGAGAACTAATGCAGGATGACGAATTAAAAATGTTGGCATCCATCCCTTCAAAAATTCATCTGGTAGAAGCGTGTCATTGCCGATGGAGCGTGTTTGACTGTCAAAAGCTTTCACAGTCCATGCTTCTTCCCCGACCTCTTCATCGTAGATGAAGTTCGTTAGCGCAACAGGATTTATGAGCCAAGCCGCATGTTCTTTTACATAAGCGAATTTTCCTTCTGATTCCGCGGCAATAGTATGATCACGCAAATTTTCGAAGCAGGATTGATGAGCTGCTAGAGATTTCTTTCTATTCTCTTGCGTCCAATCTTTCATATGTGGTGAATCGGCAGCGAAGAGATACTTGCGAGTGTGGTAGGTGTCGAGGAAGAAATATCCGTGTTTGGAATTTTCGGTTGTGTAGATGTTGGGTTGATTTTCGAGATTGAGGATTGTAATCAAGAGATTAGAGGCTGTACGAGGACTACTCAAGAGGAGATGATTGCGACGTTGATTTCCCATGGCTGAAGATTTGATGACTTGTTTTGCATTAGAATTTGAAAACTAGGAGGGCTTTATGGGAGTTGAGATGATATATTCCAAGTTTGATATACACGAGGTAACAGATATCCATAGCATATCACTAACCAGTTAGGCACATTGCATAGCATTGGGTACATCGGGCACATGTCAGATGGATATGAAATACGACGTGCAGCACTAACGAGTCAATCACAACTATGTGGAACCTTTTGAAGATATAAATTTTTGACAGGAAATGTCGAGAATTAGTGTCGAACCGCCAAGCCCTCACTACTCTCCAAATTCAACGTAAAACTTGTGCAGCCACTTGTAAGTTGTAAGCTTCGAAAAAGCTAACACAAGAAAGACCCAAATTCACGGATCTGATGAGAATATCGCCCAGAGATATTTTGGGATATCGAAGGTTGCTTCATTGGATGAGGGCCTTGCCGTTCAACCGCTATTTCAGATGCTCCTCTCTTACATCTTCATGAGTCATGCTGGATGTTTTTTGTACCGGTTTTACAATTTTCAATAGTATGTATGGAAAACAGCAGCTGTTCCGGCTCGTAGTAGGTATGAGTACCCGCCGCCTCCGCTTACTCGGATACAATACTACAAGGGGCTCTCCACGTTTTTCCGTGTATTTAGGAATCTTTGGATACCGTTCCATATATTTAACTATTAGTAAAGCACTAGCATGTACATCAAATTCAAGCCTCTCATCGTGATACTGCCACGCCAAAGACAGACCCACCGGCAAGCTCTCCACTAATTCTTGACCACTTGTCCTAAATCGTCTCCTCTCTTTTTTGAGGTACATGGAGGTTACATCAAAGGCATCTCCGTCCAACAACAAATCAAGGTTCATGCCGAGGTCTCACAAAACACAAGAGAACATGGTTTCTCCCGCTTTTTGTGGTCTCAGGAACCACTCCGTATGGAACATCATGCAGTATTGTATTACCCCAGCTTGCTATTTCTGGAAATATTCGGCATTAATCCAGTTCAAATCGATGGGCGGTTCGTGACAGCGAAAAAGATACTAATGTATCGTCACAGGTGTCAGAGCATAGAACTTGATAAAGACAGCCTCCTTGCATAGTCCGAATTGCTTTAGTAGGAATGTTGTGGAATTAGTGTTGTTCTCTTGATCAGAACCCGATGACTGAAATAAGCAAGAATTGTGACATTACAAAAATCTGTGTGCTTGCAATGTAATATCACAAGCTCAGTTGCATGGTCTTTGGAGATATACCCCCTCTCCGAAACTACTCCTCAGAACTATGCTAAACAAGCAATTCCATGACGTGGCCCTGCTGTCCAAATGCTCAATAATGAGGCGGCCACTGAACGGCTATGCTAAACCATAGAAAGCTGCGCAGATTATAGCATAATGCCGTAGCATTGAAATATTGATCACGGAAGCATAAAGTTCATTGGCTGGTATCTGTCAATGAGATCTGATTCGCACTAATGCAGCCGCCGAAAGGCTTAATTAGTGCAAAGTAGCGCCGAAAAGTCGTCATGGAGGGGACACATCCTTGGATTCTCTGCACGTTAATCATTAGTTGTCACGTCTCGTATCGAATTTCAGGCGGAGTCAGAAAGGGAACATGAAAAGAAAAGATCGTAAAGACTGTAATGAGTGTAATGGAGTTGGCGTATTTTCTTCCTTCATCGCATAGGGAAGAATCCAAGATATCTTGATTTGTGCTCTTGTATCTCATGTTATTGTCATGCCTTTAGCTTCGAGGAGAGTGAACAGTGATGTAAATCCTTCAGATGATACTTCAAGTCTATTTGCATCACGACCGCGGGAGATATTGTTGCCGTGATTTCCATCGCCAAATGGCCGTCAGCAGTCTAATCGCGATCATTCCGCGTGATAATAACGTGATATGTGAGATCAGAGATAGGAACTCAAGGGTACTGCCATACAATCTCTTCGATTTGTTGGGCGACGGGCATTGGTATGTTGTCGGCGTGCCTCACATGGCATTTATGTATGTTGCTATGACCTAGCCACGGTCATGGCGCGTAATGATTGCCCTAGCGGTATCTCTGCTTACCTACATTGAGCTTCTCCGTTCCTGATGAAATATAACTTATGGTCCGATCAATGTTCAAAACAAAATCCTTCATCCTATATTTCGTAGAGACTGGACATGAATTTCAAAAAAGGCGCAATAAATCACTAATATGATTGCAGAGGCCACACTAAGACCCTAGAACTGTAGATATTTGGGGTCTCATGCAGTCACGGATATGGCCGCCTCAGCTCTAACTTCTGACAAGACAACAACTACATCAGTAAAGCTGCGTAGCTATGTAATATGCCGAAGTCGAAAAGTTCGTTGTGATAAGTTGGCGCCGTGTTCTAATTGCCGAAGAGCAAATATTCCATGCGTACTTCCCTCAACTGATCGACCTCCTCGATGGGCTCGTCGGCTCGAGCGTGCTGGTAACTCGGCAGCAGAGCCAAAAGGTGCAAAACCTAGACAAGAAGTCAGTTCCAAGGGAGATCCGATTATTGAGAGACTTCATAATCTTGAAAATTTAGTGAAGGAACTCAGACGCCAATTGGAGCACGCCAATGCTACAACAGGACATCTCAATGGTGATGGGTTGCCCGGGCTTGGTGATTCTGATAGTTTACATCTTGGTCTAAATCATGATCTAAACAGCTTCAAAGATAACGTCTCTGTTGAACATACTTCTCTCGTCCAGAAGAAATTCGGTAGGCTAGTCCTAAAGGATGTCAACCGGAGTCGTTACATAATTAGTGGTTTCTGGGCCCGAATGAATGATGAGGTAGGTTTGTTAAAGCTCCCTCATTATGTACGCCATATACATTGATGAATTACTATCATTGACGCCGGAGTAGATTGAGGGATTACAAATGGAGACTCGAGGTGCTATAGACGCTGGTTCTGATATATCTTCTAACGATGAGGATGTACCCGAGAGGACGGTGTCCACATTGGAGCACGAGCGAACACCATCGGAGCGGCATGGTTTCTTATTCAAGCACAATCTAAATCTCTCTGATTCCGACCTTTCTAAGTTGCGTCCATTGCCGTCACAGATACCTTTTCTGCTAGATGTATATTGTGAAAACATCCATGTATTCATGCGAATTGTAGACATTACAGTCATCAACGACATGATCCGTGACTTACGTGGGAATAAGGATAAGAAGCTTACGCCAGCAAATGAAGCTCTAATGTTTTCCATCTATTATGCTACAGTAACCTCGATGGAAGAAGATGAGGTAAGCGTCCCCTAATCCAAGGAAGCTTTGTCTCAATTATTTTGCTCACAATAATCTCTTACTCCTAGATCATAAGCAACTTCGGTTGCACAAAGTCGGAGTTGAGTTTCAAATATCGACTGGGTTTGGAAATTTCGCTTGCAGAAGCTAATTTTCTTAGTGAGCCTGATATAACCCTGGTCAAAGCCCTGCTCATCTTTCTGTTTCTGGTTCGGCGTCACGAGAGTCCTAGTTTCGTCTGGATGATGACTGGTCTGGTTATAAGGATGGCTCAAGCTCTAGGTCTTCACCGGGATGGCTCTCACTTTCCTAACCTTACTCCCTATGAGGTTGAAACTCGTAGGAGAGTATGGTGGACGGTGTGCTTGCTAGATTTTCGAGCATCCGAGGACCAAGGTACGGAATTGAGTACCACTGGTAATAGCGTCGACACAAAGTTTCCGCTCAATATTAATGATGCCGATCTCAATTCTCATACAAAGGATATGCCACCAGCGCGTTCATGTGTAACCGATATGACCCTTACGGTTGTTTCGGCCGAAATGTGTGATGTTATGAGAACGTTGATGGCTTCAAGTATCGGAGAAAGTCCGTCAAGTCCGGAAATTCAAAGCCAATTGTTACATGAACTTTACGGGACAGTCGACAAGCACTTCCTTCAGTTGAACATGGGGAGTAATTCCATTGCATCCTGGTGTCTATCAACTTTAACACGCATGGTTGTGTCCAAAATGTATCTTATTCTTAACCTCCCAGTACTCTTCTCCTCTCCCAGCGAAAACCACTCGGAGAAGGTTCGAACCAAACTTCTAATATCTGCTATTGAGGTAGCCGAGTATAATCATGCCCTTAACTCAGAGAAGGATTGTCAACATTGGAATTGGCTTTTTCAGACTTGTACGCATTGGCACGCAATCGTATACCTCTTGATAGAAACCTCTCGACGTCAATGGTCTGCCATTATCGAACGAGCTTGGGTCGCTCTCCATAGCAAATGGTTAATTCCTCGGCAATTAACTAACACCTCGGAAAGAGACGAGAACTCGCGCATCTGGGTCCCGCTACGGAAACTGATGGCTAAGACGCGTAAACATCGTGTAGCTGAGCTACAACGTCTGCGAGAGAATCCATGGTCAGTAATTGAACTAGAGAGAGAAGGTGAAAATATACCGCTTCCGGCCAGTCCAGTATCATCTTACGATGGAAAGTCCGATAATTCCTTTCGCGAGCGCTGGCGTAAACTGGTTGCAATCCCTCTAGAACTCGAGGATCAAAGACGGCATGCTGGGATGTACATCCCAGAATCAACTGCTAGCAACCCACCCCCAACCCAGCGGAGCCTTGATCCCAAATCAGTGTATAAACATAGCGACTTATACTCAAATCCAGACATTGATCATAACAACTTTTCCGGGCAAGAATCATCAAATATGAATGACCAGCCAGTGTGTCCTCAAATTCAAACAGGACTAGAACAACCTTCTTACCTATCACTTGAAGCCGTTGATGACGTCCCAAATGGCTGGTATGATCAAAGTCCAAATTTAAATCTAAAGAATATGTCACCTCCATGGAGCGACATTACCTCAGCCGGTATGTTTGCAGATATAGATGTGAACATGAATCTCGACATGGACGTAAATTGGTATGAATGGATTGAATCGGCTCAAGTCATGGATCTCCCACTTTAAGACAAAATGAAGTGCTACTCTATCCTATAAGTTTATATCGGCTCTGAGGATCCGGTACAAAGTCGCTTTATAACCTTCTTCAAAGATTCTTAATTAGATCATTGAATTGGTCAGGCGTTATATGTAATATGTTGGAAAGATATGTTATGTGCACTAGCGCAACGTATATATATCACTTCCACTTCGTAGTTAGATTCAAGCTTTACACAATTTAAGTTTCAATCTACATAGTCAATAATCCATGCATGCATGCCACTGGCCTGGATCCTCTATTGTGAATAGAATATATGTATTACTTGAATGTTCCACTCGGACTTTATCCAATCATCTCCTCCAACGCCGATCTCCATCACCATGATGTTTGTGACAAGAAAACATACCAGCCCAGCCTTACCCTTCACTCGACTCAAAATCTCAAATTCTAGCTCGCGCTTTTCTCGGCCCCAAACACGCTCGCCAACGAATCAATCTTCCATCCACCACCCACCACCATTTCCACAATCTATCCAGTCTCTCAAAAACAAAAATAAGCACTTTTCCCTATCCATCTCTCTACCCATCCCTCTACCCATGCCATCCAATCCCCAAACTCACAAGGTTTTTTATCCTTCACGCCACGCTTACTCTCCCAGCACGCCAAGATCACGTGTCTTCTCGCCAACCGAGTCGAGTGTGGGGGGACTGTCTCGCTCGCTGTCTGTGCGAGGTAGACGAGCGAGCCAAAAAGCGCGAGAAAATGCCGAGTAAGTGTCGAGGAATGAACGAAATGATGTATCAGATATGGGATTTGCGGGATGGGGATTTCCTATAAAGATGCTGTTGTCGCTGTGGTTTGGGGATGGGGGAATATTAGTTTGATTGATTATAGTTTTTTGTTTACTACTTATGCACTTATATACTTATCTACTTATTTTTGAGTTGGATATATCATATTCGAGGTAAATCGTACTTATATCTACATCTACAATCCAACTTCCTCCCGGTTTCGGTTTCGTTTCTTTGAGATAAAGATTGAGGTCTGCCAGTCTAAGCGATTACCCCTTTGAGCTACGGTATTCTAAATCTCAACTCCACAAGTTGTGTATTGTATTTATCGCGAGATACAAACCTCACTATCAAAATGTCTACAACGGATAAACCATGCAATGAATGCATCAAGGTACATTAAAACTCCCTCTCATCTCATCTCATCTCATCCCTCCAAAACCCAAGCTAATCCTCCCAAGGGAACCATCCACGCCGGCCTCCCTACCGGGGACTACCAAATCATGCACGGTCTACGTACCTACATCGTCGGCAACCCATCCACCACCCGCGCAACAATCATACTCTACACCGATATATTCGGACACCTCCTCCCCAACAATCTTCTTCTCGCCGACGCCTTTGCCGCCTCTGGAGAACATCTCGTGTACGTGCCTGATTTTTTCGAAGGGGATCCCGTTGCGCTTAAAGTAGCCGATCTGTTGATTCCCGTGGATGCGAGTAAACAGGGGACTTTGGGGAAATATACGGGGATCTTAGCTAGTGCGCTAAGTTTTCTGATGTGGATGGGAAGACATAAGGAAGCGAGGTGTAGCGCGGTTTGTAATGGATTCTTGGAGAAGTTGAGGGTGGAGACGAAGGGGGAGAGGAAGATTGGGATGGTGGGGTATTGTTGGGGAGGTCGATATGCTATTCGTGCTGGGTTGGAATCGAATATGGTTTTGATTGATGGGGTTAAGAAATCATTGGTTGATGCGGTAGTTGCGTTGCATCCGAGTAACTTGGTATTTCCCAGAGATGTGGAGGGATTGGTTGTACCGATCAGTTATGGATGGGGAGAAAACGATGTAGCGGTTTCGATTAAGTCGAAAGGGATTATTGAGGAGAGTCATCAGAAGGAGAGGGAGAAGGGGAGGAAAGTACCGGAAATGGAACATAGGGCTTATAAACCTGGAAGACATGGGTTTGCGGTTAGAGGAAATCCAGACGATCCACTGGAAAGAGCTTGTCTGGAGGATTCAATGAAGCAAGGTTTGGAGTGGATGGGGAAGTGGCTTTGATTTGAATTGAGAAATGTTTAGGGTTTTGGGAATTGTTTCTTGGAGGATCGCCAGTTAATTTGCTATGTGATTGCCTTTCTGCAACTTGTTTGCTCTTATAATTGTGATCAGTAGTCATATGCAATAACAATCGGGTTCATAAATACAAAATCTTCGCTTTCTCATGAGCACAATTGGAGTGAGCAGGTAGATGAACAGGCAGTCGGATCCATGTATGCTCGATTATAAACAATGGACTCATCGATGAATATGCGCTGAAAGTATAAGAGTACAGCAAAGTGTTTCCTAGAAAACATCTCAGATGATAATCGTGAGACAATGAGCATTTGATCTTAGCCTTAGCACTTGCTAAACATAAACCACATTTATGCATAATAATAATCCCACTTCATTTCTGTTTATCAATAGGACTAGGTATGTCCAGAATACAATTGAACGTATTCAATTGTACATCCTCATAGCCAAGGAGCAGATATTATGCTTTATTAAATAGGTTATAATCACGCAATATCAAATATCGTTATTGCCAGCATCCGTGTTGGTACAAATCCAGAATTGATAATCATCTTAATCTGAATCCATCCCAATCATCCTCATCGTCATCATCGTCGTCGTCGTCGTCTTCCAATACAACATTGGGCGCAGATTCATCTGTTGGTATTGGTACTGTTGCGATCGCTTCCTTTTCTTTCGATCTCAAAGCTTCTCGTTTCTCTCTGAGCCGCTTCACTCTTTGTTCTAGGCCTTCCATTTCCTCAAATTCTTCTTGTAACTTTCTACTCGCATCCTCTTTATCTCCCTCTACCTCAGCTTCAAGCTTCTCCTTTCTCCGCGCCTTCTCTTCTTCGGCTTTTCGAGCTTCCACTTCCGCCGTAGTCACTGCAGGTGCAAATATGACAGCCTCTGATTCGACTTCTGTTGGAACATCCGCAGCGGCAATATCTGCTTCGAATGCAGCCCATTCGTCTTCATTCACATTAGTTTGTTTATTTGGGGGCGGTGATTTGGTTGGTTTCGCTGGCGTTGCAGGACGAGAAGGAATTTGTAACTCATGAGGTATCACGGATTTTGAAGGTGATTCGGATCTTTCTTTTGACGAGTCCTCTGCTGGAACAAAAAACCCCTCCAATGCAGTAGGTGTAGCTTTACTGCGCTTCTTCAAGGTACCATAGTTTATATCCATATCCTCATCCTCATCGTCCAATTTCCTCTTTTTACTGGTTCCCTCGTTGCTGTTTGTGTCCGCTGTCGCATTACGCTGCCGTTCTGCTTCTTGTTGTTTGGAGAGTCGTAGAATGTGTCCTGGTGATCGTAAATGTCCTTCCCATAACGATTCACTCTTCATTTGTAAATGACAGACGAGGCACATCAAATTACCAGCAGTTGAGTAACCAGCATGTTTATGTTGTATGCGACGAGCAACTCGCTCGTTCTTGAGAAGTGAACGAACATCTGCCATGATTATTATGATGATTTTGGTAGGAATTGCTGAATCATATGAGGAATAATTGGTGATATTTGAGAGGAGAGAGGTTTGTTATGTACTGATTTTGTATTCGAGGTTGAATATTCTTGTATTGTTTTGTAATCGAGAGGTGAGGAGGATTTGTCGAGGCTGAAGCTCCTTGAGATTTTCACATGAGCACTGCTCTGCTCTTCAAGGTTTCAAAGGTCAAAGCTGGAGCTCTCTGGTGCCAAGGCGCTAACTCCTAATCAGCTTGAAGTTATCTTGATATCTAATCATGAGCCTTGAAATCGGAACTTGTAACATCCGATATCACATGACTATATCCCCGCACCTTGGAAAAATCTTGTAATTTCTCAGCCAGCCTTGCCTCTTTGCCTCACCAATGAAGGAAAATCAATCAATCTCCGCCTTCCTTCTTCTCTATCTCGAAATTTCGGAAACATAACCAGAATACGACAAAACGAAACGAAACGTTCAAATAGCAATCAACAGGCTTTTGTTGCCCATCAACTCTCGAAACACCTTGCCGCATTGTCTCGAATACCTTCATCGTCTCACTGCAATCAACAATTATTGACTCTCTTACGGTTTTTAAAGCTATTTTGCGCATTCAATTTACGCGGTCAATTGATTTGAAGCTTGTCCGTACCAACCGGCTATCAACAATACCCAGAAGAAGAAAAAAAAAATCAAAATCGCGACTTCATCTGATTGTATTTGGGGAAGGATCATAAAGAGAAGCTTCCCATAACCTGTTGATAGCTTCTTATTTCTTTTCTACATATTACCCCTTCTTCAACAAACCCATAGCTTGTTCGTAGAGCCAGTGATCGCGTGAAATCAATTCATCAACGCGTACTTTGAAATTCAGCTCCAGGGCGTATATTCATCCCTTGTAATCGTCGAATTCGCGTCCACAAGAATTTTGAACCTTTGTATCATTGATAATATCCTTTATTATGGCCGGTAAGTAATAGTTACCTCTTCGCAGGTCAGCCCACTTGCTTTGCGCAAGGAATTGGCAAAATGCTTCCCCTCAAGTACCATCACACGAGCAAATAACTAACAGGGATTCTACAGACGTTAGGAAGTCGTCGCGAGCGACAAAAGGTCAACACCCGAAAGCTCATGAGCTTGATCAACCTATCGAAACAAAAAAGAAAGGAAAGAAAGGTGGAAAAAAGACAGCGATTCAAGAAGAAGAAGAAGGAGAAGTTGAGGTTATACGCTGTGTTTGTGGCGTTACTTCGACTACGGATGATGATGAAGCTGCTTGGATCGCTTGCGACATTTGCGCCGTCTGGCAACATAATGTTTGCGTAGGTGTAAGTCCATATGAGGAAGATACACCAGACAAATACACTTGCGAACAATGTGCGCCAGAAGCTCACAAAGAACTCTTGGAGGGAATTGCTAGAGGTGAACAACCTTGGATCGCAAGGCAAGAGAAGCATGAAGAGGAAAAGGCAGAGCAAGAGAGACAAGATGCTGAGGAAGCGGCAAGGAAGAAGGGCAAGAAAGGGAAGAAGAGAACAAGTGACCAAAAGCGCGATGTAACTCCTGCGAATGGAAAGATACAGTCCCCTTCAGTTCCGGCCAAAAAAGAAACACAGAAAGACTCGCCTGCAAAGGCATCCAGTCAAAAACGCAAGACAAGAGATGAATCCCAAGATAAAGAAGCTGTTAAAGTAAGTCATTGGTTTCACTGCGGAATGGATCATGCTGACCGTATTTTAGGAATCTTCAACTAAAGTCCGCAAGACGTTGTCTCGTCCTACACCTAGAGCTTCTCCGCCATCAGACTTGCCTAGCAAAATCTCTGAACTCGAAGCAGAGCAACAAGGCCAGGTTACCTTGATCAAAAAAGGGTTACTTCAAGCCATTCCACATGCTATTGAAGAGCGTTATTATACCTTACGACCCGATGATACCATTGATGCAAAGGCAGAACGACTTGCTATTCAAATCGAAGCAGCCGTTCGTAGCACACACCCAAACAAGTCAGCCTCCATCAAACAGATCCGTTCGATATTTCTTAATTTAAAACAAAATCAAGAATTATGTAATGGTTTGTTGTCGCAATCATTATCACCTCAGGCCTTGGCGGTGATGACAACTGATGATATGGCAAGTAAGGAGTTGAAACGTGAAACAGCACTCATGAAAGCAAGAGCCGATAAACAATCTATAATGATCACAGATGATGGTCCACGAATTCGAAGAACTCACAAAGGTGAGGAAATAATCGAAGATGACACCAATCCTAATGAATATCCTGATATTCCAATGTCTGCAGCACGTCGACGAGAAATGTTAGATCCGAATGCTGGTATGGGTGATAGGTCTAGGTCACACTCACCCGAAAACGAGGTTGAAGTACCAGAAATTCCTGAAGACTACCCGTCACTTGACAAAGTTCGCACTTCATCAACCCCAAAAACACCTCTGAATATCGATACCAAACAACCAGCTTTGAGAAAGGGCTCAACGCAAAGTTCCGCAACAGGAAATTTTGATATCAACAAGGTCTTTTCGAGTGTTCAATCGCCTCATCCTTCTACCAATAAACAACGCAATGCCGAACATTACAGAAGGGCATCGAACGCACCGCCTTTAAATGGACCTGGAGATGATCCTGATGTTGACAAAATGCTTCAAGATGATAATGAATCCCCGCCATATTCTCCAGTTGAAGACCCTTCAGATCCAGACATTGTTTGGAAAGGTACAATGAGCATGGATTCGGTAGCAAAGTTCTCGGCATATGCCAAACAAGTTGCTGGTCCAGATTTGAGTCGCAATCGTATGCAAACTCCATGGTCTGAACTTCTTCATAGGGATTTAAAGGTCCATGGTAGAATTGATGCAGATAAAGCCAATGAATATTTATGTGGTCTTCGATATAGTCCACCATCTGATGTAATTGTCATCAACATAACACCAACTTCTGGATCATCGGATTTTCTTGACTTGTATAATTACTTTCATGACAAGAAACGTTATGGAGTACTTACCAACAAGGGTCCGGGAAATGTACGAGACACATATTTAGTACCAGTCCCTCCTGGACCTGGGAATATCCCAGACTTTGTTGTCAATCTTGCAGAACACAATCTACCAGAAGATAGACCAGAACCTTCAATACTAGTAACCTTAGTTGTACGAAATGGATGGGAACAACCTTCACGGATCCAATCATTTGATGGTTCAATTGATCCTCACAGTCCTCTTACTACGGGTGGTATTGCTCAACGCCAAATGTCAATCAGTCATCCGGGTCCAGGTATGTCTCCTAGTCCTGTTACTCCCCAATGTTCTTTCCAGCCATCTTTTGTTGGAAAACCTGAGGAAAGACATCAACAGAATTTGGAAGAGCAAAGACGAATTGCTCAAGCGGAAGGTGAAGCTGTTGCCTTGAGAATACTAGGTGACTATGCGAGGGCTCCGACAGTTGGTTTCTTAATGCCACAGGCTTATCAAATGAGAGATCTGGAATGGCAGGCTATTAGAAGCATTTTGGAAAGAGATGAGAAGGCACAAAATGATTTAAAACATCTAAGTGAGGTTTTGGCGAGGACGGGTCCAGCGTGATTTTATTACGATGACGAGGACATGGAAACTGATTTACTGAATCGAACTTTGGGGATAGAAAGGACGATAGTCAGGAAGTGGCTGGATGGGTTTAATTGGCGTTCTTGGCGATATAAAATGAGGAATCATGGGAGTTATCTATCTCCGTCTTCTTCTACATGTATATCTTTTTCTTACATTCATTTTCTTTCTCATTCAATTCTTGGCTAAAAAGTACAACTAAAGTACGTATGGTAGATGGGAATGCAATGACGAGTTTTATTTTTTTTCAAGGATATGCTATGTGCACTCACTATGTTTGTATTGTGGTTTGATTTGGCGATAGTCATGCATGTAGATGATGTTATTGTGATCTCGTTTCCCTTTCTTTCCCTCGGGCCTCTGTTCATCGTATCAAGCGAAAAGATGGAAGAGATTGTATTGTGTTGTTTAGGGATATCTATTGAGCACTCTTTTCTCGAAAAACTAGCATATGTTGTGCATGTTAAGTCTCAGTTCGGTGATTAGGCCTAGTAATTTGGTTAATATGTATGTGATGCTTTGAAGTGGGATGGAATCGGGCGGTGGTTAGTACCGGCGGTTGTTTCACTTGTTCACTTGTTCATATGTACCTGGCTATGTATGTGGATACATTTTGACGGGTGTTTAAGCTTGATGGTCTTTTAGGTTTTTATTTGTGGGAAAGGGATGATGAGTTGTTGTTTTGTTGTTGTAGAGATGGAGATGGAGATGAAGTTGAAGTTGAAGAATGATTGGAAATTGGAAATGAGATTCGAATGGATACGAAGAGGGATCAATTGTCATGTCTCAGCACGTGAGAATTCCAAATATTTGATTATCGCTTGGTAAAAATTACAGATTAGTGAATGGCTATCGATCCTCAAGGCTTAAAGTTTGGTACATAAAATCATGATTAGTAGTGTCACAGTGTTTTCGATGTATAGCTTTGGACAGGCTGAAATTTACTTGCGAGGATTTCTTGGCTGACGAATTTTTGTGATTTGGGGGTGCTAGGGGTGGGCATCTTCTCCTGGAGAGGGAGGCAGGAAAACCAGGTTTGTATCTCTGTTCCTTTTGTTTTTGTTTGGTGAGTTAGTTTTGTTGTCATCTTCTGAGGAGCGGTAGTGGGATGACAGTGAAATTCCTCACTCTTGTGTCTTTTTGGCTAGATTTGTAGTTTGTCTTTGCTTATTAGTTAAATTCTATGATGCCATTGATGCCTAGAATTCTATACTGCATACATAATCAACATAACGAATTTCCTGTTAATATCCAAGCAAGATGGAAATTCTTGGGCTTGCATTTTCCTTTTTTTTAGGATATTGTGGAGGATGGATTTGGGGGTAAGGGGGGTTTATATGCTATCTTGATACGAATTAGTATGTTATATTGTGCTAGTCTTAGCACTGAATGAGCAAATAGTGAACAGCTTGCTCTATTTGATTCTCAAGGCTAAAGTAAGATTACAGCTGCGGATTGGGGTGCTGAGAATGTTATTGGGGTGAATGTCTCCAATTCACCTCCAAGCCTGATATCTAGAATTTCCAACACCAATTCAAATATAAAAGATCTCCCTCGAGTCTTCTATTTCGTGATTGTGTATCGAGAAATAAGATCAGGAAGCTTTCTTCTAATGGGCTGGTAAGGTATATACTTTACTTTACTTACGTAGTCGTGTGAAGTATGAAGTAAAAAATGCTCGAGGTAGTTATTACATGCTGGTGTATAGTCTATGGGGTAATTATTGTGTATTTGTATTTATACTATCGCAAGCTTTCTTTGTCGCTGTTAACGAGTGAGAGGAGAGATCTGTACAATGGCAGCGATATGAGAGTTTTGTCGCCATTCCCCCATCTTTAAAATCGCTTTTTTCTGTCTCGGTTTCCCTCTCTTCTCCTCCCGAAGAAGAAGCCAGAGAAACCCAAAGATTAAGCCCTGAAGTCCCGGCGTATTAACCGCAGAACTTCTTTGAGATTCCTTAAGTCCTTCGACTCTCGGGACATTGCATATAAATTCGTGGAAGTGGTCGACCTTAAATACTCACAATTTGAAACCTCGCAAGATCATCCACTTTTACTATTTTTCACCTTTTGCTTCACAGACACAGAGCTAGAGTTCGCTTATGTAAAGAGGTGTTATTAGACGAGACTATTCTTAGATTCTTCAGAAACTCAAGATATCAAAACAGCTATTGGCAAATCAGGTCTCGTTTTCTGAGTTGCGAAATCACTCTGTGGAGTTTTTGTCTGGTTGAATTTTGATATATCAGATCTAGATATCTAACCATCTGATCGCGGATTTATCATCTAATATATACAAGAGTTCCACTGCCGATTCCTTTCCCTTTTACTATCAACATCGACATTCAATGCCCAAAATTTGAATATTTTAACATATCTCCAGGGAAGAAGTATATATGCGAACGCTTTCTTTATTGTACTTTACTATATTTCAACAGGTTTTTCAACTGAGCATAATCATAAGTCCGAGCTTGATTTTTGAGCACTCGAAGGTTTCGAGAGCCTTGTATCCAAAGTATTCTGAGAAAATATGTGAATGGGATTCACAACAAGTCGGGCGATAAATGGATCTACTGATGTGTGAATGGGATTCACTACAAGTCAGGCTAAAATAGATTAATCTCGCATGTTATCTTAACTTAAGCATGGATTCTGTGTACATAAAACACCACCGAATGCTCTAAATTTAATCTGCCATCAAGAGTGAGCTTTACCAATTAACCAGGCAAGACGAGGACTTTTGTGGCGAAATTTCGAGATCGTAGAGTAGAATAGATGGTATTGTATATTCACGATGACTGAATATTAGATGCTAAAGATTTATTTTGATATATCGACGGTAGGTACCTACTTGTAGTGATGGTGGTGTCCCCTCTTCTCGCCAAATGACAATACGAAGCGAAGAATGACAAAACCTCTTAGATTCCTATCATCCCACAACCAAGAACCACAAGCAAATCACAAGCAAAATCACAATTACGCTATCAATTAATCAAACACACAATATATCATGAACTTCATTCCCCACAAAAGAACAACAAAGGTCCCCTCCAACAGTCGTTATATTTACAGGTACATGACAATATCCTGTCTTTTGAAATTTATACGAGATAGAATGGATATAGGTTCTGGTTGAATACTTTCGAATTTGTTACTTGAACTCTATTATATATTTCGTAGATAGATATGAGGGGTATACATATCAAGCGAGCTCTTGGTCATGAATTCACTCACATGTCCTCATCCACCTCATCTCATCCATCCTATCCCATGTCCAAACTGACCCCACTTCTCTAGCACTCCTATATAAACACCTACCCATTACAACTCGATATCCGAATCAGCACCCCAAATTCCGAAGCGAAAAATTTACCAGATATATGCACTATCATCTCCTCAAACTCATAACATCAATCAATCACTTCCTCTTTCTAGGCTCTACAATAGCCCTCCTATTTCATTTTCATTTTCGTCCTCACCGTTAAAACTCCTTGAATGTCATGAGATCATATCCGATTTCTCAACGACAACAATAAAAACAATGACAACAAAATAAATTCTCGACAACAGTAACAATAATGACAATATTCCATGAAACATAGAACACGAATCAAGAAACATTCTACCCACCCATCGCGACATCAACCCATACATCAATTCACATCAACTCAAACTCAAACTCTATTTTCCCAGTCTTTTAGCGCATGATGAATGAGTATTGTATTTCTATTTATGTGTGAGTACTTGATAATTATCCATATAACCCTGCCTACAAGCTGTACATGATTACATATTTCAATTTTTCAATATCAAATTAAGAGAATGTAACTATATCATAGTATCAATTTTCTGTTATACTCATCACCGATTATTACTTATTACTAATTACTTATTATTCATTACTTATTGCCCGTTACCCGTTACTCATTAAGCGAGTCTATATATAGGTAGTTATCTCCTCAGCACTACTTGTTACATATTACTCAGAATCATTACTCAATTCATTAAGCGAGTCAATACCCAAACACTTCAACTTAATTTTCAATGATAAACTACTTAATTTAAAAAAATTAAAGTTGAGCTAGTCTCAAGGGATACATACAATTTCCCACACTGTCCAACCGAAGTGAATCGAATTGAATCGATCTCCTTCTTTATTCTCAATCTGTGAGTAGGTAGGTAGGTAGGCAAATATTCTCCAATCCCTTTTTTTATATCAGAAATGAGATAAATCCGCGCAAAACATCTATCGTTTCATCGAAAATATCTTATTTCCATTGCTAAATCTGCTTTCTCGGTATAGATATATTATCGATGTCTATTCCCCTGGACCCTAATTACCATCCAATTACTCAGATACGAATTCTAATTTCAGATGGAAACTCTATATTTGGAGAGCGAGTGTAATTCACACCATGATCAACATTTCGTCATATTATAAAGCCGATTAGCGCAGTTTTGACATTCTGATTATCACTCTGCCACTCCCTAAATCTCAAACCATCCCGATAAATACTCGTTCCTCCCTTCCCTTCCCTTCCCTTCCCTTTTCTTCTCTTCTCTTTCATCTAGCAATTACCCAACAACCGTAGATTGGTAGCTCAAAGTGTCTCTACGTGAAACGACCCTCTTCGAAATTATACCAGTACCATGGCATACAGTTTCGTGTCGCAGTTGGATAGATATTTCTCCGTACATGAAAGTTATATCCATATCCCGATTCCTCCACTTTTCATTCCACTCTCAATGAATTACAAGAATCCTAAGCGACAACGGCCGTACCAATTTTTCCCAACGTTCAACTTCCCAATACCTTTTCGGTTGTGCCTGCTCCGGGTCGTTAGAGCCTCCAGTAAAAGTTTCTATATCCGATTTATCAGTTGAATTGTCCTCATCAGAATAATCATCAGAAGATTCATCAGAGAAATTCCCTTTCCAATCCTGCAATTCCCCTCCCCAATCGTCCAGATCATACCCTCCATCATACTCATCTTCATCATATCCTCCCTCATCATCCAGACTCTCACTCTGAGTTCGCAATCCCAATTTCCACCATTTTTCATCTCCTCCTCCACCTCCTGGAAAAAATTTTCTCTCTCTCTTTCTTCTCTCTCCAAGTATTCGTATACATCTTTCAATTCATAACGCTTCGAATCTCTATCCAAAACACTCCCTCCCACAAACCTAACATGTTTCACCACCTCCCTCTCCTTCTCCTTCTCCTTCTCCTTCTCCTTCTCCTTCTCCTTCTCCTTCTCCTTCTCCTTCTCCTTCTCCTTCTCCTTCTCCTTTTCCTTCTCCCTCTTCATTCCTATCCCATCCACATCTGTTCTGAAAAGCATCACATCCGCATCTCTCACCACATGTAACTGATCATAATATATCGTATCAAGTGAAAAAACACGATATCTCATATCACGCATCTCTTTGAGCACATTCCCAACAACCATTTCCGTTTTTCCCTTCATGTTCTCTTTGAAGTCCTTCTCTGTTTCCCATTTCCATCGTCATTTCCCTCGCTCTCAAGTTTCGCTAATACTCGCGCTGCTCTCAACAGTGAGTTTCTCATACTTGTGTGAGCATTCTGTCCCACAAAACCCATCTTCGCGTTCATCTCCAATATCTTTTTGTTTTATATGATTTGTTCATTAT
The DNA here is from genome assembly GCF_014898465.1 of Botrytis porri. Taxonomy (NCBI): domain Eukaryota; kingdom Fungi; phylum Ascomycota; class Leotiomycetes; order Helotiales; family Sclerotiniaceae; genus Botrytis; species Botrytis porri. The sequence goes on along the minus strand of NW_024066097.1, from coordinate 294,679 downwards.
CTCTATACTCCACATATTGCTCCAAAACCTGTTTTTATTTTCTCAAAACCCTCCTCATTATCCCAATCCCGCAGAATATAATAGGAGTTCTAGAACCTCCTTACTGCACCCTATAAACTTTATAACAAAATCTCTACAATAATGATATTTTTCTATACAAATTAAAAAAGTTATAACTTTTTCAATCTAAAGAATTTTGTTTTTTAAAATTTGAATATAAATAATTAATATTATTCTTTATTGAAAAAAATATATAATTTGTTTTTAATTATTATTGTTTATAAAACATAATATAGTTTACTAGTATATATATTATATTAATACGTATACTACTCTTTTTATATACAAAATTCGTTATATATAATTATACACTTTCTTTATTTATAAATAAAATTTTCTGAAAATTAGATATATAATATTGAAATACATAAATAGTATGAATCTTTAGTAATAAATTGAAAATTCGAATTATTATAATAGTTATTATAAAAAGAAAGAATTTTTTATATAATAAAAATCATAATAATATTAACTTTTTTTAGAATATAATAAGAATATTTAAATAAAATTTAGTATAAAATTTAAATGTTTAACTTTTTATTATTATTTAATATCTTTTTTTTTAAAAGAAATGATGATTAATTATTAAATTATAAATATTAAGATGTTACGGGAGCTGCCTCTAAGGTTACGTGGAAGTGTCTAGAGTTCTTTCGAGGTGGTTTAGATTAAACTTCAAGTAGGAATTCAATAAGGTTGTAATTAGTTGTTACAACGGATTAGTAACAGGCTGTAGAATCACCAACGTATAGGCTATAATGGTACTATAAGCCTCGGTGATTCAGCTGCAGTATACCGGGGGACGCTAGGCACCCAGGAGAGCCTCAGGCACGTATATAGTATTAGTCATAGTATACCCTAGAAACATAGGACATAGTTCCCAGGACAATAGGTCCTAGGAAAGACAGAACACAGTAAGCAAGAAGGCTTCACTAGGATTAGTAATGTCCCAGGGGATTAGCCCCAGGACAAAAGAATAAGCTAGGACACCAAGAGTCACGGGATTAGTGTCCCGTGATGGACAGCTCAGGAACGACAGCGCTCCAGGAGCGCCCGGCTGTCCCAGCTGTCCAAGTAGGACGAAGATCTATATAAGGGAATGGGTTTCATTACAATGTAGAGCTTCGTGCTCAAGAACAATCATTAGTTTCATTACTATAGTTACGAGAATTGCAACCAGTTACAACCTTATTGAATTCCTACTTGAAGTCTAGTCTAAACCACCTCGAGAGATCTCTAGACACTTCCACGTGACCCTAGAGGCAGCTCCCGTAACATTAGTTACAATTCTCATAATTATAGTAATAAAATTAATGATTGTTTTTAAGTATAAAGCTTTATATATAAAAAAACCCTATTCCTTATATAGATCTTCATTCTTTACAAAACTATAAGGCTTTGTTCTACTTAGATCCTTTGGATCTTATAGATCTAGATATTTATTCTTCGATCCTCTAGATCCTCTAGGTCCATTACGTGACCGTTTGGCCATGTGACGCGGTATGTTGGATACCGTTGTAACATAAGAAAAGCTTGATTTTGATATATTTTTAAAGTAGTACATGTACTAATATAATATACGTACTAATAAACTACGTTATAGATTTAAAATTGATAGAATTGAAAATTTCTAACTTTTGATTCTCATATAAAATAAGCGATTTTTTTTTAGAAAACTTATCATTTTTATTTTAAATAGCTTATAACTTTATAAATAAAATATTTAAGAATAAATTAGTTTTTTTTCTAAATATTTAAAATAATTCTAAATCGATTTTTGAATTCTGTTTTAATAGGATACTATAGTAGGGAATGTATCGAATAGACTCTAAGTCACTTAATAGATATAAAGCAATAACCGTATTAAAATGTATTTAAAACTAATTATATATTCAAACTAAGTTTAAGTATATACTAAACTATTTATCTTATCTATTTAAATTTTATAATCTTACGACTCTCATATATCTTTTTATTATAATGTCTATACTTAATACTATCGATAATAGAGTTCCCCTTAGCTTACTTTAGACTAATTGATTACTTAATATAAATTATTAGAATAGATTATATCGTTAATTCCTTCATAACCCTCATTATGAAGCCGGGGTTTTCCCGTCTTAGTAACTATGTCCTCGTAACATTTTTATTATTTTATATAAAACTTAATAAAGAAACAGAAAACTTAAAAGCTGAAAAACTAATAATTATAGCGGAGAAATCGAAATCTATACAGTGAGAAGGTTCCAGAACTCTTACAATCCCTCTTCCCCCATTAAACCTTCAAATTCCACCTCTTACTTTTACTTGCACCTTCACTAGTGCGATTTTCCCACTGCCCAAAACCGCAAGTTTCTTGCCCCCGACCCGAGGAGAATTCCACTGACATCTGGCATTGTCATCAATATCTAAATCCATAAACCTTCCGAGGGTTTTTGATTCTGTAACACTTCTGTGTAACTTTTCGGTGATTCTAGATCTCGATTTGGAAATCAGTTCCATTCTGTAGAAGAATCTGTTTTCTGCTCTTGGAAACTCATGATCAAAGAGCTTTTCCAGATCTCTTGGAATAAAATTACAGGGTGAAGTCTCTGGGGTATTAAACCCCGCACAGAGATGTTTACAAACGAGACGAACTTTCCTCTTCCTATCAGCATGATATGTATTCTTTCGAGAACTTCCCATTGCATGCAAGTTCTGGATTGTTATGACACAAAGCAAAAATATCCTTCCTCCTCGGAATCTCATATTCAACCATTTCCACACAATTAACCCCTGTTTCTATACAGCCCAACACCCCCCTTTCGCCCAGAACAACCCATCTATCCTCCTGATCATGAATCGCTTAACGTGTCTGTATTTACTGCAAATACGACTTCGCATCCATGGGAACTTTTTCCGAGGTCCAGTCCAGTACCCAGGTCGGTAGATTCCATTTTCTCTCCTCAAATTTCACATCTTCCACATGCGACAGGAACCCAATATCAGGTTGTTGACGCAAAGAAAAACAATGTCAAATCCGTCTCAACATCTGTTGATGTTTTTCGATGATCGATTTCCTTTAAATTTTCGTTTTTTGGTTTCTTACTTTTCATGGGGTTTACAAACATGGTGAGATGTCCGTACAACATATCTCTTAGATCGGACACGCCATACTCACGACGCGAGTGGAGAATCTGAAGCAGATAATCGCACGAGTCAGAACTCTCCGAAGTCGTCGATACAAACTTCTCGCGTAACATGCACATCTCGGCTAGAACATTTTAATTTGGAGACTTGTCCAATGCAGAATCATGTTTGGAATTAGAAATTAGGGCTGTAAAGTCTTTCCATCTGAGACGATCAAATCCACTTGTACCCAAGGATCACCGGAAAGGATTAGTTCTTGGAGAATCCAAATTCTTCTGAACCATGGCATGTCTGTTACATGACAAATCAGAATATCAATTTTTGATCCAATGTGTTCTTCTGAGTGTAGATCAATGTCTCATCCGTATTGTGCGACGTTCGAGCATTGGATAGAAATCCAGGCTTCGTTTGCTTCTTCATTGATGACATTGGAGAATCAAGTAATTTGAAGATTTCATCAGTTTGTGATGACGTCTCTCCATAATATAACAGTTTGCCTTGCAACTTCATAAATCAAGCTCATCAAACTAACTTGTTTATTCTTTTCTTCAAAGTCAGATTGGTTCATACAAATTCCATCTTCTCATATTACTGTATCTCTATTTACATCTTGCAAATGACGCAAGGCTGAATCAAGACCTGCAGTAATAGTTAGTGGTTTATTATCGACCAATATTGTCTTTGCGTTGTTTGCATCTCCCTAGACGTAAGCAAGTGCTGTGTAATGATCTATGAGAGATTGATCGTAAAGGAATAGAGTAGAATGAAAGTAAGCTGTATGATAATAGTGAGTTGAGTGATGAGGCAGGACTAATGATGATGATACGAAATGCATCAGGTTCGAGAAGAGGAATGTATTGATATTGTTGAGCATCCTCCTTTTGGGGGGGGGGGATTATAGTGCCAATGTAGGTTCCTTGGCGATCCAAATTTCTCAAATCTGAGATTTATTCCTAGAATAACCTTCTTTATGGTCTTCAAGTTTGACATGTGGTGTCAAGAGAAGAGATATGCACGTAAGATAAATGTGTAGATATTGCTGAGGTGAGATAGATTAATCGACATCGTCCACAATCATGGACAAAAATGATTAACTAACAAAGTCACTCAGACCAATCGTCGATAAAGCATCTAGGACTTAGACCCATTTTCAAAATATCTCAGCCTCAACTAGAGGGGATCGCATCAATCACTGAACGTATGCCAAAGGGAATTACGAAAGCTTGCCCAATAGTTTCACAGGTGGTGGTCCCATCACCCTTGACTTCGCTGATTCCAGCGAGTAGGAATTTCCGAAAATTGATTCTATGGACCTGATATCATTAGAACGCCGAGAGTCACAACGTGGGGTGCTAATCTTATCATTACCTTTATTCGCCATTTTTATATATTTTTCCCATCTGACTTGTCTTTGAGTGAGCTTTCATCTCCCTTTTGCATTTTTAGTCTGATCTTTAAGCAATGTTTGCTTTTCCTTTTCCAATATCTTCTTATTCTCAAACGTATTCGACAATTTCTTACATTCAGAACCATTTCTAGACATAACCCAACAATATTCGTAACCATCCGTTTGTGGTTCTATGATGATTCGGCTTCCTGTAGGCATAGCCTTTGCGATAACATCAGGCCGTAAATGCAAATATAAATCGGGAAATTTTCCCACCTCCTCATTTTTGATGACATCCTTCTTACGATTCGGAGACACATGAACCTCTACCACTGCCCGCTTCGAAAACTCTAACCATTCTCGAGCGACTTTGAGTTGCCTTTGTATAAATACCCAGTCATGTGTCGGAGTAAAAATGAGTTGTTTGACTCGACGGGCAGAGGCGTCACCTCCTGGTGCATTTTTCAGACCGGATTGGAATGAGACATTTCCTCTGAGTTCTTGATCCGGAACTTTCTGTAAATAATATTGAGTTGAATTCTGCTGATTCTCTGGTTTTGCAAGAAAAGTTCCATGCTGAATGCAATTGTCAAGAACCCACTTCAAGTTTGTTTCCTTATATGAAGGGTCTGGTTTGACTATAGCTATTGTTCCTTTCTTGTCATCTTGAGCTTCGTAGACAATTGAATCCGGGTTTATCAACTGAAGATTGCATGATTCAGGATCACTGATAATGAATTTATCGTAGTTTGCCAGTTTTTGTGATCCGACTTGACTTGGAGTTGCGGCGTAAAGAAATAGTTTAATGGTACGGTATTGCTGTTGAAACAATGATGGACGGAATCTATGTCTGGATTTGTTTATTGACCGTATTGACGATCGGACTGTTGATGGTATTAACATTGGATTTTGAAGGGTATAAAAATTGCCAATTGTGGGATGTAGTGGGATGTTTTGAGGTCGTATATCTCAGAGCTCGAGTTCAAGCTTATCACATGATTTCTGTAAATTTTGATATGGTTACCGCTTTGGCAGGAAATGTGGGTTGGTGTTAGATGGTAGATGGTACCTAGACAATCAAATTTACTATGTGAAACTATCAGACTAGATAGGACTAATTGAAGCTTCTTCTAATGGTATATTGATCTCTTCTTTTATGAATAGAACACCTAGTCTGCCACCACGGCAGTGGCCCCCGGAGGGCCAGCGGAGCGTCATGTCGATTGAATCATATCATTCAGCGTATTGTTCACAGTTGAATTCGAAAACCTTCCAAATTTCTCCAGGATATTCCCCCTTTGAAAACTTCAAAACCCTTCAAACTCTTATATATATGGTATTTCCTATATTTATTCGAAAATATAAGATCACAAAGTAATAGTCTGCCACTCCCGGAGGGGCCAGCGGAGCGTCATTTCATCTGAATTATATAGTCATTCTATAGAATTATGTCTTATGCAAAATGTAAATAGTTTGTTACCATCTCCTCTACCCACCAGTCTCCAAGCCTTCGGGGGAGGGGGGGGGGGCAGTGGAGCGTCACATCGGTTGAATTCCTGTCACATCGTCCCAAAACTTCATCGCTCTTCCTCACAGTCTGCTAAGTTTCTCCAGGGAATCTCCTCACACTCCATATTGAAAGGATGACCATTTTCTCTTTATTCAAAAGCATGATTAACGAAGGCTAGCAGAACGTCGTTCCCAATGTTCACTGTTCTACTCTGTACATGGAAAGTGGCCCTTCACAGATAGAAATAGACCAGCGGAGTATCATTCGATTGAATTATACGATCCGACAAATGGGAGCCAGCCCCCAAACCCCCATAGCTCGTTGCGCGGGAAGAATGATTAACTTTTTGGGCTCGTTCGGAATTCGTACTATTGATCATCTCCATCGCCCATACGAGCCACGACGTGTTCCATTCGCTTCTTTATCGAACATTCCGGTACCGTACTCTATCCCCTTTGTCATTCTTCACTTTCAATAGAGTTGATGTTTCCCCAATGTTTCATGATGTATGCATTTGATAGGTAGATCAATGCAAGCTGATATCCAATTAGTTTGAAGTAGCCATTGTACTATGTAAAGAAGTCAAGAAGTAGAGTGTTTAGAATTGGTTGATTTGTTCTCCATTCGATTGCAGTATTGAATGATCTTGACAACGGGTAGTGGATGTAGAGGATGGGATGGAATGGATAGGATAGGATAAGATAGAATGGCGGTAGTAATAAAGTTAGAAGCTTGATCAAAGGTTTAAGACTTTTCCGTAGAATCTTTTCTGGGTGTGGACTCGGTGGATTTGGTGGATTTAAAGGAACTTTCGGGACTTTTTTTTTTTTTTTTTTTTTTTTTGAGATTCACGGGGTGATTGACATTTCATTTATTATGATTGATATACGGAGTACCGGTACGTATGTATATCTATCGTATATGGTATTACCAAGTTGAAATCGATTCCTTGAAAAATGCCAGGTAATCTGTGTAAGGAAAGACTGATTATTTTCTTTTTTTCTATTTGAAACGAGGGAGAAAAGACAATGAGCAGGGAAAAAGGGGGGGGAATGGTCTTAATATGGTTGATGCTATCGATTGGTGAACTTCGGATTCGGGGTACTGTACAGAGTACGAAGTAGGCGTGGAAGCACTGGTAGGGTACCTACCTGACTTAAATAATGCACCGTCAGGGGTCATTGATTGAATTCAAGGCACCAAAGTAATTCGATTGGCTGAGATGGAAGATTATGGAGTTTCACTATGTCATTTTAGAGCAAGTGCTTGGTGTGATTACCCAGTTAAATAAATCCAAAAGTATTATCGACCAATGATAATAATTACTATTTCCCCCAGATTAATAACGGATCTCATTATCCTTATCGAGGGATTTATCTCTCTTTTTATCTTTTGGATCTCTTCCCTCGTGGTTTCGTGCCTTGCTGACCCCACTCTTTCCACCCTAACTGGTACTGGTTATCTGTGGTTGGGGGGGGGAATCCTTGAATACTGAAGGAAGGGAAAGGAACTTTTTGATGAGAGAGGTGTGAAATGAGCGAGGTGTGAAATGAGAGAAGTGTGAAATGAGAGAGGTATGGAATGAGAGAGGTGTGAAATGGTCTGCGCGGAACAATCCATCTGGGAATTACGTGAAGCTTCACATGAATCACATCAAATGCTTCATATCAATAAACTAGACCATGAAATGCATCTTTCCATCCACTGATTGCTAATATGAGAATGGCCATGGAAAACTTCTCTTGAGAATGCTACTCACTTCACTTTGTACTCAGTGACATCAAACACCGGCGACATTTCTTCTTGCTTGGCTTCTTCCCCTGCATTAGAACTTTACATGATCAGCCACCCAACAGCCACAGAACGGTACGAGCAGACACAGAACACAGACTAGGTAGGTACCTACACCCTAAACTTGTCTCACGGCATTACACCACTGCACAGCACTGCGCTTGACTGCACTCCACTCTTCAATCATCCATCCACTCATTCATTGATTCATGGATTCATTCATTCATTCATCCATTCATCCATTGACTGTCCACCACTTATCACTCTCTCCTCCAACCCTCACCTCAATCTCTTCCCGAGCAAAGCAAACTCCAAACGCTCAAACGACGCTCCTACGAACCTCTTTCTCTACTTTTGTTCATCACTTCTTTCGCAACTACTACTACCTGTCTTCATCCCATCACACCCACCGTTTCTACTCATAAAACAGACATCCGAGCTCAGAATCCTTTAGAATAAGATCATCGGAATACAAGCTGGACTTTGCTACGATTCAATATCTTACGTGGGATAATTCGAGAGAGGGAGAGAGCAACAGAGCTGTACACGCACCACACGCACCACACGCACTCACTCAACATTCGTTCTTGATTGCAATTCTGTCATTCATTTTGGAGATCACGATATATCTCGTCAATCGCATTTGTACTGCAACTTTTCCTTGGCTGACGAAAAGAAAGAAGCTCAATTTCGACTGCCAACTTCCGACCAATTCCTAACGACCCCATCCATACCAATTTCAAGGTACCTGTCGAAGGACGATCAAACCCGCGCGCTTCAGAGTAACACAATCAGAAAGACATCTTACCAGAAGACCAAAAAAGAAAAAAGAAGAAAAAACAATTACCCGTTCAATTGTATCGATCAATTCAAGCAATGTCAATTTGATCTTCAATTTAGAACATTTTGATACCATTCATTGGCTTGGATCGCTTCAAATCGCATGAATAGTGAATAGTCTCGTCGCATTCGCATTCACTTCCACCTTCTCGTGAATTTGTCACTGATCAACGAAAATATGATTTAACAATAGAACCAGCCACTCTTTACCTTCTCTATTGTGCTTCCTTGCTCAGCTTTAAGCCACGGTCGACCCGAAAACTTATATCCACCATCCTACTGTCGTGGACGTTTGTACCCCGTTCCCCGTTCATTCGATCTTTACCATCCAAGGACTAATCGGTGTCTTACCTTTTTCATATTCGTCCTCGATTGATATCATTCATACGACCAAGTACATGAATATTGAATCGACATATCAATTGTACATCACCCTCATTTGACCTGCACAAGTCGATACTTCGCAGGCGGAGAACGACAAGTGCATCAAAAATAACTCTACCTTCATTATATCGAAGAGACTCGCCCATTGCGAAATATCCAACACAACCTTACAGGTTACGATTCCTTCTTTTCTAGCCAGGTGCTTCGACAGTATATCAATTGTCATCGCGGCAGAGCCAAACGAATTTAATTAAAAGATATACCCTTTACTATCTCAAATATGGGGGTTTTTTCAAGACGTGTGAATAAAGATGACCTACGTCCTGAGCAGAAATGGGACTTTATCGTAAGGTTTGGAATGTCGTTGGGTACGGCAATTTACTAATTCTTTTTGACAGAGTCTTAACGATTTCAAATCCACATCCTGTCTCACTCCTTTCGCATATGCATATCTTTGGATTTCTTTGGCTATATCTACCGCCGTTTATGGTGTAGACACTTTCACCGCCGTTAACCTCTTAGCTTTCAATCGATGGTCTGGTGAGATTCAACCAATTATTCCTCTCAATGTTTCGAAGTGGATCTTTTCTGGATGTATTATTGCTTCTTGGGTTAATATTGGATTCGAACATTTACGAGCATGGAGAGTTATGCGACGAGGGGCTGTTGCCGAAAGTTATTTGGACAATCTTGCTGTTCGCCTTGAAAGTATCAAGATGGGACAGAGGGGTCGAGGTTGGAGAAGATTCTTGGTTTTTGCCGAATTGACGAAATCTAAAAAGGGAACCGAATATGTTGCGCTATTTACATACTTCGCTTTTCAATGTACGTCACAAAGGACCCCTAAATTTTCATCACTAACATTGATAGCTTGGATTCGTGTCGTATTCTGTCAAGGACCTCGTCAAGTCATCAACGCGTTAACTCTATACTCAGTCTTTCATGCAAAACTCGACCCTACTGAGTCCAATGATGTTGGAGATGCCCTGTTGACCTTTTTCAAGAAGGTTGGAATTCTTGCGGAACAAGAACATCAACAAGCAGTCATCTTGTCTGGTATGATCTTCACGCTTGTCATCTGGATCTTTTCCGCTTTAAGTCTTATCCTCGCAATCTTGTTCTATCTACTGTTCTTATGGCATTATATTCCAAATCACGATGGTGGACTTACAGGCTATTGTGAGCGAAAGATTAATGAACGTTTGACAAAGATTGTTAGTGCCAAGGTCAACAAGGCTATCGAGGAAGAGGAAAGAAAACGAACAAGAGCAGAACAAAGGGCAGTAAAGAAAGGAGAGAAGGTTTCTGGACGTCAAGCTACTCTTCCAGCACTTTTCGATTCGAAAGAAGACGATAAACTTCCGGATATGCCTGTGCTCAATAGAGCAGATACAATGACAAGCCTACCGCAATACGCATCACGGCCAGGTACACCAAGTAGTAATCTCCCACAAACAGCCAGTTTTGAACTTGAGAAATTGGATCAAAAACGACCATTACCTGGAAGATCTGTTACAGGGTCAAGTTATGCTTCAAATGCTCCTCTTATGGGTAATGCAGGTGACATGGGAAGAGCACCAGACTTACCACCACTTGATACGGATATGCCGTTCCCTGCTCCACAAAGAACGAATACTGGAGGATCTCAAGGGAGTCAATGGCAACGTGGCCCACCACAAGGTCCTCCTCAAGGTCCACCAAGAATGCCATCTGCAATGGGTGATCGTGGATTTACAGCAAGTCCATTATCTTATGCTGATGGACGAAATACACCTGGATTTCCTGGACCACAAAGACTAAATGCAATGGATTCTTATGGAAGACCAATTCCTCGATCACATACACCTATGGGTCCTGGTCCAGCTCCATCAATTGGAAGACGTACACCTTTCGATCCTGCTATGCAAATTTCTCAAAACCGTATGGTGTCTCCATCAGAATATGGATCAGAATATGGAAGACACACACCATTCAATCCAGCACTTCAAAATCAAGGTCGATCATCACCAGCTCCAGGGTCAGAATTTGGAGGACCAAGACCGCCTTTCAATTTCTACAATGATCAAGGAAGATCATCTGCAGCTTCCGGATCTGAGTTTGGTGGTCCAAGACCACCTTTCAACTATAATCAACAGGGACGTTCGTCACCAGCACCTGGACCCGATTTCAGTCGTAGAACACCCTTCGATCCAGCTTTACAAAATAATGGACGCTCTTCTCCAGCTCCATCCAATATGGGTCAAGTATATGGTCAATCTACTCGAATGCCGCCATCAACAAATCCAGCTGGGTATCAAGCATTCAATCCCAATTCCATTAACCCAACATTAGCATCACCAGTCGAACAAGAAGAACAAGACCAAAATGGTTTCAATTTCGGTACGGACACATCAAGTCCACCCCGAGTTAGAAATTTAACGGAACCTGTCCCAAGGGCTGCGACTACGGGACCAGAACAAATGAGATCTCATGGAACTCGAAATGAAGATTATGAAGATGAGGAAATGGGACCGATTTCGCCTCCTAGGAGAGCTGCTACGGAAGTTGGTGTTGGTGAATTTAACCCAAACCAGAGAACAAATCAAATTCAAGCTCATCAAAGAAATGGCTCGGAGTCTGGTTCTGGATCGGGATCTGCACCATGGGGAGGTTATAGATGAGAGGTGTTTTGAATTTAAAGGTTTTGAAGAATTAAGAAAGGGCGTTCAATTTTGATTGGATTGTATATTTAAAGCGAAATGCTGATAGGAGGTGTTTACTTTTAACAGCGATGAATTACATATTGGAGGTGTTTTGAGGTGGCCCGGGGATCTTTGGTGTTTTGAGGAAGGAAGTTTATATTTATTTACTTAAGTTCTTTATGAAGATATTTGAAAGGACAAAAAGGAGAAGGGAAGATGAGGAAAACTAGATTTATCTACCACCTGTATGTATGATGGGCAATCCACCGCTCGTGGGGTTGTGATATCATATCTGGGAAAGATGGATTGGCAATGTTTATGAGAATTGGTGCGACTGAAAGATGGATTGATGAAAGTAATGAGAAATTACTGAATTGGAAACGGTGGAATGAATCGATGGTTTCGAAACGAGGTTAGGTGGATAGATCGATAGATATCTTAAGATACCTAGCTTGGAGAGATGAAATGATATCTTACTTTGATACTTTTTGTTTTTTTGACTATTCTTTTTGAGTGTATTTCTTTTGGTATACATTTACTAGGGTGAACTGGACGTTAGATTCTCCCTATATATTAGATGACTTTGTGAGATTACATCTATCAGAACTATTGTATCATACCCAAGTGGATACTGAAAAAGTCAAACTTTTTTGTAAAACTCGTTGTACGTATCACGTCATGTGGTTTGTGCGTTTTGAGAGATGCATTCATTGATATGATGTGATAGGACATATGATATGATAGGTAGATGTAGATATTTGGGAAGATGGAATATATAAGTAACCTGGGATTTGGGGTGTGGGATGTGGGATGGGATGTGGAAAGAGAGTGAGTTGACGGGGGTGATGAGGGAATGGGATGGAAGATGGGGGATGGAGAAGATTGAGAGTTGAAGAATGGGTGGGGATTGAGATGATATCGAGATTGGGGATTGGGGATTGGGGAAGGAGTTGAAATTCTAAAATAAGTAACTTAACTATACTCAATCACTTATTAATATCTTGCTAATTAGGAGATATATTGATGACTAATACATGTATAATATGATTTTATATTATAAAATTATATTATTATATCTTTTCTCAAATTGATTTATGAGAGGTTTACCTCCTTTAATAATCTTACTATTCGTAAGGATCGAAGTACTATAGTAATAATAGTAGTAGTAAAGTCTTAATCGATTCAGTCTATTAATAGCTAAGCTATACTGACTATATAATATATTTATATGTTTTCAATTGTATAAAGTAGATGGAAAAAAACTATCCCTTTTCAAAGTCTATTTAAATCTACTATTATAAAATCTCATTATATTATAAAATCTTTATAATTTTCTTACTTACTCTCTTATAATCCCTATAATCCTCTACTTTTATATCTATCTTTGTCATCCCTTTCTACTTTTTTCAATTCCTTCTAATATATCAAATCCTATAATTAATATATCACTATCTTATTATACAGATATCTTCACCCTCGGATTCTTCAAATCCCATTCACAGTATTAACAATTTCAACTTCAATCCTATACTATAGAATATTCCATTTCTGACCTGTATGAATATTAATCATTGGAATCTAGTGAATAGCTTCAATTCATTGGCTAAATCGACCACCCTACTTTCAAGCCACCCCTGTTTTGGGCCACCCTTTTACACTAAAAATCACTTTTTTGACTTATTAATATCTCTATTAATATATAATCTAATTTAATGAAAATTTGAATAAATATAATTTAAGCCATTTTAAGCTTATTCTGAAATTTTTAGATTTTTAGGATTTTTCTGTATTGAGATCTAGAGCTTTAAAATATCGTTTTTTTAATTTGTATGGGAATTACATATAAATTTAAAACTTTTATAAAATCTTTAATAAATTTTTAATAATAATTATTAAAAGAAAATTATATATCATTTTGAGAGTTTTGAACTTAAATTTATATAAAAATTAGAAAAAAAAATCAAAAAAAATTAATAAATATAGAGATATAGTATATAATGAGTTTAGAAGAGTATAAATAATCTCTATAATTTTAAAAATATTCTTTTAAATATTTATTTATAGGAAATTTTTTTTCAAATCCTTCAATATAAATATATTATAAACTTATAATAAAACTTTTTAATTTATATGTAATTCCTATATAAATTTAAAAATCGATATTTTAAAGCTCTAGATCTCAATATAAAAAAATTCTAAAAATCTAAAAACTTCAGATTAAATTCAAAACGATCTAAATTATATATATACAAATTTTCAATAAATTCTATCCATAAATAAAAGAGTTAAAAATTCCATTTTTGGTGTAAAAAGTGGCCCAAAAAGGGGGTGGCTCGAAAGTAGGGTACCCGACTTACTTGAATATATCTTATTGAGGCGAAGGAAGTTTTATTAGTGTTGAATACTGTGGTGATGTTCGATCTTTACATATTTATCCTTTATATGTTGATCGAGTGGGTAGGTAGGTAGTTGTTTGTTTGATTGAGATCTGAATTGTAAGTTAACCCCTAGACTATCAACTGGAGGCGCTTTCGCTTAACAGGGACTTATTGACCAACCAAATTATTAGGATTATCGAAATTTAACTAAACATTCATATTCAATCTTTAATATAAAATCCATTTTATAATATTTTTATTTTAAAAATTTAAATATAATAATATCTATTGATCTTTAATCTTTCTTACTTTTATAATTTTAAGAAAATCAAGATTTAGGATCAAAATTCTATTTTATAAATAAATAACTAAAAAGGCATTAAAATCTTAATTTAATGAATCAGAATCCTTCATATAGGGTATGTTACACGGATCACCCGGGCGTCATGAGTTGGCAGTCTAGGGGGTAGGTTGTAGAAGATTGATTATCTTTATTTATGTTTTCATTTTGGGATACGTACTAGGAATTTTTTGATTGGACTTCTAAGGAAGGAAGCCTATATGATATACGATGTATAGGATTGTGTGAAATGAATCGAGCTTGGAATTAGCTTGGAAAGTTACACTTGATCTGATAGGAAAGAGATGATGTTAGATGTATTGTAATCATGCGAAATCAAGTCAAAGAATTCTAATTGGTAGTCTCTACGTAACCGAACTCAAAGACAGGAATCGAATTCCTTTTTAAAGAACTTCTTAATTGAATCAAACTCTGAAAAGATTAATTGAAAATTTGAGTATTTATTATAGTATTGAAGAGAGATGCGAATTATTGAATTCTTTAAATAATACTCAATATTTGTCTCTTATTTCGATTATGTGGAGGTAGTCTCGGCCAACTCACAAGTTCGTTGTGTTATGATTCTTCTCGATTATATGAGGTCGCTTGGGGTCGCTTGGAATTTTAGTTGAGTTTTGGGGGGTTAGGGGTAAGCAGATATTTAAGGAGGATTGATATGATGTACTTGAGTTGAACCTATCGCCTTTTGATGTTGAGAAATGATATTGTAGGGAGAGATGTTTTTCTAGTAATATAAAGATAGATGTATGTACACTTATATTATTAATTATAGATATATTCGAAATATCCGATGAAAGATATCTCCCCCAGAAATCATCTCCTCACATGCATCCAAACGGAGAATTTGACAGATATTCAATTCAGTCATCAATGTATAAATGTTAAACCGCTCAATTAATATTCGCGAGATCACTAGAAGTGCGCTTCATGATCAACAATTTGTTTCGTAAATCTCATAGAGATTTCAGTCTAGAATAGTAGATTTTACTACACACGCTGTAGCTGCTTCTTCAATTATAGCGCTGTTGATCATTTATCGGAGAATATTCAGCGCTATGGCAAAGGGAAAAAATGACGCATAGTAGGGGAACTTTCCGATGGTGTCTGAGAACTCCGGATCGAGCATACCGGGTCTTATTGTTGTATTAGCAAATGCTTGTTCGGGACTCATGGTTTAGGGTTTAGCATTTCGTTATCTTAGGGTGTCTTAGTTGATGCTTAAACATAGCAAGCAATTAGTCCGATAGTCTCAAATCTTATCAAGATCAACCAGTCGGCAGTAAGATACTGGTACTTCATTCAATCAGTGTTCTACCGTAATAATGTGTTTGATAAACATATACTGTCTTCATATCCCATAACGCATGTCCCATGCACTAATTAGGCACTTAACCAAGTTCCCCCTTTTATCTTCACATCACTCTCCCCCCTCCTCCTCACCATTTCCCTCTCACTATCATTCTCGTAATCCTCTCCTGAAAATACCACCGGTCGTCCATGATCAAACTGTTTACTGATCGTTGGCGCTGGACTGCTAACTGTTTCTGACAACTCCAACGTTTGCATATCATCTGCATCGTCATGTTTGATAGAAATATCGGTTTGGATGCCGATTTTGAGGGCCATACGATTCTTGGATGGTAAATAGGTGTTGGGGAGAACGGAAACTTTGGCGATTAATTCGGCCATGGACATTTCAATGTTGAGCTTAACGATGTAGGCGAGAGGATGGAATTGCATATATCTGGTTGCAGTGTTAGTTTTGAATCCGTAGGACAAATTACAGGATGAAAGGGAAAGAGACAAACGATGCAGGATAATTGAGGACTGGGGACTTACACGAAAGTATTGTGCAAACTCATCATTCCGATAATTAACCCATCCATACTCAAAGAAAATACCACCAATACCGCATTAAATTTAATTAACGCCTTGTATTTTTGCAAGCCATTGCCTACAAGTTTGCTGTACACCGTTTTCATAAAATAGAAATTTAATAATGCGTCGACCAATAGATAAATACTTTTCTCGCACCGATCCCAAACTTCATTGATGTGAATAAATCTTTCTGAAATTTGTAGCCTGGCCGGAATCCAAATGCAATAAACCGAAATGTTGATAAGTGTGATGATCACTGCGACGGCAATTTTGAGATGAAGTGCTTTCTTTTTGACGGTGAAGAGAATGCTGATTCGATTTACTATAATCTGGAGGAGGAATTGGACTTGAAGTGCCCAGAGAGTGAGGATGCAGAAATAGAATGCGAAACTATATTATATCAGAAGGAGATCAAAAGGATTCTTGCACATCGAAACACATACCTTGGGGGAATCACATCAGCATCATACAAGTGAAGCCAGCACATAATTGCAAATGCCAAACATACGACGAGTTCAGACCATATCATTACCACATATGGGGTATGAACTCGAGTGATTCCATAGCGTTGTCGAACTCGTCTCGTTTGCTTATATGCCGTCCATGCTGTTAACCATCCAAAACCAAGAGTCCATCCAAAAGCAATCGATGCGATGGCTAAGTCAGAGCTTGTCGTAGGTTGGGCCACATAGTTTGAAGGGAGTAATGTGAGCATGGTAATGATTGATGTCGTGAAGCCTTCACCGAAGCTGGATCATGTCTGGGTGGGGCTCAATGCAATAATGAAATTAAATGAACGCCTAGAACGAAAGAAAATAATGTAGAAACGAAAGGAGATAATGACAGCAATATAATAGGATTATTTCAGAATAACGGACGTCGTTTGTGAATCGTGATACAAGGTCTAAGACTACTTTGTGTATAGTTCTTGAATCGAAGCAGAAGTTTCTTTGAGATCGATTCAGGGACCAGATGTCAAAAGAGATCAGCTAAAACTCTATTACCATCAATAATCACGTAGTGTCACGTAGTGTTTGGTTGGTTTCTGGGTGTATGCCATACCTATGGAGAATTTTATGAAACGGGGGCCAGGATGAAGCGCGCTCTGGGCCTCGAACTAAAGTTCACCTCAAGGAATGTCCAGATCTCTGGAATGCGGATTATTTTCACTAATACTCGTGCTGGCAGGAAGTATGCCACACTCCACTCACAGGCACGTCCCATAAGGTGGTAAAATACGAGGTGACTGGTGGCCCATATTTAGGTGGAGTGTTGCATACTTGCTGGCCGCACGAGTACATTCCTCCCATCCCGCTGCCATGCAAGCTTTCGTTTCCATTGCGTTGGGTAGGCCCCTTTTTGGGTAGGGATTTCCCCGAAGGTAGATCCCCCGGGAATTTTAACAGGGAATTTTGAAAACATGTCCACTTGGATCTTAGAATATCACCTAGAAATTGAAGGCTCGTTCATCTGATAGACAGGTTATCCCGAGAAATCAATTCTTTCAATTCCCTCCCAGCTACCCGTGTGGCGTTGATCGTCGAGTATTTTGACAATCATGGACCGTTTTATGTAAAGAACCACTTTGCCATATTTCCATCATCTCCTCGGGCAGGGCTAGTGAACTGTCTATCACTTTGTAATCTCTCAAACGTTAATTGATCCTGATTCTTTATTTTCCGTGAACAACAATCGAGCTGGTTCCAAACAAGGCTGAATGACCTTCTGAGACGTTCCAGGAACAATCTCGTCCAAGTCACATGTTTCAATGCCAACATTGTGCTAAGGGGAGTTGTGAATTGAATGGCCAATTCTCGTATAAGTCAAGGATGTCTGCTTGCTCGCATTGATAATGGCTTAGCGTATGTGTCGGAGAAAATTTCTAGCCTGCCAAGAGATCAGACTTTGGGCAGAAAGTGGGTTGGTAAACGCAATGACCTTCAAGTCCACATCCTGATATATCTCGCACCTTAAGAAAGATGAATGGAGATCTAATACTCGATTCTTGAATAATATCGATATATCGATAAAAAATTCTTACCCTTCACTCCATTCAACCATAAGCATAACCGGGGAACAGGATTAACATTGAGCATGGATCGTGTGAAGGCCAATCCTATGTGAAGATCCAAACAAGACTCTCAATTGGGCCAATTCAATAAAGTTTATATTTTTAGTAGGTACAGGCATAATGCTACTTGAAGAATTATGCGGAGGTTGACCAGTGTTCCGAAATCACACACACTCACACACAGATTTCAAAGCAGCGTCTCAAGGACTCTACCTAATGCCTTCGGGTGGCAATCTATCGCACGTTGGCCAACTGGATGAAAATACTTCATTTTTATATCTCAATTGAGCCCTCTTTGCTCCTCGCTCTCCAGTACAAATAAACACATTCAGACGGAGATATACCTTGCCCCCCATCCGATGAAAAGAAGTCAAAAACCATCACAATGAATATCTTTCATGATAAAACAAAAAGCGTATGGATCGTGAAGCAACACTTCAACCTTGTTACTTGCTGTCGCTCTATATATTTACGGACAATCAAATTGAGCAAGATATTTGTCGTTCCTCGGCTTTCATATGAGCCAATAATAACCAAGAGCCGGACTAGAAGCGAAGCTAGCCAGTACATAAGTCAGAATAGCCGAAGTGGTCCAGCCACCCCAGAGACGCTACCGGACAGCTCGCAACGTGGACTCCACACTTTTCCAAGGCACAGCTCAAATTCTAATCTATTATATATAACCAGACTTTGTGCCAAGCATTTTGATATTTGGTGGCAAAGTTTACCGAGTAATTATTTCGAGGTAAATTGCCAGCTGAATACCGAAACGAAGCTCGGAGTATAATTTTTAATCTTAAAGTCTTTAATTAAATGAGCCGAGATGCTGGATATCGATTTTGACATGTCTCGTAGCTCAACCTTAATTATCCCCTAAACCGTCAGTCACGGCCGGGTCCGCTTATAATGCTTTATTAGTCGATCAAAGTATTATAATCTGAGAGGTTTTGAAATCATAAATTGTATTTGCTTTGAAAATGAAATATAATAGGATTTAAAAAAAAATTAATAATTTTTCACCTTTGAAATAATTACTATTTCAATAATTTCCAACCTTGAATTTAAGCTAAATAATTTATATATTCCATATAATTTATAAAGTTAGTGATATTCTTATTTATACACGGATTATATTTCTCGGCCGTAACTGGCGGTCTGGGGGGTAAGATTTATGACACAATGATGTCTCGAAAGTCGATGTATATGACGTAGTCAGTTAAAAATCACACTCGATTTAATAACGTGTTTTCAAAAAAAAGAAGCGATTTTTTATAACGTAACGTATGGGGAACTCGGACACTTTTAGCCCATCACCAACTTGAAACCGCAATAACTTTTATTATGCATACCCAATCACCTTCTACATCTGCTCAAATTGAAGAGAAGCTTCAAAAGGCTATAATTTCACTTCAATTGAAAGAATTTAAATCAATTAGAAAGGCTGCAGAGCATTTTGAAGTCCCTAAGTCTACCCTAGCTGATAGGCTGGCTGGGAAGAAAACACGTTCCCAAACCCACGAAATGGCTCAAATTCTTTCAAACGCAGAAGAAAATACTCTTGTACGATGGATTTCACGACTTACCATCACTGGATTCCCTGCTACACCTATGTTGGTGAAGGAAATGGCCGACGAAATTCGTCTTCGACGCGTTCGGGTCGCGTCATCTCGAAATCCTACCTCGACAGAAATTCCACCTATAGGCCACGAATGGATCTATAGATTCCAAAAACGACATCCAGAACTTAAAACATGCTATTCACGTCAATTAGAGTCTAATCGGGCTAAAGAAGCAACTCCGGAGAATATTCAGGCTTGGTTTGACGCGTTTCGCACGCGTCTCATTGAGCGAAAGTATGAATTAGATGATATGTATAATATGGATGAAACCGGATTTGGAGTTGGAAGTACTCAAAGTACGCGCATTATAGTCGATTCTACTCAGAAATCGAATTGGAAAGTTACAGCTGGCAAGCAAGAATGGATAACTGCATTTGAATGTGTCAATGCAGCTGGAAATGCTCTATCACCTATGGTCATTTTCAAGGCTCAGAATACGAATTCTGCATGGATTCCAAAGGACACACCTCAAAGCTGGCAGTTCTCTACTAGTACAAATGGATGGACCTCAAATAGCCATGGATTAGAATGGTTAAAAAGGGTTTTCGAACCAGAATCCAAGAAAGTGTCAGGTGACCGACCTCGACTTTTGATCATGGATGGCCATTCAAGCCATATTACAGGTAGCTTTATTGCTTTCTGTATAGATAATGATATTGATTTACTTATATTACCTCCTCATTGCTCTCACTTGCTTCAGCCACTTGCTATTGCGGTGTATGGGCCAATGAAACGATATCATGCTTTAGAGGTCGATCGATATTCTCGAGCTGGTGTAAAGCGAATCCAAAGAGCTGAATGGGTAGAACTCTTTCAAAATATTAGAAAAAAAGCATTGAATTCTTCTAATATTAAAGCTGGCTGGAGAGGAGCTGGTTTAGTACCTTTTGCCCCACGAAAAGTACTCGATTCATTACCATTTAACTCCTCCCAGCAACCTTCTACTCCACAAATGAGAACCCCCAATCAAGACCTAGACTTGTCTATACTCAGGAGTTCTCCTCCAGATGGAACAGAACTAAGGCAAGCAAATCAGATCTTTAATACAGCTCTAGCAAGCAGTGGTTCTCCTGCATCGCCAACTCGTCGATATGCCAAGAGAATGACTAGGCTTGTAGAATCTCAAAATGCTGAGATAGCCCTACTTCGGAAACAGCTCTCTGATGCTCAGGAGGTAATTGAGACTCGAAAGAAAAGAACTAAAGGCAAAAGAGTCAAATTACAAGGTCAATTTGTCTTTAGTACTAAGGAAGTATTGAAAATGGTAAGTGAGGCGGAGGAAAAACCGAAGGAGAAAAAGCCACGAGGACGGCCACGCAAACGCCCAATTGAAGAATCAGAAGAAGAGATTGAAGAAGAAGAGCTAGAGAATAGTTCAAGCGATTCGGAATTGGAATTGGAGGATTGTGTGGCTCGTAGAACAAGATCGCGTGTAGAATAATTGAAAAAGTGTCCGAGTTCCCCATACGTTACGTTACCTCGTTAACTTTATCTAAATGGAAAATTCAATTTCAATCGCTTCTAGCTTTATTAATATATCTTCAAATTAAATAAACTCTTTAAAATAATTAGCATCTCAGTCAAAAGTATTAATATACTAGTTTTCAGATACTCTGAAAAGATCTTTATTAAGTTAGAAATAAATAGATTAAAAATTGAATATATAAGACTGAAAATTAACATGTTTTCAAGCTGTTTTTGAATTTTCACTTCAAATTTTCCAATTCAATTAATAAAGATTAAAAACAATTAAAACTTATATCAATAATACAATCAATTATTCGCTATTATTTAGTTAAGTTTTCAATTCAATTAAACTACAATTAATAACGGTATTATAAATTGAATTTCGAAAATATAACAATTAAATGTTTTCATTGAAGTACTGAAATTTAAGGTTTTGGAAAAATATTATTAAATTGAGTGTAGAGCGAGATTTTTAATTAATATGAGGGATCCTGAGTAATATTATTGCATACAACGGAGGTTTTCGTCAACTATGACATATAAGAATTCTACATGGAATTTTTCTAGGCCATGCCACAATTTCGATGCTAGAATACTCGTCACTTTGAGGATTAACGACTAGAAATGGCTTAGGCTCGGAGTATTCTATCAAAATCTAGTCTCCGTAACTTACGAAAGCACATTTTGCAACCTGTGATCTAGATTTCATTTTGATTTTTTTGGTGTGTTCGCAAGAGATATCAAAGGATAATGCAGTGCTTGGTTGGTTTATGTATAATTGGAATTGCAACCTTTTCTCGGCTTTTGGGATACATATGTCGAAATCCGTTGACGGTATTGGATCTCATTCTCTGGCGGAGCCTCCACACATCTCACACTGCTTCAATCAAATGTGGATTGGAACTTGTAGTGAGCACTTTTGGAACCGTTCTGCTATGTTACTTGATGCACATTGTACTAGAAATTGGAGGCCGCTATCATGTCTTCGCCTAGACCTTCATATTCTCAGAGTGTCTAATTTCGTTCAGTGCAAATGGAGATTAATAATCTCGTTTCTTTGATTGCATGCCTGTCTACATAACCTCCACTTTTGTTATGGGAAGATATAAGTGGTCTGTTGCAGAAATAACTTTTCTACTTTGTCACTCTGCCATTTCCCTCTTGCCGTTTCCATATTCCAGAATTATTGGACATTGGGCCGAAATTCTCGTGTTTTATTCATCTTTATTGATCCCATCACTCCGTGCGTAGAACATCTGAGTCCACTCATACTTGTCGCTTTCATCCGAGAAAAAACTGTATGAGAGTCCGTTGATATGTATATGTATAACCGGAGTATCCGTGTTTCTCGTTACAGCCGTAAACATTACTCATGCCATGCAGCCGTTCACCAAACGAGTCTGTTCTTCCCAAATCTAGTCATCAATGGGAAATAGATTGTAGAGGAAAACACATCCACATTCAATACTCCAACTCCCCTCTCTATCAAAACTCCTGAAATATAATCTCTGAAAGCTATAGGCCAGGAAGGAGTATCCCAGTATCTGGCTTTCAAGCCCTTCCCACTTGCTGCGCTAACCTGTTCACTAATTTTATCTAGCTGTGCTGAACTGAACTTCCACAGCCACAGCCTACCAATGGCTTTTGACATCGAAACACTAGCATAATAAGAGTTCGTGTTGTCGTAGAGAGAGCTTTCAATATCGTCTAAAGGGGCATCGAAGAATATATCGCGATGGTTGGTATTGGAAACCAGAAGGTTGAAAGGAGCATTTCCGGAAGCGACGACTATAATTGGGGCCCAAGTGATCCCACTCGAGTTATTCCAGTGAGTAAGCCAGTTCTTGGCTCGGAGCTTTTCAAGCTGTAGATTTACATATGGCCAAAGATCACTACCACCGGATTTGAAATCCAGGAAAAGTGTGACAGTGGTGTTTGGACTGGATTGAAAGATGCCTTTCCAGTCATTTCCATCTGAGTTGCTGGAACCGTTGTTAAGATTTTCAAGGATGGTAAACAATGGTTCAATGTATAGGCTTTGAAGTGTGCGGTCTTGTTCCAGCGACCATGAAGAATGACCTACTAAAAGATTTTCGTTCCCAAGTTTTGTTGGAAGATATATGTCTGCTTCTACGCTAGTGCATCCAGCAGCCAGAGCTTCGAAAAGTGGAACGGTACGCCAATAATCGTTGTGTGAATGGCATGCTATTGGTGTGATGCCTTCGGTGAAATCTAGTTTCCAAGGAGAAAGCAAGCTGATAGAGTCTTCAGGGTTCCGCCAATCATCTACTATGGAACTGATTTTGTTCGAGGGAACTTGAGGTCTATGTCGATGTGGCAGGGTCAGAAGTAAAGATAGCCATATCCTAAGCGATATATGATTAGAATTTGAGGTCTCCGAGTATCAAAAGCTATGAGCGAAGGTACTTACAAAGTAGCGATAACTCCGAGCACAATCATGATACCAATGATGCGAAACCATCGCCTCCTCAAACTACCTTTATCATGATCTTGTTGTCTTTTTTCTTTTCCATTACCCCGGAGGAGGCCTTTCCAACTACCATTGCGGTGGCTAAAACTATCGTCGGATGAATATGAAGAGCGCTCTTCATGTTCTTTTAGCTCTGAACTTATTAGCTGTCGTGATTTCTCTCATCTTCACTGCTATACACACCGAATGGGGGATTTGCCATATCGCTAGCTCAAATATCAAATGTTCTCAGCGTTTCTAATGTAAAAAACAACCAAAATTTCTCCAATAAAGAGTTATGTGAAGAATATACTTTGAAGTTCATGAAATCTATTGATGCAAAGAAGGAGAAATCTCAATATCATCAATTGTGACAGGTTTCTAGCGAAAGAAGAGATATGTCTTGAAAGCACCTCATGTTCTTTCCCAAGGTAGCAAAAATAGAACCATAGTTTCTGACAATCTTTATCATTATGACTCTTGACAATAGTATCACCTTGAAACATGACCTACGTAATTCACCAAATTCCTACAGGATCAATCCTCTCATTCTCATCATCGGCTGTGAAGACTTGGCAAACATAAGCCAGAATGTCGGGATTGTTGGAGGACGTTAAAATATGCTTATGGGGTACAAAATCAAGAAACAGCCTGAAGAGCTTTGTTTGAAACAACAAGTAAGCTTATAAGGACTGTATATGTTGTGTAACATAATTGTCTGACCACCCTCATTGCATTAAGTTAGTTATGGATCTTGACTTGGGGTTATTTTTCAATCAACTGGGGTAGCGGTGTGCCTTATGGCGTAAATCCTACCCATTCAATTATGCAAGACTCTGGCTCAGCCTTGAATCCCTCTACGTAAGTTGTGCGACCATGACTTCGCTTGACTTTGCCGTGATTACTTGCTTACTGGCTGACAGGAATTTCGGGTAGCACTCGCTTAAACAACCGAACCACGAGGCTGAAACAAGGACTTATGTAAAAGCACCGAGTGACAATCGATTGATGATTCAAATGTATACGGGTCGATGGATTTGGAAATGAGCGGTGCTTCAGATACAAAAAATTTCAATCAGGATTTACCATCTTGCGATAAAAAAAACCAAAGTTTTGATATATGTAATCGAATATTCTTGCAGTTGCAAATGTGTTTGAATAGAATTTAGATCGCAATAACTATTTCAACATTAAAGTATGCATGAAGAGAGTATTATCTCACGGACTTAGTTGCTTCTGTCTCGATACTCTCGCAAATAGCAACGACAAAAGAACGAAAGCAATATGGTTAAAGGTACTTGAAAATGCCAGACCAAAACTTGTGTGTAAATTGTTGAAGAAATTGAATTGAAGTCAGAATAAACGATACATAAACGAGCAACCATAAAAATAAAGCGAGATCTATGTTGAAGCCACACAACCCGTTCAAAACCACCCCAAAAAATCTTACATGTCGTAACACACCGTCCTTTCCCTCACTCTACCCCGCACACCTACAGTAGATGAAACTAGACAAATTTTGTCGAATACAAGCTCTCATAGATTATCCATAAGCCTTTAAGCCTTCCACTCGATAGCAACTGCTCTCTCAACCAAGTTCCCTTCGGCCAAGTTCTCTTCAGTCAAGTCTTCTTCAGTCAAGTCTTCTTCAGTCAAGTCCGCTTCAGTCAAGTCGCTTTCAGTCAAGTCGCCTTCAGTCAAGTCATCTTCAATCTCGTCTCTCTTGCTAGCAGGTGCACCAGTTCCAGTACAATAATCGTCATTCTTATCACCACCAACGCAACCCGCGGCGCAGAATTCGAGGAGCTTAATATCTCCGTGTTCGATGCAGGCCCAAAGGGATTGCTTTACATACAAGTCCGAGGTCGGAAGGTTGTTTGCAAGTAGATTAGTGTTGATCTTGGTGATGTAGTCGCCTGTTTGGAAAAGTTTTAGTGTGAATAGTTTGATTTCTAGGACTATAGATAATTCTTGTAGTGACAGGTGGTGATAGAAATTGTCACTAACCTCTTTTGAGAAGGTAGGTACCACAGTAGATACCACCGGTGTTGCAGCTCTTAGCAGCGACAATACTAGAGAGCGCGGAGGCAAGGACGATGGTGATAGTAGATAATTGAACCATTTTGAAAATTTAGGATATAAAGATATTGTTTGAAATGAAACTTGATTTTTGATTTGTGCTTTGAGTTGGGTTTGTAAGAGATGTTTTTATCGTTGGTAATGAGGATAGAATTTGATCATCAGTGAAAGACATTCCCTTATATATCTATGCAGTGCAGTTGCCAAGCATAGATGTAGGTCAAGAAGATGATTTTCAGCTTCAATGTCCATAGACATAACAAAATTGGCTCAAATCCTATGAAGGGCTCAGCAATGACAGGAGCATCAAATGAAACTTGCAACCATCAGTTCATCTTGGCAGTGATAGAAGTAATATTACATCAACATGATTGTAGCCCCAGGAATAAGATGATCTTGCCGTCTCGGAGGATTTGCTGAAGGCCATAAGGGTGGAAATAGTAACATTTACAACCACGCAGGTAAGTTGTACCTCATTTATCTGAGATCTTCACAGTAATTGGGTGACGAGGTACTATTCAGCTATAGCAGATACAGTGAGTTGTTTCCAGCAGGCTTGAATAAAGATAGTTCAATACATACACATAAACCATTTGAATCATTCTCGCCTACCGCTGAGTAAACTATGATCTAGCCCCCTTTCCATGTATTCGTTCATTTTACAGATCTCTTGAATTTAGTGTTTCGAGATATCCCTTCAATAAACTTTCAATGGAAGTTTTTATCAACGCGAATAACAATGAGGGAGGCAGATTTCCCAAGTCACCTGGGGTCAAGTGAGCTTCCCTCTTACTAACTCTAATAGCATGAATACTTGTGGTATTACTAGCGTATCTTTATTTGAAAAAAGTGTTTATCGCGTTTCTCTTCAACTACTTTAGTGACTAGTGTTGAAGGAAAGTTCAAATTAGTCAAGTGAATGGAGGATTCGCGTATCTTACATTTAATGCATTGTGGCACTGCTATTTTTATTCAATTCTCTTCCACATGATGAATCCCTCACGAGTGAATAGTGCCTCTTCGATTTTGACATGTAAACTTCAGGAATACGATGATTATATTATTTTGAAACGAGAGTAGATATCCAGGAGTGTTATCTTATGGCATCCTAGGCAGAGGCGTTCGATATGTCATTTTCAATGAGGTTTTTCAAAAGATATGCCGTGCCGTTTCAATAAGCACGACTCGTTTGTTCTCCAGGATATCCGGGAGGTCTTGGCGTAAGCCATCCAAGGGGCACTGCACGTCTTATCGTGGGAAAATTCGTCACAGTCAGCCGCCATGTTACACAGTACGGCGTAAATGCCTATTTGTATCTACTCGGTAAGCTTACATAGCGTCATGATCTACAGCCTCCACAATCTCATGAACTGTCGAGGGTAGCATTTTCCTGTGCCTCATGTCTTAAATCCATCGGATTTTGTAAAGATGAAACTCAGAAGTAGCTTGCAGAGTTCTAACGATACTGAGAACTACAAGGCGCTTGTGGAAAAATAATCAATTACGAAGTTCAAGCTATACATCATGATGGATTATCTACATAGAAATTTGGTTCCGAATTCACTCAATGTTAGTCTAATCTACAGTTTCAATAATTGGAGATACCTTCCCACGAGCGTTGTCCCTTTGCACAGCCGAACCCCCGCAATCCTGATATCTCTCAAGTATTGTGTAATTTTAGTTCTTGATATTCTCGCTAAACTTCGTAGGTAATAATTCGAGGTAATCATGGAACGCACGCATTTTGAATTAATGTCTGATTTAAGCCAGTAACTAGTGATTCGCAACTACAAATCTTTCAAAAGCTCACTACTATACCAATTAAGATGAATACAACACTCTAAAGAAGACACGATTAAAAGTTTCAACCTTCATAAAGAATGTAGAATTTATTAGAAACATTATAAGAGTTCTAGAACCTCCTCATCATATAGATTTCGATTTTCCTATTATAACTATTTATTTTTTTAGCTTTTAAGACCTCTATTTCTTTACTGAAGCTTTATACAAAATAATAAAAAGAATTCCAAATCGATTTGAAATTATTCTAATTATATATAAAAAAAGCTAGTTTATTTTTAAATATTTTATTTATAAAGTTATAAACTATTGAAAATAAAAATTATAAGTTTTTTAAAAAATTATTTATTTTATATAAGAAATATATTATAAGTTAGTAATTTTCAATTTTTTTCAATTTTCAATTTATATAATTTATAAACAAAAATAATTAAAAATAATTTTTTTTTTAAATAAAGAATAATATTAATTATTTATTTTAAAGTTTTGAAAATGAAATTTTTTCAAAATTGAAAAAGTTATCAACTTTGTTAATTTTCATAGAAAAACATTATTTTTACAGGGGATTTTATTATAAATTTTATAAGATATAATAAGAAGGTTTTAGAACTCTTATAACTAAAACAGTATATTCCTAATATGTACATTGATTTTATAAGATGTAAGACTACGCTCCTACAGGGCTTGAATATATCAACGTCTTTTTAAGTCATGTTGTAAATACTTCTATAATTTGTTCGGTTCTTAATATGATCTATTCAACACTTTCTTTTGGTGGTTTTCTCTCAGCGCTTTTTTCGCACGTGATCTTCTCTTTTTCTATAATTTTGTGAGCACCATCAAAGGCAAATAAAGAAAAATATAGGTATAGAAAAAGTATAAATGCGTGGCTTGAATCCGTTTTAATTTATCTCAGGAAACATCTAAACATCAGACTCGAAAATATGAGCTCCGACCAACTTCAACCATCCATCGAAGCCGCCTCCACAGGCAAACTCGATACATTGAAAGAATTGCTTGCTAATGAAAACAAATTCGCCGAGGAGAACGTTCACACTCGTTTGGCCGCAGCAGCATGGAAGTTTCAAACAACAATCGATGATTTCCTCCTTTCGAAATTTCCGTCTATCTATCTCCAAGACGAAGTTATCTGAGCAGCCGTCTACGCACCATCCAGACCTCTTTTCAGTTCTTCTTTCCTACGACCCAGCATGCATCAATCACCAATTCGACAAACGTGGTACGCGCATCGCATTAGCGTGTATGACTAAACAGCCGCTTGATTTTTGGGAGTTTTTGTTGATCGCAGGCGCAGATCCAGCTCAGAACCCAGATTGCGCCCTTCCTCCGATGATAAGCGTAGCAGGATTCTATAGCGACACTAGAGTTCCAGAGCTTTTGTTGATGAATGGCGCACACGTGGAGGACATTGATCAAGCGATAGAGGCAGCGCTGAAGTGGGGAAACGGGCCCATTGTGCACTTTTTCATAGAACGCGCAGAGGAATATAATGCGAGAAACTAGAAGAAAAAAAGATGACTAAGAGTTCGCTCGTTTTCTTTTTCGCTTCAGAATCGAAGAACGCATAAATCCAATCTAAATAACATTAAATTATATAATAAATATATCAAGGCCCAGAATATGAATGAATTGAACAAACAAACTGATCAATAATAAATCTCCCCAACTTTTAGAAAAAATGACCTCCCGAATCTGAGAAAAAAAGTGATTCCACGTGATTTATGAGAATTCGCGGAAACAGGGGGTGGATCTGCACAAGGTAAGATCTTATTTTGCCAATAGACACCCTTTATCGAATCATACCGGAACTCAACTGTATTAATATAGCACTCAATAAGAACTCATGACATGATCTGACTAAAAATTAACCAATAAGTGCCTTTAAGTCAAGTATTCCCTACATTCTATTGGTCATATCGCGGTTAATATTCTTCATCACGACGTTCTCTGAACACTGTATAGAACTAGATGCAGATTATTATGAGAAATCGTATCTTCCTTTCAATGAATTTCAGTTGCATTGTCCCTATTCCACATTGTCCCGAGATGCATAACCATGGATATAAAGATAGGAATCAGTTTGTGATCGATGACTTTCCTCTTCTCATCTATTCAACATCTGTTCACCATAGCACGCAACTCGTTGCGTACGCAGCCGCTATCACAAATCTGACTATTGCCGCAATCGAAGATGCAAGTAATATTGGCGTCACAACTGCCAATATTACAGGCACTGTTCCTCAACCAACCGAATGGTTTATTGGCGCATTTTGTGGTGAGATTCCTTCAGTTTATGGAAAGACTTACGAAGAACTCAAATCACATATCGACACGATCGAAGAGGAAAGTTTCTTGGCTGGAGAAATATGGGCTACGACTCTAGTACTATGTTCAGGATAGCCTATCACTGCATCTTGGAGATTTGCTGGTGAATAAAAATGCCACACCCAATCAGTCTTGACTAATCATCATAGGTCCCTTTGGTGGTGATACAAAGAATCCGATTTTGTTCATCAGCAATACCCTCGATCCAGCCACCCCTATTGCGAAGGAAGTTCACTCCTATTCTCTGACATTGTTGCAAAAGTAATTAACCAGTATCTTTGTACAGTATTCAAAAGTGGGCACCAAGGTTCAAAGATGCTCAAATCCTCACAATAGAAGCTATCGGTGTAAGTCTTCCCCCCTCTTCTCTCTGCTATATTCCTCTAATTAGTATAGCATACTTCGATGGCGGCCAACAATTCTTGTGCAAATGAGAAGATATATCATTCTTTTCAAACTGGTAATCTTCCAGGCCATGGTGCAAGATGTGTTGTAGAAGCTGGGCCTTTTGGGATTACTCCTGAGAGTTTGGTGGTTATTATGGAAGATGATTGTTCGAATCAAAGTTGCAAGATTACAGTTAGAAGCCTTCCAGGTCTTTTAATGGTTGATTCTAGTCTCCATTTCAAGTTTTCAAAAATGGGGAAAGGAGGAAAAGCAATGATTTCCTTATTTTTTCACCATTGTGTACTCTGACAAATTATGGTAATCAAAACACCCTTTTTATTTATTACGTTCACATTTCATGTCACTCCACCTTTTTTTTCTAATCTCTGTAAGTTTTCCAATACACTATTTACCTTATCGTTTTAATTTTGTATTTCTGATATGTAATGTTCTAATACTATGGTTTTCCCGCTCTTAAAGGCAGGATTTCATTGTTATGTATTTAGTATGACTGGAGGACAACTAACAAACTTCACATTCAGTACTTCAAAGAAAATATCAAGTCTCCCAAAATCTTTGATTCTAAACAAAGTCCGTATATATCCAAACATGATATGCTCTACTATATTTCTGGCATTCTGACCCTAGGTCTGCGGTATATCATAATGCCAAGTGCTGCACTAGCAGCTTACCACCTGATCAGTAGCAATATATTTCGTCTCATTTCAGGATTTATCCTGCTTGTTGCTCATAATTCTAGCCTATTGTCACTTGTAACTGCTAAGTATATGAACTATACTCTTTTCATTAAGAAGATATCATCTCCAAAACCCAGCATCACAACGTGTAATCCACAAATCTACAATCCCAAATATCCTATCACCCACTCACCCACAATCACATCCAATGCTCTCCCAGACAACTCTCTATCTTCGCCTCAGATTCCTCAGAAATCCCACTGATACCCACACCCACTCGTGCTAGCATACCCCCGAGCCCTCATCTCCGCATCTGCAATCTCTCTATCCCGCTCAGAACAATTACTAAAGAACTCCTTATGCTGTACACAAACACAATCCCTGTAATCGAAAATCTTCGGCGTATAAGACAATGTCGTCCTACAATACCCAGTAAGATGATCCCGATTAAAAGATCTCTCCAATCTCTCTCTATCCCTATCCACCCCGCTAGCGCTCTCGCCTCCATCATCATTCTCAACCCCACCCTCCCCACCCCATCCCACCCCCTCTCCACTCAACCCCCCATACCCTCCAAACCCACCCAAAACAATTTTCTCAATCCCATCCCAGAACCCAAATATCCCCATCAAGAAAAACGGCGCAACATGTGCTCCCCCCAAAACACGCACATCCGCACCCGCATGTCCCTTCGCCAACTCTCTATTCATATATCCCCACCACCTGGCCCCTCTTTCCCACTTCTCGCTTGCAATTTCCTCTTCTGTCTTCGCAATCATCGGCAAGATGGGTTTGTGAAAAGCTTCCATCTCATAGAGTCCTGTTACCGCGCTCTTGACTTCCATTTCGTAATCTTCGCAGCGAAATTTATCAACGCCTTGACCTATGGCTTTAAATTCCGTGTCCCAGGATTCCCAGCTCTGTGCGGAAAACATGTCGGAGTGTTCTTGTTGGAGAGCGAGAATGAAGAGGTGGTATTGAGTAATGAGTTTTATGTCGGCGTAGGGTTTGTCGAGACAGAATGCGTGGGTGCAGTCTGAGGGGTCGTAGACGCCGATTCTGCAGGCGTTTTCGGGGAGGGAGAGAAAATTGCGGACTTGGAGGAGGGCGATTTGGATGTGTTGTTGGATGGAGAGGGGATCTTTGGAGGAGGCTAAGAGAGCGAGAATGAGATGTGTGTGAGCGATGACTGATTGGTGGTTAGTGGGTTGAAAAGTGGGGAAAGGGGCAGTGGAAGAATATTCGGTGGGATGGAGGAATGAATTAATTCCTTCATTAACACAGATAAAACATCCAACTCACGAAGAAATCCATGTTCCTTGATCTGAAAAAGCAAATCACCACATTTCTGATAGCAAATCGCCGCTTGTTGCGTGTCATATGAGAGCTTATATGCGGCGTTAATCTAACATATCGGTTAGTATTACCATCACAAACTCATTCCACTTGCTAAGCTCAGACCGGCAAACAATAGCTAGATCGAAAGTCGAGGTGAAAGAATAGACATGACTAGGTATCCCATGGAAACTTACTTCTTCAACCAGACCGATATAATCGATCACTGGCCATTGGGTCTGCATCTTGAGTATTGGGAGTAAATGGATGCGCTTTGATTGCATGCTAGACGGCGCTTGTCTTTAGATAAACAAAAGGATTACTGTCAGGGCGTTGTATATCAATAAGGATGGAAAATAAATGATCTATCTCTCAAAAACAGTAGATGAATGAGTAGGAGATTTCCTATAAATTTATAGCATTGATAGCCTTATATATACGGAAGCCTTATCGAAGACTTAAGTGAATCAGCCGTATGCATTATTGAAGAGGGGTGGCTAATCAATATGTATATCGTAAAAGTGAATATCAAAAACCCGGAAGTGATACCCGAAGATTGAGAAACATCAGACGAGAACCCCTATGTAAGTGGAAATAATAATTCAGTCATACCTATGCTTGACGAACAACATCGTACATCGTCTCTTCTTAAATGCTAACTTCAGTAGCTCTAGTATCAACAAGGTTCAGATTCTACCCTTCCTAATAAACCCTCTCATGAAAGTTCAGTGTCTTATTATCAACTTCCTCTCTCCCTATCTTCGCTTAGTTCTGTAATACAAATTCCACCCTTTTACAAGTCTCTTCCGCTATTCAAAGACAGATATTCATTTCACTTTTATTCCCAGCTTTCATCCAGTATGGAAAGCAATCACGGTCGAATTATGGTAGAACAATGAGAAGATAGAAAGTAGAAAGTCAATTAGGTGTCAAGTAATTTGTCCTTTCTGGAGCTTCAAGGATCCCTACCCTAAGGAAACTAGAAGAGGAAAGGAAGTAGAAATGAGAGGAGGATAGTGAGACAGGAAGAAATCATAGCGATTACAATCTAGTACTAAATAGTGTCATGAGATTTATTTTGTTTTTCATTTCTGTAGTAAATTCTTATATCTAAAACAAATTGTACCAAGGCTATGTTCATACGTATATGAAATGTTGATTTACTTATGTGTAATTCCCTCCACAGGGATTCTGTCAGCACCTGCTTCCTCCACAACAGTATGAACATTTACTTCCTCCTTCATGAATGGAAAAGTCAAAACCTCCTTAATACTGTAGTTATCGGTTAAGAACATGACCAGACGATCAATTCCCATACCCCAACCAGCCGTAGGTGGCAAACCAAACTCTAGTGCTCTGACGAAGTTCTCATCGATCAATTGAGCTTCATCATCACCTTGATCCTTTTGTCTAGCTTGCTCTTCGAATCTGAGACGTTGCTCAAATGGATCATTCAACTCAGTATATGCGTTAACAATTTCCTTCTTGCAAACAAATGCCTCGAAACGTTCACACAAGCCAGGCTTGCTACGGTGGTGCTTAGCGAGTGGTGACATCATCTTTGGGTGCTCAGTGATGAAAGTTGGGTTAATGCAGGTCTCTTCAATGAATTCACCAACAAGCTTATCAAGCATGCGGGCGTTTGTGAGAGGAGGTGAGCATTCAACCTTCATCTTCTTGAGGACTCTCTTGAAGAATTCATTGGATTCGTCAGTGTGCAACTCATCCGCAGGTGGGAATTTCTCTCCGGTTGCTTCCTCAAGAGCTGGAATCATCTCAATACGCTTCCAAGGAGCAGCCCAATTGACTTCATATTCTTCTCCGTGTTGAGTGTGGAATTTAGTTGTAGTACCTCCAGTAATGTGCTTGACAAGACCAGAAACCAACTCTTCGGTCATATCCATGGTATCATAAACATCGGCATATGCCATATAGAACTCACAGGTTGTGAATTCAGGGTTATGTGTAAGATCGATACCTTCGTTACGGAATTGACGTCCCATCTCATAAACACGGTTCATACCACCAACGACAAGCATCTTGAGGTAAAGTTCTGGAGCAATACGCATGAACATGTCCATATTAAGGTCATTGTGGTGAGTCTTAAATGGCTTGGCTGTAGCACCTCCAGCAATTGAATTCATCATAGGAGTCTCCACTTCCTTGAAATCCCTCGAGTTGAAGTAATTGCGAATATATGCAGTAATGTCGGAACGAGTCATGAGAACCTTTCGGCTAGTGTCATTCATGATCAAATCAAGATATCTCTGGCGATGTCTCTTTTCGTGATCTTTAAATCCGTAGTACTCATCTGGAAGTTGTTGTACACAAGGGGTGAGTAAAATAATCTCTGTCGCAAAGATCGAAAGTTCTCCCTCTTCTCCCTTCTCAATCTTGTTCTTTGGTGCAGTTCGTCCTGGGTATCCAACAATACCAATAACATCTCCACGACGTAAAGGTTCATGCTGACTTTCAAACGATGGGGCTCCTTCTCTAGATTCCTGGAGTTGGCACATAACTTGAATCTTGGTATCTTCAGACTTGACATCGTAGAAGACGAGCTTGTTTCCCGAGGCACGCTTATTGTAGATTCTAGCTCCGAGGCGGATCTCCACGTCTTTCTTGTGCTCTCCTGACTTCAAATGACCGAAATCCTTGGCGAAGTTCTGCAAGTTATAGTTCTGCTGGAATTTGTGTACATATGGGTCGGGGGAGTTGGCTTCTTGCTTGTTATATGCTGCTTGCATCTTCTTGATTTGTCGCGAACGGATCTCAAAGTATTGCTATGAATCAATTGTCAGTCAAGATTCAACGTCGAGATCCCGAGAGATAAATACTCTTGGGTCCAAATCCTTCTCCTCAGCTTCAGCGTTACTCTTCTTGACCGCGGCTGGCCTTGCTGGAAGAGCAGCAGCTTTCTTTGCCTTTTCTTCTTCCTTTTGTCTCTGCTTTTGTCTCTTCTTCAATTCGGTCTTGGAGACCATCTCTCCAGTGACCTCATCGAGTAGCTTAGCTACGCTTTCCGTTGGTGTCGACATGATTGCGGTTTATACAATTGTGTTGTGGATAAACAAAACAATTGTAAAAAGGTGAGGGGAGGTCGTCGATTTATTTACAAAAATTATGGTGGGATGAATTTGGCGGGGTTGAGTCACTTGTTAGTGTGACTCGCTAGCGTATGGAAGTGAGTCCGATTTATAGCGGCGGGATAAGCCATGGGCTAAAGTGGCATTAGATAACAATAAATCAGCCGGTCGATCGGGTCAATCTAGCTAATCTTATAAGTTACATGGTGAACAGATACTATAGCGGCATCGTGGCGGATGGCTAATGGCTACGGCGGCTCTAGATAATATCTATAGTTTGAAATAAGATCGTAGATCAAATTTATTTACTCACGTCTTGATGTAAATATTGATAAGGGCGACATCGGTATCAAAATTTAGCATCTTTCTCAAAAATTCACGGTTAATGAAATCATCATTATCTGAAAACAATGTCTTTGAAAAGTGTTTTCTGGCTTGAAATCAGCCGACCACGTCAACTCCATTATATTTAGACTATGCGGTTGCCATTATGAAGTGTTGATTTTGATTTAGTTGTGACACTCCAATTCTGGTGAGCTTGGTTATTTTTATTATCTACTTATATCGAGTCATCTCCATTCTGCTTCGCGAGCTTAACAATTACACAACTGAAGAAGCCGGACATGATAAGTTTTCATCTAACAGATATGGATAACAATACCAAAGAGGACTGTAAAGCAAAGTCTCGTGATTGTATCAGTATATACAATTTCGACATACAGATCATTTTGACCGTCAGTCTAAAGCAACGTGAAGTATTATGTCTGTTTTATAGCTTCAATATCAAGCCCTAGTACATGATATACATGATTACGGACTACCTAAATCCTTCTAAGATCAAGAGTGTTGTAAAAATACGATCGACCATGAGTAATACCAAGAGTCAAGATGGGGAGTCATCTTGAGGTTTTGGTCGAGATTCAGATTTACCATGTATTTTTTCATTCTATATCTCTCCTCTCAGCGAGAAATGAAGCTCGCCTTTCCTCTCTCTCATTCCTACTTGTATGGGAAGACATACTATTCTGTCATTGCAAGAACAAGCACCCTGTCTTATTTCTCTCTTTTGATATCATATGTCTCGATTTTTGGGTAAACGCAAAAATATCAATGATATCACCTAAAAAACAACTAAATTAAAAGCTAGCCATTTGCCTGATTCCACGGGTATCACGCGCTGAATGAATGTATCATATTCCCAAATCCAAAACGTACCCGTTCGTAAGACAAATCCACCCTCCATTCCTACCCTTCATATTACATATCACGCCTCTGTGTCATATGTCCTACAACTCGGACTATAATTGCCAATAAACCGTCCCTATCACTCACTGGTAACGGACCCTTCGACTCCCTAACATTTACCCAACTCCACTCATTGATCAATCTCGCTAAGATTTCTCAGGAACTTAATCCTCGCATGAATTCTCTCATCACCATGTTTTTCTCTGATTCTCTCGTATTCTTTTCCTTTCTTCTTCTTCAATGCATCATCGTCCCTTTGAGTCCAGACTCCTGCTAAATCATCCGGTATCCCGTGTCCCATTTGCATTTGGTTCATGACTGGACTTGCAATATCAAAGTCATAAGTTGACGCCATTAGAGCGTCATAGATAATATCTTCGGGATAGCCAAGGGCAATATATTTAGCGAGCTCAATATCAACGATGTCTTGTGAATCTGCTTCTTCTTCTGCTTCCGCTTCCGATTCTGTAGATGAATCTCGAGATAAGTCAATAATGGAACCTGGGGTCCTTTTCCTCCGGACTGGAGTTGAAGATACTGGTGGTGCTTGATCGTCAATGTCTGGGTAATAGAAGTCTTGCGTCTCTGGCTCAACTGTGAGGCTTTTTGCTGAAGCTTTCCGAACTAAATCTCGTGGTTTTTTTTGTTGAATACGAAGGGGTTTTTCTCGATCTTCACGATCGCTACCATCCTCACTGCTACCACCATTATTATTCTCGTTGATTTGAAATTTCAGTGGCGATATACGACGGGGTGGTTGTGTAGCATTGAAAATATGTTCTGGGGTCGATGGAATCTCTACCTCTTTACCTTTACCCTTATCAATCCTAACACGTTTAGCTTGACGCTTAGAGTTGACTGCTGAAGATCCGCTATGAATGGATAATCCATCAGATTCAATCGCGCGCTTCTTGGTTGACATGGTTGAAAACTGCCTAGAATTTTTCAATGGTGGTAGTTCTATGACTTCATCGTCATCCTCTACATCCCTTCCGTGATCAGAAGGTCTTTGAACACTGCGTATAGTTGTATCAGCAAGCTGTGAGGCTATCAAAGTCTCATCTTGCGAGCCCGCGAACATAAGGATACTCTGCGGATCATTCTCTTCTTCGGTTACGACTCTTTCAAATTCAGATAGAATTTCGTCATAACAGCTCTTCAAATCTTGCGCAGCCTCGGAACGGTTTGCAATAGGGAAGCCTAATTTATCAGCCACCTCGTGCCACCGATCTTCGGCGTTTATCGTTTCAAAGCCGCCAAATATTATAACGATTTGCCACAGCCTGAAGAGAGAAATCTGTTTTCCACGAATCATGGGACTAAAAATTGGTTCTTCTTCATCCTCTTCACAGAATTGTTTTAGTGTTAGCGTGAAGTAGTCCTCTTCGGTCGTCAGCGAATTCATAAAAGGCCTTTGTTCCAAATCAATCTCCCACGGTGCTGCCTCTGGTGCCTTTGGTTCTTGATCGACTTTTGGTTTAGCATTGCGAGAAGGTGTAACAGAACTTCGACCAGTGGCTGTTACCAAGGCTTCTTCAATCCGGGGCGTAGAGTGCTTCGTTTTTGCGGTTACTTCCGGTGTGCTTAATTTTGACTTGCCTCTTGGTTCAGCGTTGCCAGAGGACTTAACCGACCTTTCAACGACAATTTCTGGTGAGGTTTTCTTCTGCTTGTGAGTAGAATGCTTTGTTCGTGTTGAGACTTCAGGTGTCTTTGACTTTGGATCAACTCTTGATTCTGTATTGTGAGACGTAGCTGAGCTTCTGGCAGTAGTTTTTACTGAGATTCTGTCCGGCTTGTTGGTAGAATTATTCGTTTGCGTGGAAATTTTGGTACTTCTACCACTTGGGGGATCAGAAACTTGCCGAATCGATGAAGATGATACAGACTTAACAGTTGTCTCTGTCTTCTTTTTCCTATTCTTCATTTCTCGGGGGCGAAAGTATTCATGGAAATAGTTTCGCCATTCTTGAGCAGGATGACGTCCATTCTGCATATCTTCATATAAGCGGGGTTTCGCATGGATTAATAGGTGTCAAGCTTACCTCTTCAGTCCACAACTCCCAAGCCTCAATTTCTTTAGATGGATCTATGTTGCAAATAGCCTCAAATTCATCTCGTAAAAGATCGTCATCCTCCTTTGTAAAAAGTCCTCCAGTCACAACTTTTTCTATCTCTACCTCGGGAGATGAGGCTCTTGAAACTATTGGTCGAGGTGGTTGAGGCGGCGGTCGAGAGCTTGGGTGCTTTGACGGAGCTGACGAGGCAGGAACCAGGACTGTTCCACTCGACGCCGCAGATTTTGCGCGTTCTTGAGAAACTCTTGATGCAAGAGGCTTAGCTAGCCCCTTTCCAGTATTTTTCGGTTCCCTACTGGGACATGGTAAATTGCCATCGCGCTCATAATGTAAATTCCCTGCCTCATAACTGGGCAGAAGATGTCTCTTCCAATGATCTAGCCAAGATTGATATGTGTGATGAGGATACTGTGATAACAATTAATTCAAGTTCAAAATAGTCATCTGAGTATTCAGGAAATATCCATACTCGTTCTGCTAATTCAATGTATAATTGGTTACCCTTCGTAGATCGTCCCAGACGCTCTCCCTCCAAGACCCATTGGGTCAATATTCGATCATCCTCAGGTGTAAAAGGTGTGCGCGTAGATTTCGCAGGTTGTGCAAATGTTCGTTCTGGTGCACCACATCGATATTCCTCCATGTCTACCAATTTTCCAGCCTTCGCAGATGCTTCAATAAACTTCCATGAAATAGATCCCGGCGGCGCATCTTTTCGCGCACCATCTGCAATTATAATCTCGGCATTCTTTTCGATTTTTTCGACTTCACCCCCGTTTGACTGTCGCAATGATTAACATGTTTCTTTCCCTTCCATTTAAAAGACGCCCTTACTCGAATTATCTCCACCCATCTTGAGCGCATAGGAACTCGCTGAAGGATAAAGAATTTCATTCTTTCAAAAAGGACTCCTCCACCCCCAACACCATCATATACAACAGAGGCCATGGTTTTGGCCTTTGCGACAAGAGAGGAGTTGTCGGTCGCAAGTCGTTTGAGGAGAGTAAATTTAATCGGAAGGGAACATCTATTCAAGGAAATGTTTGAAAGAAGCGAGTGCCTTCAAAACATGCATCTAATTTTATTGATTCTCATTGATTGGGTCCATACAAGTAAGATCTGGGGTAAAGAATTGTTGCTTGTCGCAAATTATGTGATGTTATTAACATTATAACCTTTGACGCGCTCAGAAAGCCAACACTCCCCGCGCGATCAGCTGATAACCCTACGAATGATATCGGGCTTGGCAAAGATTATGTACCGAAGCAAAGGCTAATAAGCTAACAACTTTGAAACTCTCGATGCTCACGTAAACTTTGAGTTATAAGTTAGTATCATGATTTTCTAGACTTTATTGATTAATCTGCTTTCATACTTTCACACTCTTTTTTTTTTAGGAATATAGAAAATAACTGATTCTGTTCAAAAATGGGTACTGTTCGGAATATTGCAATAGCTGTTCTAATTGTTTCTTTTTTCACATTCGTTGCGTTCTTCGGCAGGCTTCCAGCATTAAGGTATCACCACTATTAATTCTCTTTGTGTTTCATGTGCTTATAACTTGACAGGAATACACCAATAGGTATTTTACATCGAGTAATATGGGTACACATTCCTCGAGGGTTTAGAGCTGCAGATGAAAGGTTGACCAATGGTCGTCTCAGTGCTTCGGTGGGAAGACTGGCTCATACGTTATGGAATGATCGTCATCCTGTTGTTATGGTAAGATTGGTTTTCTTTCCATTCAAGAGAGCATGAAGTCAAGTGACACATACATTATTCATCAAGTAGCATACCTTCAAGTGATATGGGTCGACTATATACAGCGCATAATGAGGTTCTAGCTACACACGTCCTTCTTGTGGTTCGTGGTACACTGTTTGTCCCTGAATCCTCGGAGTGAGTAGTCCTTGACCATGCTAACTGAGGTTAAGATATTCTTCATTCTTCTACTTTCCGTGTCCGAGATTATGTTCTTGCCTTCAGCATGGCCATTTATGAGCACATCTCGCAAGATAAAGGCAATAATTGCTGTGACATTACCATATGTCTTTCTCTATCTAGCTGCTTCTCGTGATCCAGGATATATCACACCTTCGAATCACGTTCATCAAATGAGTATTTATCCTTATGACTATACCATTTTCCACCCTGGAAACCCTTGTCGAACATGCCATTTGCTCAAACCAGCCAGATCCAAGCATTGTCATGTTTGTAAACATTGCATCGCAAAATGCGATCACCATTGTGTCTTTATCAACAACTGCGTGGGTTACAACAACCACCATTGGTTTCTCCTCCTTCTTTTCACGACTGGGAATCTCACCACTTACGCTGTTTACATTGGCAACTCTATTCTCTCCACTTTCATCGTCGCCGTATATCCAGAATGGTCTTTTCTAGGGTTCGGTTTTTCCTGGTCTCGCTACTTCTCAATCTGGGGATGGGCATTACAAGAACACACCCGAATTGGTTCCATAACTCTCTTATGTTTCCTCATCACCCCCTTAGTCTATGGACTTTTTTTCTTTCACATCTATTTAATTTGGTGCGGCACCACCACCAACGAAAGTCAAAAATGGTCCGATTGGGATATCGAGATGGCCGAGGGATATGTTTTCAAACGCGCGCTCTCCGAAAACAGAGAGAAGAATTTACGAATAGAACCACCGTGGACACATTGGCCAGCCGAAAGTCAACAGATAGTTTTGCGTACAGCCGATGGACAGGATCCTGTCGGAGCAATCGGAGATGGAGAATGGCAACGCGTGTGGGGTTTGAGGGATGTGGAGAATTTATATGATATTGGATTTGTAGATAATCTGAAAGATGTGTTTTTTGGGCGGCAGGGTGTGTATCAAATACCAGATACAGAGATCGGTGTGCCGTTGGA
Source organism: Botrytis porri (assembly GCF_014898465.1). Lineage (NCBI taxonomy): Eukaryota > Fungi > Ascomycota > Leotiomycetes > Helotiales > Sclerotiniaceae > Botrytis > Botrytis porri. The sequence goes on along the minus strand of NW_024066097.1, from coordinate 252,706 downwards.
GGAACCGAGGGGTAGAAGTTCAGAGCCATCGGGTGAGTAGTATTTATATAGATCTAGATGTACAATCATGATTCTCAATAATCCGTAATTCATGGTTGTGTTTCTTGCATTTCGCTTTATAATCTATCTGATCTACAAACTTCAAGTTCATCTTCCTTCTTACTTTAGCTCACTTTTATAGCTTCACATTATGACAAAATACCTCACCTCCTCAATGACAATCCCTTTAAAACATTCTGTACAAAGCTCATCAGCATGACTTTCAAGTCAATAGACACCAAATTTCCCCTCAAATGCCTAAATAGGTAGATTAAACAACTCAAATCCTCCCAGCCCAAAGTTACCACTCATAAACACACCTCCTTAATCCCTCCTCCCCTACTCAAGACCAAACATCCCCCTCTCCCACCCATACGACCTCCCCAAACGTCTCCCCATCCTCCTCGCCGTGCGAAACGCAATTTTCCCCGAAGGATGCGGTTCATGAAACTGGATACTGCGCTCAACCTCCAATTTCGTCGGCGTAAACTGCCACACCGAACCGTATTGTTTTTCGGCCGCGAAACCCGCAGACATCATTGCGTAGAGGAAGTCCGCCCAGGGAATTTCGCCTGGGAGATCGTTGAGAGAGGGTTGCCAGAAGAGAGCTTTGAAGACTTTGATTGCGCGGGCTTTGAGTTTGAATGTTGGTTGAGAGCCCGAAGTTGGAGTTAGAGTTGGAGTTAGAGTTGAAGTTGCTGCTGGAGCCGCTTCTGCTGCTAATGTAGTTGCAGACTCGGTGGTAATTTCTGCACCGCGAGTCTTGGGCTTGGACTTTGGTCGTGGGGCAATGAATTTGGTAGTATCGTTGGAGCCAAATTGTGGTATTGGAGAAGCTTCATCGCGATCAGTTCTATCCTGAGGTTTAGTCTTTGGTACCTTTATTGGCTCGACCCATTCGGGTGTTCGCTCGAGCGGACGCACGGCGGTACAGATATGCTTGACAGCCTGAGTCAATGTTTGCCCAGTATTTCTTTGGTAGACCTCGTCCATTTTCTGCCAAAACTCGTCCAAGTTATGCTCAGCTTTCCTCATACTCTCCGTATTCTGTTTGTTCCTTCGTTTATCCGATGGGTAATGGAAGCGTCCCTCAGCTGGAGATCCGAATTTAGCCAAGCCGGTAGCTTTGAGATGGCGATCCACGCTGGCAAGTAAACTGAGCTGCTTAGGAAACTCCTTCTCAATCTGCTCTTTATGCTCTACTAGCGCATTATCGTAATCAGCAGCCCATGGCAGATATATGTCCAGTTCATGATAGATCCGCGAGATGAGACTAAGATCAGAAAAGATACGTGTAACCAAAGCCGAAAATTTTGATTTTTCATTTGGATCCCGTTCAATCCTACTTTTAATTTCATCTACTAGAGTAGGTAGGGTCATCAGGAGAAGCTGCTAATCATTCCAGAGACTGTTGAAAAGCCACATCATCTCATCCAGTCCTCCTTTACTCCGAACTTGGATCATTGTAGAACCTGGTACTTGTGGGTCGCGAACAAATTTTGAACGATATGGTGGCGATGCTGGGACTGCCATCTTCAAATTTCTGATTGGACCTTTCACCATCTGGCTTAGCGTATATCTCAACGTCAGCAATGCCTTCATGTATTCTGAAGGTAATTGCCTTTTCGGTGTAATTTTAGAAGCATACTTCTTCTGCAGGAAGGCTAGGTGCTTAAGTTGTCGAGCGACGTTCTCCCATACGATTAAAGCACCGTACGCATCGGAGACGGCGTTCCCAATAACATATTCCCAGAAAAATGGTCTATCAAGCGTAGGATGTCGATTTCCAAAGGTGTCGAGCAATTTTTCCTGTCTATGTTCGCTCCAATCTCCCAAAACTTCGGCAAAATAGCCAGGATCTTCTCTCAAGTCTCGAATATAATCCTCAACACCCATTCGTCTAGCCTCAACGATAACCTGGAGACGATGAAAATCGAGTTTCGAAGGTAGGCGATAAGGTGCTTCGGCAGCTACAGCTGCAATGGTCGACCAGTCCGAAACATCTGTGAGGAGAGGCGGCTCTGGCTTGATCGATGCCTCGCTGATCAAGGAATCAGCATCAATATCATGTAGCAGTGCCTCACAGCACTTTACCAGCAGATGCAGTAGTCTTTGTTGTATTCCCAAGATCATAAGTCCCGATCCCGGTAGGTGTGCAAGACCAGCGAATGTGTCCATCATAGCATCTTCATCTTCATCCCAAGAAACAAGACGGCCGTAAGTTTTGACTGTTTCTCCCTCAAGCAACATAGTATGAACATTAAGAAAAGCAGGCATAGTAGCAGCACTAACACGGCCAAGCTGCGTGGCTTGAAAATCCGTGTGTGCGAAGACATGGGGTGGATGTCGACCTCTAGAGTTGATTAGAAGGAGAAAGGTTTTCCCTCTCACCAAATCTTCCACGTTGAGATATGGCCATAAACACGCTTCCCTGTACTTTGTGCCATTTGTTTTCAGCTGACTCCCCTCTTTAATCAATGCCTCGAAATCCGGACGATGAGTTGCAGACATTCCCGGCCATGCTTGTAGAATAATCTTAGATCAATGAACTTTTGATTTCTTCATCCATCGTTTTCGTATGACATCCTCATGCCTCTCCAATATCTGTCTTAGTCTATTCCAATGAGATAACACTTCTGTAGATCGTTCCTTGGCTTCTTGTCGAACCTTTTCCGGAGTAGGCAGAGATGACGGTGCAGGTAGACCCAAAGCTCCATAGCCTCCGGATGTGAATTGCTTCATTTGTTCATAGTCAAGGGGCGGAAGTGATTCTGAAGGTTCTGAGAGCCCGAGAGCTCCAAAATCCCCACCCAGAAATCTGTCAATGACATCTTTTGAGAAAGCCATCCTGTTTACGTTCCGGGTGCGCAATACGGAAAAGCAAGCCTACTCAAGAAATAGTCTATTCGATTATTGAATGATTAGAACACTCGTTGTCTTCTGTTGACGGTGTGAGATAGTATGAAATATGATTGGAATACAACTGGGAGTCCAATATTTTCATTTTGATCAACTTCATCAGAAATTTAGAGTTTGATTGCGTAATACAAACTGTGATCACTTGATATGTGAATTGAAAAGAGTTGTTTGCTATGGCGGTCTGTTGGGGGGCAGCAGTGGGGTGTTTTCGAGGACATCGTAGCTTCTGAGAGAGCCCACCAGAAATACACAGATGAAGCTCGAGAAATATGCTTTGTCCTAGGTATAACGTAAAAGATATATCAGAGAATGTAGCCACTAGCCATTTCTATTCCTCTCCATATCCTATTTCAGATTCGACGTCAAGTAGGTAACCAACCTCCTTTTCATTATTCCGACTTGGAGCAAACTCACTCTTTATACTTCTTGTGTGAATTCGTTGTACCTATCAGAAACTAAATGAAATCCTGTTTTAGGTCCTATGTGTGGCAACAAACCCCTCCACTGTACACCGCTCTGAATGTATTTAATCATTTCCATTGGTCTCATATCAAATAATCACATCCGAATTAGTGTAGGGGTTAACATAACTCGCTTTCATTGTCACTTGACATACAACCGAGTAGCCCCGGGTTCGATTCCCGGATTCGGAATTATTGTTTTGCATCTTTTATATTTACTTATATTTATTTTTTCACTCTATATAGACAGTACCATCCATCTACTCTAACACTCTTGTTTTCCTCTTTTGCACATAAATCTCTCACTTTTTTTGCTGCATTCGAGAATGTGGGGTTAAGAGGGGTAGAGTCAGTCACATGAAATATACAAATAGTGGGGACATGAAGAAAGAAGAAAGAAGAAAGAAGAAAGGTAATCTTCGGAGGAGTACTATACTGCGTAACAATAACCGAGACTATCTCGACTATTCATCATTTTCAATATCGATGATGATGATGATGACAATACGGATTGATTCGATTCGAGTGGAGGCTAACTACTCCAGAATAGGTAGCTAGATACTTACTCACTACTCAAGTAATCAAATTCCCTGTACCTCCTTCCTACGTATACATCGTAGTACTTTGCCATGCATCCATCCAATGCATCCATCAATCTTGCAACTAATACTAATGCAAAAAGGGACCAAACCCTAAAAAGCAATGCACCAACCTACCAATCGGCACACATCAAGCCACGTACAGAATGCTTCTGAGGGCTAGATACATACTAACGACATTAGATCGACACTAGAAGAATGTAAAACTGACTACTGCGAATAGATTTTCTTGGCATTACTCTTTGATGTAACGGTAGCTTCTTTTTCTTATCTCTCTCTTCCACGAATCTTTCACCAACCGAGGCACGCGAGCGATTCCGAGATTGATAATGGTTTCGATGCTAAACAACTTGTGATTCGCAAGCTATGCTGTTCTATATACAATCTTATTATACTATACTATGTAGGTATGTTATGCCCAATTTATCCCAACTCCGAAGATTAACAGAATCTATCTGCCATCTCTCTATAACCAATACCATACCTAAACTTTGCAATCATATCATATCATAATATCCCACAAAAACTTCAAATCCCAGTGCGAGTTCCAGAATCCAAACTCCTTTCCTTTTCGCCCCCCTCAGACATTACTGTTTCCCCAATGCATTCCCAAGCATCTCGGTAATAGCAGTAACCTTTTCCTCTTGAAACCTTCTCCCCACAATCTGCACGCTCACATGCGCACCATCATAAACTTCAGGATCATCTGATATTCGTTAGCATCTCTCTTTCAAACATGCCAAGATCTTTGTACAAAGACCCGGACAGTATATCGAGATAAGGAATCAAACATACAGCATTTCCAAACCTTTTCATCCTCTGCATTTAGTGGTTGGTACTCTGGATCGAAAACATCCACATTCTTATCCACCATTGTAACCGGTAAGATAGCAGCGCTGTAGTCGAGAAGATTGACAAATGTCGAATATGCTATTAAATATCAATTAGCTCCAGCTGTTCATTGCATCGTTTCCATTCCGTAGAACCAAACAATACGAAAAAAGCATACCTATGTAATCGAATGTCATTGTAAGATTCGCAGGCATAGGAGCCAAAGGAGTAATAACGGCATCGATAGCTCTACCAGTACCAGTAAGTGAGGCAGTGCTGTTCCAATAGTCCATGTATTCTTTCTGATATTCGCGTTTCTCGACATTTACTGCGGCGATGTCGAAACCGGTCATTTGAGGTTTGAGAGTACTGTAGTGACCTTGTATTTGAGGGATCATGGGTTCTCCGGAGAGTGCCAGGGCTTCGTGAACTAGAGGTTGTGAGTTTATAGATTTAAAAGATCGGAATATTAGAGGGACAAACCATCTTTTCCACCGTCAAAAGACCATGCTTTACTCTAATTGGTTGTTAGAAAGTATTCTTATGTAGATGGGGAGAAAACTTACTCCTATCGCGCATCCTCTTTGATGAGAAGGTGGTTTCCACTAAAGTTCTGTGATTAGCAAATATGTATATGAAGAGAGAATTGGGTCTCATGATTCATAATATTTGGATGTTTCCAACTCACTTCGATAACCTTGTGTCCAAGTCTCTTGACGGTATTAACCACGATATCAATAGCTCTAGCAACAGGAGGTTGAGGAGCAACCCCTCTATCGCACTTGAAGACTCCGAAAGCCAATTGACCACCACCAGTAGATTTGATAGCATCAAGAACCATTTGTTCTTGTTCATCACGCCATGGTATTTCACATACTAATGGATCATGTAGCCACGGTTGAGCACTAAGAATGCTCTTCATGACCAATTTCAAAGATCGAGCTGTTGTGGCAATTGGGCCCACAACCGATAAAATAGTATTTTGTCCAGCCGAACTGTTGGCCATACCTTCATAAGGCATTCTACCTGCCGAGGGACGAATGCCATAAAGCCCATTGAAAGCTGCTGGGATCCGAATGCTTCCTCCAACATCAGTACCAAACCCAACTGGACTACCTCTCAGTCCTATCAATGCTCCTTCACCTCCCGAACTTCCACCTGGTCCTAAGAGTCTGTTCTTTGGATTCTCCGTGGTACCCATGATATTGTTGACAGTCTCACCCGCCATGAGTGTTTGAGGAACGGTTGTTTTACAAAACATTATCGCACCAAGACTTCGTAATTCTTTGACCATCTCGCTCTCAAAAACTCGCTCTTTTCCTGTACCCTTCTTTCCTTCAAAAGTTCCAATCCAGCCTACATAGCCCATAGTGGTTTCCACACCTCTAACATGGAACCTAAAGACTTGTGAGAAATTTACGTCTATAATAAAGAGCGAACTTACTGGTCTTTCAAGCTGACTGGTAATCCATGTAGTGGCCCAATTGGCTCTCTGTGTTCAGCAAAATAATCGTCCAGTTTTTGCGCTTCTAAAATAGCATCATCGAAAAATATTTCATGCAAACAGTTAACCTAAATCAATATTAGAATCGCAGTTCGAAGCAGATGTTAAATTGCTGACCAATTGATGCGCCAAAGCTGCTCGATGACAGAAAGCTTCACAAACTTCCCGTGACTTCCATTCGCCACTGCTAGTTTTCTGTACAATCCCCACAGCGTCCGTCTCAGTGATCTCAATCTCTCGAGCAGAAAGAAACTGCTGAATGTAATCGCCCGTTACATCTTTCTGTTCCTCGACCGAGGGTATCGAGTCCAAGCGCCATTCCTCAGGGATCAAACCGTTGACCGATTCACGCTTATTCTTTGCGACAATTTGCCAATCCGAGATGACTGAATTTGGATCAAGTTGCTGGCTTCTCTCGAAGAATTTCCCGTAGCAATACGTCTTAATTTGAGATGCGGTAATAACGAAAGAATGTAAAATGTGTTTGCCCTGAGTGTGCGACAACATATCGGATTTCGCTGGTTGAGTCGCCGCCCAAGGGCCCATGATAGGTAAGGGCGACTGGCTGTCTGCGTCGCCGCCCATAATTATTTCTCTTATAGTAGTGTGATCCATGAAAGAATAAAAGATTGAGATTTGTGTTGATAGTACAAAGGGGTGTCGAACTTATATATGAAATTTTTGCTGAACTGATAAGGAAATGTAGTGTGTGTGAGTTGTTATCAATGCATCGTAAATTAGTCGGAAACTATCGCGTGGTAGTTTAAGCATAAAGGGGCTAGATCAGGATTGGCGAATCAACGGTCCGACTTTTGCTCTCGCACTTGTCGCACATTCAAATTGATTCTTTTATCTGTCATGAAATGTGGGAACTTTTTTATATCCAACTCGAGGTCTGCGAGATAATCTGGGCACGTGCCAGGAATTATCTTTGGAACTCCATGCCAAGCAAATCGAGAATCCTTCTGCATATAAAGTACATCGCCAGACCTGAGACGGAGAACCAAATGGTCGTTTTCGGATTTGGGGTTGTCCAAGGCGATCATGAAGATACAATCACAACCAAGACTGATGCTAACAAGGCCGCGATCAACACTCTCTGCGCCATCCCGATGTAATTGTAAAGTGTCTTTGGGAGAATAAAAATTGACAATGGCTGCTTGCGGTTCCATGTCAGGGAAAAGCCGTTCGACAAGATTCGCAATATCACTTGGAAATCTGGGTGGCTCCTCTTCCGGATATACTTTGTTTGTCCAGTCATATTGCCCCCCAAGAGTGATCCAGCGTAACTTTTTCGTCATGACCTCCAAGTAATTTAATGCTTTTGGGTGTGCTGCTGGATCCTTCGGCTTGGCAACAATTGATTCCCCAGAAGCAGTTTCACGAGGTGGAAATTTGACATCGTAATGGGCATGTAGATTGGTCATGTGTTTTGGATCTAGAAGATCACGGTGTACTATACGCTGGATCAACTCTTTCTGAACCTCTGGGGGAATGAGAGATGGAAAAACCATGAGACCTAGATCATGATTAGAAGTTGTTTTGCCGAAGGCGTTTGGTAAGTTCAGGGGAAAGAATGTAGAAAGAAATACGGGTTGGTCTGTGAGATACCACAACTTTTGAGATGCAAAGAAGTATGAGCATCTTAGTCTTTCAACCAATCTGAATCTTTTGAATAGGCTAATCTTTTGGTCATTTGTGTCTGCGGTAGAAGAAAGAGATGCTGTGATTCCTACCAGGTATAACTTCAGATCCATACGATGAACCTTCTAGCTGTGATCTAGATAAAGGTAATTCAGGATCAAGCGATCCGGTCGAACACCCCTTTTGAGAGGTGTTTAGAGGAGCAGCACTCATAAAATCTTGAAAAGCTATGTTGCGCGTCTCTTCGGGTAGGGTTTCCAGATCAATCATTCCAGTGATAGAAGGAGAATCTTCGGTTGCGGTGTAAGTAGTCTGTTTACAAAGCTTGAATGCTTCTTTCAAATGCCGGGGAGCACTTTGATGAAGCTCCTTTTGCTCCATCTTGGCCGTCAGTGTTGTGGTTTGATCTAGAAGGGTATTCACCATCCTTGCAGGTGTTCGTGGTATGTCGACGAAGGAAAGTATTTTCCCTGTTGATCGGTCTGATGAGAGTAGTTGATTGAGAACTTGCTCCCGTATGAGGTGTTTGACTAGTACAAGGATTATGAAGTTGTCTTGTGAAGTGTTCCAATCAACAGTTGTGATCTGAATCAAGCTTCCCACGAACCAGGAGAAGTCACTATGTACTGGGCTGTAACCTTCTTGGGTAGGTAGATAATCGAATCGTGCCTTACCTACAGGAAAAACGGTAGAGGAGAGGTAGAGCTAGCACCAACAAGGATCATGTATACAATTTTATATATTTATACGTTTTTTTGACTTTTCGGCAGCATTACTTATTAGAACCTAGTACAGTCAGTATATCCGACCTCGCGTCAAAAACGCGCCCGCTTATTCCGCCTGGTCCTGGGTTACGATTTGTTTAATGTTTTGTTTGGTTGTTTGGTTGTTTAGTTGTTTTGCTTATTCTCTTGTTTACTCCTGAGCTTGAGCACGAATAATAACTGAACGACAATACTAACAATACTATAAACGACACCGTACGGCTTCTTCTTTCTCTTTCTCTTTCTCTTTCTCTTCTTCTCACTCCAATTCGAGTACAAATTCGAGTATCACGAGTAATACGACACAAAAGATTCTACGGCAACTTAATACAACAACAATCCTTCATCACAACCATCTTCTTAAGGCGAATTCGTTACTCTTCCTCTCATTTACGAATCCTTCCAATCTTTGCATAGGTCCATCTTCTTCCAAAATAGATGCTGTTGTTACCATAAATCCCAGGATCAATTACCATTCCAAACTACCCCTCCTTCACCGCCCCACTTCAACGGACAAAAGCAGATTTATTTCAACTTGTCCTCGACGTTCTTTAAACCTTTCAACATCAAGCATATTCGATAATGGAGAACTATCAGAAGTTGGAAAAGATTGGAGAGGGTACGTTTATGCGCGAAAGCTCCTAGCCCAAGGAATCATTTCACACAGTCCTTTGTGAACTGAATAACAAGGAATTCAATACTAACATCATTCACGCCCAGGTACTTACGGTGTTGTTTACAAAGCCAAGGATCTTTCCCATCCAGGACGTATCGTTGCCCTGAAGAAGATTCGACTCGAGGCAGAAGATGAAGGAGTTCCCAGCACCGCCATTAGAGAAATTTCTCTCCTCAAGGAAATGAACGATCCAAATATTGTTCGACTTCTCAATATTGTTCACGCAGATGGGCATAAATTATACCTCGTCATGGAGTTCCTCGACCTTGATCTTAAGAAATATATGGAATCACTTCCAGTTGCCGACGGTGGTAGAGGTAGAGCTTTGCCGGAAGGATCTGGTCCAGATTTGGGTAGGATGGGTATGGGTGATGCCATGATTAAGAAGTTCATGAGTCAATTGTGCGAAGGTATCCGATATTGTCACGCGCATCGAGTTCTTCACCGAGATTTGAAGCCACAGAACTTGCTCATTGATCGGGAAGGTAACCTTAAGCTTGCAGATTTCGGTCTTGCTCGTGCTTTTGGTGTCCCTCTTCGAACATATACCCACGAAGTTGTTACCTTATGGTACCGTGCTCCTGAAATTCTGCTCGGAGGTCGACAATACTCTACTGGTGTTGATATGTGGTCTGTTGGATGTATTTTCGCAGAGATGTGTACGAGAAAGCCATTGTTTCCAGGTGACTCTGAAATTGACGAGATCTTCAAGATCTTCAAGTAAGATACAACCTTTCGGATTTTCCCAATCTACCTCAATGATCTACCTCGACCGAATTCATAACTATACCTTGAATTTAGCTAACATATCAACAGACTCCTAGGTACACCTAACGATCAAGAATGGCCCGGTGTCAGTGACAAGACCTGTTTCCCCGACTTTAAACCATCTTTCCCCAAATGGCAACGCGACATGAGCCAACCCCTTTGCACGAACCTTGACGATAACGGACTGGATCTCCTCGAATTGATGCTTGTCTATGATCCAGCTGGACGTATTTCCGCCAAGCAAGCATGTTCACACCCATATTTTGAGGAAGGAAGCGCGGCATACTCCGGACGAGGCGCAAGCACTACATATAAAACTACAAACGGATACCACTGAGGACTGAAACATACCAATAATTGCATACATTGGATGGTTATGAGTTTGCGATAAGACGAGCCGAGATGATTTATGATATTGAAACCTACGGGAGTGAAAGACACTAAATGGAAGGAAAGAATGGTTGGGGCGGACGAGGAAAATGAATAAATAGAGCTTATAGCTATACATAAAATAGCCATGAGCTTCAGGATAAGAATTGCGTGCATGGAGGGGGGTTTAGTATGAATGCAGTGGATGGGATACACTGTTATGGCTGACAAGCTACACTTCATTTTCTTTTCCCTTTAATTTATTCCATGTTACTAACCTATGTTTTCTGCGCCTTTGTCTTTTTTTATACCTACACTTTTGCAAGTCTTGATAGACAGACAGACAATTAATGGATGGCGTCTTTCTAACATGCCTATCGTCCATTTTTATGCTTGTAGTTGTATTCAAAGAACAAAGATATACACCTTCAGAATTGGGGCTGAGAATATGTGACTGAGATGTGATTGAGATGTGATTGAGATGTGATTGATAATTTTAAATGTGTATTGCGATGTTGCAAAATTTATGTAACCCTTTTTTTCCGTCTTGAATGATATCTATCTATTTATTCGACCATGTAGAGTTCCCAAACGCCTCCGCTTATTTCACTACCTCCTCAAATCTTCATTTCTATTTCACTATATCTTTCCAATCTCATCTTTTCCCCTCTTCTTTCCTTTCGTTTCCCTTCCATCCCCAATCATCTTATTTTCATCCTCTCTCCAATCTTTAACTTCTACCTCTCTTCTATCCACTCTTCCCCTTCTCTCCCCCCACCAACCACCCATCCCTCTTCTCCACCCCCCAATTCTCCCTCGCCAAACTCCTCCTCGCAACCTCAATATCCGTCTCGATATCCCTGACCAAAGACTCCTTATCCACATAATCCAGCTCGGGACGAATATACCCCAGAATCTCCACGCGCATGTTGCTTCCGTAGAAATCTTGGGAGAATTTGTGCAGGAGGTGGACTTCGGCTGAGCGGACCGTGTTGCGGTAGAAGGGGTTGTAGCCGATGGACATTACCATGGGGTAGAGGAGGGTGGTGGAGGGGGAGGGGGAGGAAGGAGGGGATTGCAGTTCGGGGTGAGAAGGGGGGAGATCGAGGGCGGCGTAGCCGAAGTATACGCCGGAGGGGGCGGTGTCGATCCAGGGAACGTTTGTTACGGGGATGTTGGCGGTGGGGATTCCGAGCTGGGGGGTTGTTAGGGTTGGTGGGTTGCGGATGGGGATGGGGGGAAGAGAGGGAAGGGGAGGGAAGGGAAGGGGAGGGAAGGGAAGGGGAGGGAAGGGAAGGGGAGGGAAGGGAAGAGAACGGAAGAGAAAACAGAATACTCACTTCTTTAGATCCGCGACCAAATCCCGAAACCACTTCACCCTCCATTCGCAAAGGATAAGGAGATTCGGGACCGCTTTCCGAACCGACGATTAGAGGGCGGGGTTCTTTAGTCGGCATTGTAGAGGTAGAGGTAGAGGTAGATGTGTATGTGAAGATTGGAGAAATGCGTTTTGGATTGGATTGGATTGGCGGGTGGGAGATTCTGGGTAGAGAAGGTGTATATAATGAGTTATGTTTATGAATGAGGAATGATTGATTGATTGATTGAATAAATGAATCATTATAATTCCATAGCTAGCTAGAGTACTCGATGGCAAATGGTGGGGTGGAATAGAATGATATGATATACTAAGCAAGGCTACATAGAATGATCTTATCTCATTGCGAAGTGGGGGTTCGGCTGGTATAACGCCTTATGCCTTATGGAGCTTTTATTTTATAACTAAATAAGTAGATTGGTAGAGTAAAGTATAGAAAAGGAAATTCTTCAAAGTCTTGTTTATTATCACTATCAAATATATACCTACTTATTTGAGTAATACCAAAAATCACAATTATAGATGTAGATTCACATGAATGACGCTCCGCTAGGCCACTGCCGTGGAGGCTTTTTCGCTTCGCTCTATGATAGGTTATGTATATTATTAATGTACCGATGGTTAATTGTTTATCTAGACTCTAGATGCATATATAGAATTTCCGGATTGATCTAAAATATGTACGTACTACTTCTTATCTACCAGTAGGTCTCTAATATGAAAGCTTACTAGGTAATCAAGGAAAGTTTGTCTTTGACACTTTTCCTCGCGTCTGTCTGGTTGTGTGATATGAGATAGGTGCGGAGGTAAGCTGGAAGTTGGAAGTTTAGCTAAGTAGAAGTAAGTTAAGTATCTTACAAGTACAAAAAGCAGTACAAATACAAACCTCCAAAAGCACTAGGTAGTCATTTCCCTCATCCACAATGCACTACAAAAATCCGAACGAAAGTCTCCTTTCCACGTGGCAACGGCTATCAACAGTACCTTTGTACCTTGCTTTGAACTTCTTGTAATCTTACATACAGAGTACACAGATCCTCATAATATTCCTTTGTACCCACAGGGCATATCTCCACTCCATCTATACTTTGGTATCTGCATCTGTATCTGTATCTGTATCTCTGTACCTTTCGTTAAGATATATCCTACCTCTCCAGGCGCAAAGTTGCAAGGAATAGAATGATGAAGGGATCTAGCGAGCGAGTTTCTATACACATGTCTAGATACTGGTAGAACTACTTTATATCATTTACTTACAATACAGTACAGTACATACCCATTTTTGCTAATAACGCAAAGATTTCATGCATGAAATCAAATGAAACGTCCAGACTCCAACAAAAGTACAGAGTACAGAGTACAGAGTATCATACAAAGTGGATAGTTGACTGCGCGACACTATCCAAAAATACATAAGAAACTAAAACTAAAAAGTGGCTGGGAAACCAACACGGTGATAGTGATGGATGGGTTGTCAAATGTCAGTGCTTAGGTACTTGATACTTACTAGGGACTAATATTAACTACGGATACCTATCTACAGAGTAGTTCTTTCGGAGAGAGATGTAAGAGTATTAGAGATAACAAGTCTTAAATATATAATTTTATATTCGACCATGTATTCTTATTTAACATTACATTTTTATCACAAGGTATAATTACTATATGTTAATATCTACCTAATAAATCCAAGTATTTCTATATACAAAAAAAGAAATTCCCAACCCCCCATGTAACCCACGAGCTAGCTATCTATCTACTCAACTATCTACCTACCCAATATCCATAGTAATACCCTACGCGCTTACCCATCCATCCCTCCCTCCCCGCCTCTCAATTTTCCCAGCCCCAACCCCAAGCAAATTGCAAAAAGCGAATCAAAATCAAAAAAAAAAAATGTAGATGGCAGGACAACTAAGGTAGGCAGGTAGGTGTAAGTGTGACAGAAAAGATACAAGAACCTGCATTCATTTCTCTTTTTCGCTTTTGCTCTTTCTTCCCTTTGGATTCTTTTCTTCCATTCCATCGCTCTGTTCACTTAATATAGGTAACCTACCTATACATACATACCTACATACTCAAGAAACTATTATTCCGAACCGCATTCTTCGGGATTTTATTATATCATTTCACTCTACACTATCTATCTGATTCTGATTCTGATTCTGATTCTCTTATCGCATCGGACCGGAACTATCGCATTGTTTACTTACGAACTCGCTATCTACACCGATATATCATCTATCATCTATCATCGCAATATCCTCAGCCGTCTTCACATCATTCACCGAGTAGAATTGAGATATCAAGGTATGTGTAAACAGAAACCAGAAAACTTTTCTTGGAGTTATTTTGGCATTATGACATGAGAGAATATAAATTAACGTCACATCCTAGATTTCTGTGTCTAAACTCACATTCACATTCACATTTCAACCTAAACTCATCCCATCCCATCTCATCTCACTCTCAACCACCTTTTCCCTCACCGCTCACCACAACCTCAGCCCCAAGTCCAACCCCCCAAGCCGTCAAAATGCAAGAAAACACCGTCATCGCCATAATCATCATCATCCTCTTTCTCATCCTAGCCCTCATCGCCTACGGTATCTACAGACTCGTTCAGCAAGCTCGCGGCGGCTCCTCGACGATCTCTGGTAGCTCGGGGAGTTCGGGGAGTTTGGCGGATGATTAGAGGGGATTTTAAGAGGAAGTTTGGATTGGGAGGGAAGAGAAGAGGGAAAGGATGGGATGGAGGGAAGAGGAAGAAAAAGAGAAGTGCGGAGGAGAAAGTTCCATCTCCATACTTCTTCGTTCTTTGAACCTCGCTGCGTAGGCTGTGAGAAACATTCATACATACCTATGTATGCATACATGTGCATGAAAATTACGAATGAACGAATAAATGAATGAGTCGAGTTGAGTTGAGCGCACGGAGCGAATATTGGATATGAGGGGCTTCCATACATACATCCATACTTATGTACGCACCGCACCTTCTCTACAGCTTTATTCAATGGAGAGAGATGTGGAGAGAAGAGATGGATGAATGGAATATGAAGAGTGATCACTCATTGCTCGATCAACAATGCGATGAAAATGGGGACTGGGAAAGAGTAATGTATCTGTATACTCGGAAACGGGATGGTATGGTACGGCATGGTACAGTGGGTGGTAATGACCCTCAAGATCAGGAAAAAAAGCGGAAAAAGCATGGCAAGTCGGCAGGTTGGCAGGAAGGGATGAACGATATGATATGTATATGATTTACGATACAATACGAGCGGCATGGGATGCAGATGTAGATGAAATGGAGACGGAAACGGAAACGGAAACGACTTTTTAGATTATGAAGGGAAGGGGAAGGGACTCGGTTGATCGCACGTGTATGTATATTCTAATGGCATACCTTGGAGTTTTTGGATTTGAGATTCGGCTTTGGATTTGGATTTGGATTTGGATTTGGATTGGATTGGATATACCACCACCACCACCATTATGAGTATCATTACCATTACCATTATCATGATTACTACAATTAAAAATAAAAATAAAAATAAAAATCAATTACCACATATACCATACACGTTATATACTCCATTTATTATCTACTTATGACACTTGTCAACGCGGTTCTGCTTTCCATTCCTCTTCATTTTGAATGAACAAAATGCCCAAAACAAGCAAATATCAATATTCATCATTATCAAAATCGATTCAGATCAAATAGGATGGATGGGTAGGTAGGTATGTAGGAGGTATATGCAATAACAATAAAATATGGTATCATTCTCGTTTTCGTTCTCATCCACATCCACATCCACATCTCCTTTCAATCAATCAACCAATCAATCTCATATGCCTTCTTCCCTCTTCCCCATTGCACTATCATCATCATCCTCTGTCTCTGCTTCATATCAAATAATCCCCATTCTAAATACAAATGTATTCCCCATTCCCATCCCCACCCATCCCCCAAGATTATCTTTCCCCAATCTTAAACCCACGTACCCAACCCACCAATACCTCTCACCTTCTCCCCTCATCCATTTATTTCATCATCCTCTGCCTCACCCAATTCTCTTCCCGCACTCTTATACCCATATCATATACCACATCATATCATATATTGCATTGCATGCAGCCAACCCAAAACCCAATTGAATTCCAACCCATAAAAATCCATTTATCCATCCGTCCATCCCTTCCCAAAACCCCTTCGAAAAAATCCCAAAATCCATGCCCAAAACATATGCAATGCAATACAATGCTAATTCCATTTACCCATCAAAAGATGAATATGATATGAATACGAATCTGAATGTATGAATATACTTGAACCCCGATAAGAAAACCCCCCCATGAATCCTTCACAAGCGAAGCACTGCTCCACTTATGATCTTCTTCTCATCTCATCAATCCATCTTCCCGAAAGGGAGTAGATAAGATCCAGTGCAAATGCATATTTCAGATTCCCAATCCCACTTGTAATCCAATAAAATTCCCATTATCTCCCAGACCCTTTGTCTCAAAAACGAATTGAAAAGACTAGCGCCAATTTTTGCCTTGACCCCTTATGCATGAATGCAAACAAACAAAGCAACGAAAAGAAGCCGTGGAGAAGGAAGGAGGGTATTAAGTTGGTAATATATATGGAGACGGGAAGGTATCGTATGTACCGTATCGACTGAGAGTGGTGTTATCGTAATAAGGAAGAAGAACAAGTTGGTGTAGAATAATATATAAGTAGAATCTAGATGCAAGGAAGGAACTATGATTCATTAGCTTTCATCTCATAAATATTTTCCAATTCCGTCCGATCCACCCCCCTTTCAAAAAGAAAGTACTTACATTCATAACAATTAGCATAGGGATATCAAAGACATCCCTCTTAATTGTCCAACAAGAACTACAATCCACCTTTCCATCCTGTTGTAACGTCTCAATTCCATTATTCGCATCAATCTCCTTGATCCTATTACCCATTCCACCAATTCCAGCCCCATTAAATCCGACAATATCCTTCCGCTTTCCCTTATCACCTTCAGGCGATTGAGAGGTATCTTTTGCCGTTTGATATCTAAGAAGCTTATAACGAGTCGTAACACTTCCTCTACTATCTCCAAATGCCAATCGTGCAAAATCTTCATAGAATTCAATGACGCTATCATCGTCTAACAATTCCGCGAGGAAGATTGGTTGAGCTTTACCGCTCGGGTTCGAGTCGGCAAGGTTGAGGGGTCGCATTCTAGGAGTTGTGAAACTTCCCCGACCTGAACTTCCTGATGATGGAGGACCACTACTTCCTGTATTAATATTAAGATTTACTTCATTTCCTAAAAGGACTTCTTTCCTCCATCCAGTCAAAAGTGTGAATTCTTTATTAGCAGCGGCAATTTCTCCAGTCCTGCGACAGACCACTGTTGGCGTGCAGCAGTTCAGCATGAAATCTTCGTACTCAAATAAAGTCCTTTGAAAACATTTCTCCATGAATATTAAATCTTGTCGATTGAGGGTTTTTGTACAAGAGATAAAGGATGGTCTAATGGAAGCGAGTGATTTCGCTATCCGAAGTGTCTTATTTGGCGAGAATCGCTTTTGAATGAAAGCAGTCAAGCTATGAAAACCGGTAGTATATGAATAAGGTTCATGGACTGTATCGTAGATGGATGAAGGATCCCGATTCCTCTTTCCTAGTATACCCGATGGCCCAAGCTTGCCAGATGGGCCTGATTTCGTATCTTGTCGTTTTGCTGGCCTATGAGCTGCCGGTGCTGGATAATTAGTAGTTGTCGGTGAGCTCTCAAATCCCATTGTACTTGCCGCAGGACTTGCATCAGTGCTAGGACTGTGTTGACTACCACCAGTGGCAATCGCGTACGCATGAGGTAAACCATGATGTAGGTTATTATTGCCAAAGACATTTCCTCCATTGGATCTGTCCAAACCTACAGCAAAATCCGGTAATGTGTCGTGAGGGTAGATTTGATTAAAGGGCGGATTATTAGTGAAAGCCGAATTGTTATTGAAGCCAAGATCGCCAACACTTTGTGGCATTCCTGCATTTGAATCTTGTGGTGGTGTTTCTGCTGAGCCTGATGCCATATGCCCTAGCATTCCAAATTCTAATGCTCCATAATGATTTCCGAAATTTAAACCTTCTAAATCAAAGTTGAATAGTGCTGGATTACTGGGATCGAAAAATGCACCACCCCCAAATGCGGAATGCGAATCGTTTGAAACTTGCGGTAGAGAAATTCCTTGCAGTCCAGCTGGACGATTACCTGCTGTATGGAAAGTTGGAGATATCGGTGATGGCTGATTGCTCCCAAAAGAAAGCCGATTCTGCAATGGCGGTGGCATTTGACCTTGTTGATTGGCTCCAAAAAGTGGATAAGATGGTGAAGTATCAGGCTGGGAGAAAAAGTTTCCCATAGGAGAAGGTTCCGTTGGTGTTGATGCGGCAGTAGCTCGATTATTGCTCACTTGTTGATTATAAGTTGGTCCCAAAACAGGTCTAAGAGCTTCTGGGGGTGCATCGTGAAGATACTTTGCTTTCTTTCTGACACCATCCTGGCAAGCATCCGCTAAACCCCGTTTTATACAACGTTGACATGGACGCTCGTCCCCTGTTGAATTCATTCTCAGCACATGTAGCAAATTTCATTGAAAATTTAGATAAAAATAACGAACAAAACAACGAATTGTAAGGCTCTTGGCACAAAACGGAGCCCAACAATGAATCCTTGATAAAAACAAACATACCACAAGTTAAATGGGCTCGTTGACAAGCAAAACAAGCTCTTCTTGCCTTCTTTCTTCTAGGTCTCAAGGGATCTTTAGGATCGAATTTTGGTTTTGTAACTGTAGCCGTTGCTCCTACAGTATTTCCATTCTCCTCACCGTCCGGTCTTACTTTTTGTTCCGCCATTTCTTGATTATCGTCCTCTTTTCCTACAACATCAAGCTCTTGCTCATGATCACTATAATCGTTCTCCGAAGCGCCATCCGAAACCTCAGGATCATCTATTTCAGTTTCTCCCGACATCCTGTCTTAAATACCTCACTTGGTACTTGTGCAGAAGCTAGTTCGTTTCTGCGACACCACACTCCAATCGATAGAAGCCCCAGTCAACCTCCCTCGCCAATCCTTGAACAGGAGCCCTGGTGCTGCAGCCTCGTCACACAACCAAGGCAACACAGGATGGTGCCGTGAACCGCCCGCCCAGCAACAATGCACAATGACCTTGTTTCCTCACTTCCACACTTCCAGCGCACACTTCTACCACCTTCTTGCGTCTGTGAGCAATCTTAATGCTACAAAGGGTAACCCTGGCGATACTCCGAAATAACTTCTTGCCGCAAAGTAAGTACCCGCGTCTTTTTCAATCCCTTACCACGTTTCGCCGCGTGCCTATCCGGACACCAACACGCGTTCGCATGCACCGCTATTTGACCGGCCTTAAATCCTCTCTTTCCGTAATTCCTTCCCAGAAACCAGGTAGGTTTGCCCGACTCGGCCGCTCCGTATTTTCTCGTAATCTCCTTGGATCCAAAATCTCACCCTTTGGTCTTTTCTCTTTTCGACAATGTTGCTTTCGATTCTTTTCGATTCTTGTTTTTTGCTTGCAGCCAATCCAAAACCTAGTCTCTTCGTAAAGCACTACATCCACACATGTATAGTCACGCGGAGGAGCTACTCCTTCGACCAAGCCTCCTCTCTCGTGCTGGAGAGAATGCGCAAACGTAATAATCGAATGCTGTGTTACTGTATGGTGCTGCAAGTATCCGCGAGCTAGTCCCACCGCAATCGCATTGATGCCCAAATAAAATGCCTTCCACTACCGATGCAATTGAAATATCCTTCCCCTTTTTGCGTATCACTTCAAAATCGATATATTGGAAATGGATATTCGCCGTCCTTTGTTTTCTCGAGCGGTCAGGGTATTTAGGATTTCTTTCCTTTTCAATGGGCACCTATATAACTATTTTCTCTTTCTCTTCTTTGGATCTTTCGCCTCGTATGGAAGAGATTGCAAATTGTTGCAGATCAGGACGGCGGGGGTTCGATGGATTGCGAATTGGAATTGCACTTATCTTCTGTGCAATGGCGGATGAAAGGATCTGGGAAGAAGTGGTGGTGGGTAAATGGGTGTGAGTGGGTGAGTTTGAGTGGAGAGAAACGGGTAAGCTGAGAGAGAGAGAGAGAGTAGGATATCAATTGGTTTCCCCAGAGTTGGATTTTTGAAATTTGAAACTTGACTCTTTGATTGATTGATTGATTGATTGATTGATTGAACAAACAAATTACCTTTCCCAATGGTAAATCAATAGAAGATCTTTGTACTCAATTGAACGATATAGAGTATCACCAAAAGTCATTCCTTTCAAACTTAAACGCCGCGTGGCAGGAACGAGGTTTGTTGTTGCGACCGTCTTGTATTGTGATGTTGCGCGGGGAAAATTTTAGTGATGTTCAACAGATTAAGCAAAAGAAAGAAATCGAAGTGGAGAGTGGAGAGTGGAGTGAAGAGTGGATTGATAATCGGTAAAATGATGTCTGAAATGAGTGAATTATGATAAATTATGATTAAATTTAATTATAAAGCCACAATTCACACAGCCACATTTGGAACACTTAATATATCCAAATTGGAATCCACCTGCATCCGCAGTAATATTTATTTACCCAGCCCACGTACCCAGATATAATTATACACTATCACATCAGATATTAATGTTAATTTATGATAAACAATCAATTAATCAATTGTTAAACTCGAACATCATAGGTATAACAAGGTCTTTACTAAATCCTTTTGTTTGATTTGATCCCAGTTCTTTAAATCGCACCATATAATTCCCAATCCTTTCACCCTCACTAACCAGATATCCCATCTCTACTTCGAGCGCAGCGAGCAAAGGGGGTTTGGGGGCTTGCCCCCATCATCAATAGCTTCATCAGCAATAACAACACAACTTGATCATCATAAATCTATTAAATGACGCTTCGCTGACCCTCCGGGGGCCACTGCCGTGGAGGCAGACTAGACATCTTTGTTTTCCCTCCTTTAAGCTCCCTCGAGTATATTACTATATGCCGGTAGGTAACAAGGACTACCTACCTACCTACTATTTACTACATTGCATATGCATCCATACACAATACATACACAAAATACTATATAATACATTAATCCGCAGCAAACCACAGTAACTCGTCCTACTCTACCAACCAATCCCAAACATCCCACTCGAGCAAACTCACCACCCATCCACCCATCTATCTATCACAAAACGTTCATGAGAAACAAGCCGACTCGCTTACCTTACATACATACATACCTGGGTATCGTGTTGTACCATACTGTATGTACTATACTGTGTTGTATTATATTGTATCCCACTCACCGACTGACTGACTGAATACTAACTGACTGAATGACAGACTGGCTCCATTCATCTCGATTCTCCATCTATCTATCTACCCATCATATCGTGTTGTATCTCACCACTCTTTCATCTACCAGCTACCACGTATTCCACATCTTGGCTCTGATAGTTCTAGTCCTAGTTCTGGTCTAGTCACTCACTACCCATCCACCCACTCACTCCCTCCTTACACACAATCTGTATTCATTCCATCAATACATCCATACATACATGCATATTCACCTACCCATCCACCCATCCAACCACCCATTCAATCGTCCATCCATTCATTTCCACCAAACAGAACCCATTCCATCCCAATGGTTTCTGGAGTTTATGGGAATACACATCACATCCATCACATCAATCATTCTCCAAACCCCAGTATCAGAACACAATCATAAACACGAATCTCAATTCCCAAGTTCCAATACCAATACCAATTCCTTTTCCCTTTCCTTTCCCTTTTTCCCAATTTGGTGTCCGTACCTATTACCTACCTAGTACCTAGTAGGCACTAGCTGCAGATAGGAATATAGATATAGGAATACATATACATACCGCAAGGAAATGACACTCCCTATATATCTCCATCTGTCAGCTTTCCTCAATTCAAATTCAAATGCAAATCGGAATCAGAATCAGAATCCAAATACCATCATCCATCTGATGACATATCCTCTCCTCTTATCTTCTTTGTCTCCTCCCTCTTCATCATATTCACAATTCATATTCATGTGTACTGATATAAAAGATACAATATATCGCATCACCTCACATCACAATATATAATATAATATATAATATACATCCCCAATGCCCATCCCCAATTCCAACAGATAGATAAATATGTGCACTCGCTCTCCCATCCACATCATCTCACCTCTCCTTATACACTGTAACACATACACATCAGCTAACCAAGGTATAGTCAGTATAGTACATGATATATTAACCCATGGAACCAGGGAGCCACCATCTAGTATCTAGTATATTGTATCTATCTAGTAACTCCCGTATCCCATGTTCCATGCTCCATCTCCCATCACTCATCTCTCCCGTGTCCCATCCACCTATCCAATTAGTCATTCATTCATCTACTCATCTATTTATTCATTCGTCTATTCATTTATCTATCTATCTATTCATTTATCTATTCATTCATCTATTCATTCGCTACAGTCATCTTCCCTATAGTAGTAAAGTTAATATTAATAACGAAAAGGAATTCAATATAAATCCTTACATAATTCTTTTTATGTTATAATATTAATAACCCTTTTATTATAAACGAAGTACTCACTTCATTCATAATAAATATTTACTGTTCTAAATGAGACCTGTTTATTATTGAATTTTTATAGAAAAAAGAAAAAAAGGACTCTGAAAGGTCTTAGAGATTTTAAGATCTTCGAATATTAAAGTTGTAGAAAAAGCAAATAAAAGGATATTTACGTAGAGACTAAAAAAGATTAAAGATATAAAAGAGAGTAAGTATAAAAGCTAAGAAATAAATAAAAGCTATTAATCGAAAGTTTAAAAAGAAGTAAACTCTTTTATAAAGTCTATTACTTTCGAATTATTCTTTAATTATAAGCTTCACTATTATATTATAAATATAGAATACATTATAGTTTATATTATAAGAATTTAACTTATTTCTAATTTATATTAAAAAGTTAAAAATAGAAACCTCTGTACTGTATAATATATTATTATTAATTATTAAAAGCTTTATACTATTATATTAGAATTAGTTATAAGTTTTATAAAATTATATTAAACTTAATAGAATGATTTTGTCACGGTGTGGAATCACGTAGCATATTAATCCTATTTAACAGGACCGAAATAAACGCTTTTATCGGAATATAAGTAAGCTAGAGCTCAATTAAACTAGCTTACTTATAGAAAATTCTATATACCTTTAATTTTAAAGATCCTATATTATAGCTCGAAGAGCTATATCTTAATTATTAAATCTAAACCTATTATCTAAATCAATATAACTTTATCGAATTCGAACAAAGTTATAAGAACTCTATTACTATTCGCCTGCCTCGTTGTTACGGGAGCTGCCTCTAGGGTCACGTGGAAGTGGCTAGAGATCTCTCGAGATGATTTAGACTAAACTTCAAGTAGGAATTTAATAAGGTTGATAACTAGTTACAATTCTTATAACTATAGTAATAAAATTAATGATTATTCTTGAATATGAAGCTTTATATGTAAAGAAACCCTATTCCTTATATAGATCTTCATTCTTTGTAAAACTATAAGGCTTTGTTCTACTTAAATCCTTTGAATCTTATAGATCTAAATATTTATTCTTCAATCCCCTAGATCCTCTAGGTTCATTACGTGACCGTTTGGCCATGTGACGCGGTATGTTGAATACCGTCGTAACACTCGTAATAGATTTTTCATATATGTATTTTATATATATATAAAAGAAAGTTTTATAAAGTTTAGATTGAAAATGAAAATGAAATAAAAATTTAAAGTTATTTAATTAATAAAAAAAGTATAATTTAATATTGATTTTTACTCTATATATTTTTATCCTTCTCACGAATACGAATACAGATCATAGCGGGATTATAAATGAATTGATATAAATATTTGATACAATAGCTACAAAGCGGGCATACGATAAAACAAAAGTGAGAAAAGAGCCTCTAAATATTAACTCTTTTTTTAAAAAATATTCTAAAAAGATACTATTTCGAAAATAATAAAATAATATTTGAATTAATAGGGATAAGGGAAATAATAAAGTGAACATAGAATAAAGTACAATAGAATTTTTGAGGGAATATAGAGGAATTTATATTCTACTATAAAGAACAAAACAAATAATAAACAAAAGATTAAATGAAATAAATAAAGAGGAAAAGAGTAAGGAAGATAAAAAACAAACAAAGAAACATAATTACTATAGAACAAAGATGAGTAACCGCTAGGTTATATTGTTGTAATAATAACATTAATAATAACAAAAAAAATCGTTATATTATAAAAGAGGGAAGAGGGGGGCCTATATCATCATATTGAGTGGAAATAGGTCATATATTATTAACTTATAGAATGGAAACGAAACAATTATAATGTTAAGTAGACTTGATAAGGTGTGTATATATAATATATATAAATAAAATAAATCGTTTATTTCTATTTATTCTTTTTATATGAAGAGGGAATTATTATATTTATATATATGTATTATTCTTATTTACATACTTTGTATGTATACGGGGTAAAGTGTGATATGTAATGTTATATTATTAATTATATATTCTGATATAGGCTTAACTTTCTTTTTTATATAAATAAAATTCATATGAATTAGACTGATATTTGAAATTTGTGATAAATAATTATCTTATTGTTTAATTTAATCCCTATTTTCTATAATAAATCAAATGAGTATAGTAAACTTTATTTTAAATTAATTAAATATTATATTAGAAAATTATCAAAATTATCAAAATCTAAATTATTCTATTATATATGTATTCTCTAATTATATTGAACAATATACCTAGATTCGATATTATACTAATCCTTTTAAAGCTATAGAAAATTTGAATTATTCGAAATGTATATTAATTTCTATTAAAACATAAGTAATTTGAATTATTAATTATTTCATATTATATATAATATATTAATATATTTGTATAAATAGGACCCTTTAATTGTATAATATAACAAATGCGGTAATAAATTCAAATTAAAATCCTGTTTTTCCTATTAGTAAGTAAGTTTTTATATTATATTGTTATAATAATCTTTAACTAATTTTTTTAATAATATTAAATAATTCTGTTTTATATAATATAAATATCATATATAAATAGCTTATTAACATAAAATCGTAAGATTCTTATTAAGAGTTTTTATAAAGAATACTGTTATTATAGTTTTATATCTTTTTCAAATTATTGTTATATATAGGAATATTTTGATAATAGTTATGGGAATTATAAATAGAAAGATTATAGGATTTGATATATATAATTTGATTATTTATATTCTTATATTATTGATGAATAATATCAATTTCTATTTCCTTTTTATATTTTTTTTAATTGAAATCCTACTCCTTCTTTATTAATCAATTCAAAAACTTCTAATACTTGTAAATACTCTTTTTATTTGATTCTAATTCTATTAAAAAACTATTTATTATTAATTAATTTATATATTCCTTTTATTGTTATACAATTTTTAGATTTTTTTTATGTTTTTTTGATTTAAAATTAAATTGTTTATTGAAAACTTTTAAAAAAGAAAAAAAAATTGTAAAATAAAAATCAAAAAACAAAATATTATTAATTTCATTTTTAATTACAATTTGTATTTATATAAAGATCTAATTGATTTTCATATGAATTTCTTATTTCATCTATTCTTTAATATATATGATAAGTGTATTTATATTGATGAATTTTTTTAATATTTTATTAGGATTTTCTTTCGTTATTATATTAACAATTGTTAAGTTTATTAATCCATCAAACTTTAATAAGCTTTTATTTATATATAATTATTATAATATCATTATATCAATTATAAATTTCTTTTCTGTTATTATATTTAATATAATAAAATATTTATATAATGACTATGAATTTGTATAGATAATGATTAGAATATTAGGTAAATTTAATTGAGAGATAATAATTTGTAGGGTTGATTTTATTATAAGATTAATATTTATATCTTCTATTATATTATATATTTCAAAAGCTAGTATATTATATATAACTCTTTTGCTTTTTGTATTACTATAATGTATAATATTCCTAATCAATTTTAATATGTTTTTATTTAATATATTCTTATTTATTAATATGATAATAAAACCTATTTAACTATTTAAATCTTTATTGTTTATAAATGTTGAGTAGACTTGATAAGGTGTATATATATAACATGTATAGATAAAAGGGTTGTTTATTTCTATTTATTCTTTTTGTATGAAAAAGAAATTACTATATTTATATATGTGTACTATCTTTACTTATGTATTTTATATATATATAAGGTAAAGTATAATATGTAATGTTGTATTGTTGGTTATATGTTCTGACAATAAAAGACTTATTAATAAAAATAAATAGTTTTATATAATTTTATATAAGAGAAATAAACAGAAATCCTTAATTGAGGTTTTCTATTTGTTATTTAAGTTTTTTATTAAGTACTTTGATATTATTATTTAATAGATTATATAATGCTTCTAATTAACAAATTATTGTGATATATATATCTCAAGCTTTTTATTTATAATATTATTTAGAATTAATAATTTTTATAAGTTTCTTTTTCTAACCTTTTTATATGAGAATTAGATGGTTTTTATCCTATTATATAATACAATTATTGAAGATTAAAAATGAATTGTATATTAGATATTCACCCGGTTTTGCTTTGATATTTATATTCTTAAGTTCTAAATCTTTAAAATCTATAAATTCTTAATCTGCTAAAATAAGTATATTATTTATTTACATTTTTATAATTCTGAATTGTATATCTTCTATATTAATAATAAATAAATAAGAATTATATAAAGATATCACCATATTAAGTTTTTTTTAATAATGTTTTTAATATATTATTTATTAATGAATTTCTACTTTCATAATACTATATAATGATTTCTTAATTATTATAATTATATTATCTAAATATTTATTCTAAAATTCTTTTAAAAGTTTTACTAATACAATTTGATTTAATAATGTTTTTGATTATATATATACTTATATAACATTTTGTATTATTAATTTGATATTCATTTTTATTAATATAAGAGTTAAAGTTATAATAATTCTTTAATTTAATCTTTATATTATAAATGTTTAAATTAGAATTGATTTTTTATTTAAATCATTATATATTTATATAATTAGATGTGACTTTTCATATAAGGAATTTGTTGTATATTCTTTTATTTTATTTATAAAATATAAATTGAATAATTTTTCGGTATGTATAAAGAGATTGTATTTAATGAATTTAAATATATTTTTTATAATTAAATTATTAATCTTTTATATTTGTAAAGCTTTAAATAATAATTCTTTTATAATAATAATCTTTTTTATATAAAATTCTATTATAAAATTTAATACCTTTTATTTTTTCTTTATAATCAATATCTTTATTAAATCTTGATTATTTTATATAGCTATAAGAAATTAATTGTATTCGTTATTGATATTAATTATATAAAATAATAAAATTATGGGAATTTCTATTTTAGAAATTAATATTGAATGAGAGTTTGCATGAATATTTGTTTGATTATTTGTATAAAACTTTATAATTTATAAGTTTGAAATATTGAATTTTTGATATTTGAAAGTATTATTAAAAATATCTTTGAAATAGGTAATAATTGATTCTTTTTAAATACTTCTTTTTTATAAAACAATTTTATTATTATTATATAAAATTTTATTAGATTGTAAAGAAGATTAATCGTACAGTTTTGATTAATAATTGTAAATAATCTGTATAATCCTATTTAATCTTTTTTTTTAATGAATTAAAAAATAAATTGAGTGTTTTATATATGATTAAATTATTTAAAGTAGTAAATACATCTTAAACTATTTGTTTTATATAAATTTTATATACTTCTTTTATTATAAAATAATATATACTTGCTCATTTTAAAATTAATAAAAATAATAAGTTATATAATATCATTCAAGAATAAGCTTTATATATAAGTAATATTAATATAAATCTTTTTAAATTAATAATATCATTTACTATTTTTATTACCATTTATAATATTAATTTTTTATCAAGATTATTATCTTTCAATTTAATTTTGAATATATTATATATACATTATATAGGGGAATAATATTTTTTAACTTTTCTAATTATATTATAAACTTTAACAAAGATTTCTTAAATATTAATTTAAAAAGATTTTATATTTTGTTTAAATTCTTTAAATACAAAATTTGTATTTATATTATATAATATATAATCTAATAATTTTAGATATATATTAATTCAATTATTTTCGAATAGTATTCTATATTGTTTTAATAGATATATCTTATATGAATATTATAGTATTATATATAATTGTTTTATTAATAATATATAAAATTAGATTTCTATTAATATAAAAGATATTAAGAATAATAAAGTATTTGAATTTAATATTATTTTTGATTATAAATTTAAATTATTAGGGGATTTTATATAAAGTTAATAATGCTTATAGAATTTATTGAGTTTTTTTAATTATACAAATATTAATATTATATTTTATTTGATTTAAAAAGTTTGTAAGTTTTTGTACAAATAAATAATCGAATCTTTAATAAATTTACTTGAATTTTATTTTTATTAAGTGATTATATATAATTGATTCCTCTTTTTAATTTAAAAGTATAAAAAAATGTTTTGATTTTTGTATAATTGAAATTATTTTATTATTTTATTTTGAAACATTTATAAGATTATTAAATGATATGTATAGATGATTTATATCTTATATATATATATAAGAAATAGGGTATTTATTGATATGATTAAAAAGGTAATATTATTAAGAAGTATTTTGACTAAAATATTATTTTATAATTATACAAAGTCTTTTTTAAACTTAATATTATATTAAATATTATTTATATATCTTATATTTCTTTTTTCTTTAATACTTATACTTGAAGTTTTTTTTTATTAATACCCTTAATATATTAATATTAGGAATAATATCTTGAAAAACATTAGTTAAATATTGATTTTTAAATTGAAAAATCTCGTTTCTATTAATTGTTTTTTTGTATAATTATTTGAATTGATTTTATTATAGAAAAGCATATATAAAAGATTATTTATTAAAAAGTTTAACTATATATATTCTATTAATGAATTCTATTTTAGTAAAATGTATTTTATGTTTTATTAATTGATTATTTAATAAATCATTTTACTAATATTCAACAATGTTTTGTTTATTTGAAATTTTGTTGAATTTAATTTCTGTATTGTTTGAATTATTTTTGTATATAAGAAGAAATTAATGGAATTGATTTTTGTTTATATTGTGTTTCGTTATAAATTGATTATATTAAGGTTTTTATTCTTATATAGAATGATTTATAAATTAACAATCTGGTTTTTTATATATATAGTATTTTAACGATAATATATAAGGATTGTTTTGAGATTATATAAATTATAGATAAAAAGAATTATTTTGAAAAGGAAATAAAAAACTTTTTTTATTTCAGATTTCTTAGAATTAGTTTTACTTTTAATATAACCCTTAGTCTTTATATATATAATTAATCTAATATATTTCTATGTCAAATAGATTATTAATAATAGAGATCAATATAAAAGAACTTATTATTTTTATATGCTCAATTTGTTTAATAGTGTTTTATAAATCGGCATAAAGACCTTTATATATTAGAGTTGATTATAATAATATAGGATTATACTTGGGAATATTATAACAAATGTTTATAATCTAATCTTGAAGTATTAATTCTAATTAATATAAATCAATTAAATTATACTATAGATTTTGAAGATTTTTAAGCAGGATTTTTAATTGTTAAGGAAGTGTTTTTTCAAAATTGTTTTATATAATTTATAGAAATGTTGTATTATATTATTCAATAAAGTATTTCTATTATTTTTCTTTAATTTTGAAATATACTTATATTAATATTAATATATTCTCAAAGTTGAGGTTTTTATTAGTAATTTTATTAAAGTAGAATGATAAAGTATTATTTTTAAATATTATTGAAAAAGTATTATTATATTAATTTAATTTAATATTAATATTTTTATAAAATTTATAAAACATTTAAAACTTTTGATTAAAAAAATCATATTTTTCACCATCATATTTGTAATCTTTATTAATATATATTTTTATTAAATCTAAAAAAGATTTTATATATAATATATATAATATATTTTCTTTTAATATTATATAATCTGATATTATATAAAGTTCGAAACAAGGTTGATTTTGATCTTGTAAATATAATATAGATATCTAATTAAATGAATTTGAAGTAAATATTAATATATATATTAATCTTTTTAATCTAATTATTTTGTATACATTTGAATAACTTGTTTTCAAATCCTCTACCTCTTTTTCAATCTTTTTCATATATTTGTCTAATACTTTTTTTAAGATAAATTTAATCAAACTTTAATATAATTTAAATTATCCCTTAATTATTAAACTTAAAAATTATAAATAAAAAGCTAAGTTTATATAAGTTTAAATACTTCATAATATATAGTTTTAAAGATAGTTTTAATTAAATTTTTATATTACTTTTGAAATTTGTTTTATAATTATTATTCTTTATATTATCTGAATTGTAAATTGATAATTTATATAATAATATTAATATTTACTTAGAATTCTATAAGATTAAGATTACTCGGATTTAATTGTTTTTCCTAAAATGTAAAATCTACTTTATATAAAAGTATTTTAAAGATTAAAAAAACTATATTAAATAATAATATTCAATATCATATTATATCGAATGTGTTTTATATAACATATATAAAAGTGTAATGAATATAAATAGAATTAATATAAATAGAATTATTCTGAAGAAATCATAATTGTAATTAAAAATCTTTTTTTAATATATAATTCGAAAAGATAGTATAAAGAATGTAGTATTTTAATCCTTTTATATAAATTATATGTAAACTTAGTTTAGTACAATTTTATTTATCTTTTTAAAAAATATTTTTTTTATTAAATTTAATTTTATTGTTTTATGATTGTGTTTAGTTAATCACTGATTAGTATTAGATAGACTTGATAAGATATATATATATAATATATATGAATAAAATGAATTGTTTATTTCTATTTATCTTCTTTATATAAAGAAAGAATTACTATATCTATATATGTGTATTATTCTTACTTATATACTTTATATATATATAAGGTAAAATGTAATATGTAATGTTACATTGTTGATCATGTGTTCTGATATATAATAACATTGTTTTCGAAAGTATAGGTATTACAGACTATAAGTATTAAATAGAATAGGTATATAATATAAAAAACTTAATAAAACATTAAAAGGGGATAGGTTTTTATATCTTTTTCCTATTTACTTTATTTAATTAGATATTGTTACGGAATTCACCGTATAGTGTAACCCTATAGTACTAATCCTAGTACTCCTCCGAAGTACTTATTCTTATGATTATTAAAACTATTTCATTCAGTTCATTTGTATGCCTTATACACCTAATTAAGCGACTCCATTGTTTGATCAGAGTATATAAACTAGGTGTGATCCTTATAATCATACCTCAAGTTAATCTAGTTTATTATCATTCTAGATATCTATCTCCTGATCAAAGTGATCATTAGACCTAGCTATGACCTCT
The DNA here is from genome assembly GCF_014898465.1 of Botrytis porri. Classification (NCBI taxonomy): domain Eukaryota; kingdom Fungi; phylum Ascomycota; class Leotiomycetes; order Helotiales; family Sclerotiniaceae; genus Botrytis; species Botrytis porri. The sequence goes on along the minus strand of NW_024066097.1, from coordinate 220,885 downwards.
ATAATAGATATAGATATAGATGTATCGTATAGTCTTAGTATAGCTATATAGATCGAATCGATTATGAATTTACTACTACTACTATATTTTTATCAACTTTTATTTATATATTATAAAACTTTTTTATCTTATTTAAAAATGAAATAAAGTTTAATTTATATAAAAAAAAAGTATTTATTATTTTTTATTTCTAAATAGTTATTCAAGATTGAAATTAAAAAAGAGGTTTAAAGTTTCGAATTTTCATATTGAGAATTTCTAAAATAAGTAAAGTTGTTTTTTCAAAAGTAATAAATTTGAAACTTTTCTTATTTTACATATAGAAAACTTTTTAAATTATAAATAGATTCCTATAAATGTATACTTATTTAAAGATAGAGCTTTTATTTAATAATATAGATAAGTTTTAATATTATAAATAATATAGTTTATTATCGAATGAACTATATTATTAAGTAGATCACTTTGAAATACATATAAAATTCGTTTATATATATCTATATAATCGTATACCTTATTCATTTAATAATATAAATTTTCAAGATTTGAAATTGTAGAATTTGAATATATAAATATTATAAAATTTAATCATTTATCGAAAATTTAAATCAATACAATAGTTATTAGAGAAATAATTTTTTTATAATAGAAATCATAACAATTTCTACTTTTTATTGAATATAATAGAAATTTTCATATAAAAACTAAATGTTTTTATAAGAGGTTTCTTCTTTTTAATGAATCTTTTTTCTTTTTCAAGAAATCTTGTTTAATTATTAAAATATAAATATTAAGAAAGGCTAATTTTGATGTATTTTGAAGTATATGACACGCTACCTCGTAGTATAGCTTATATAAGAAACACCTATAAGTAGCATAATGTCGAAACACATAACCAACAATATAACATTACATATTACACTTTATCTTATATATATATAAAATACATAAATAAAAGTAGTATATATATATATAAATATAGTAATTCCTTTTTTATATAAAGAGAATAAATAGAAATAAACAATCCTTTTGTTCATATATATTATATATATATACCTTATCAAGTCTGCTCAATATATAGTTTCTTTAGAGAATAAGAAGACAGCTTTTATAATCCTATAATATTTATTCTATAAAATGACCCACTCGATGATATAATCCACTCGATGATAAACTACATTATAATATTAATTAAACTATTAAAGATTAAAAAGGTATTAAAAATAAGCACTTTTTATATCGATTTAATAATTTCAATTACTTTTATTTCAACTATTTCAATTTCAATTCCTTAGAGATTTTAATGTAAGATCCTAATATAATAATTATATATAATAATTATATATAATAATTTTACTTTATCTTATCGAAAATTGTTAAAGTTATAATTGTTTTTAAACTTTACTATACGTCTTTAATTATTTCGCTGAGTATATATATTATTGAGTAGATGTATATATTATACTATAGAAGTAATTAAGAATACTTTAAAATATAAGATCTAAAAAGAAAGAGAAGAATTACTATTTACTAGAAATAAATAAATAAATCCGTCAAAGTATAATAATAAGAATAATGAGAATAAAAGATTATATTATATAATATATACTATATACACCTACTCATCTACCTACCCACTCACCTACCTACCTACTCATCCATCTACCTACCTACCCATCTATACAAATACCAAGTATTCTCATTCAATCTTCCCTTCAGAATTCCCATTATATATATAATGAGAAGAACTATATCTTATTCTAAATAATCTCAATTTATATTATTTATTTTATATAGGCTATATAATACTATATATAATGATTCAAGTTAATGATTTCTTCTCCTCAAATAATCTTAATATTAATTAGTGTTTACCTTTTTATTGAAAATATTTATAAATTAAATCACTTTTTAAGGTTTTGTATAAAAGCATTTATACGAAAATAAAGAGAATAATTTAGATTATTTAATAAAATATTTTTTAAAAAGATAAACAAGATTATATTAGATTATATTTATATATAATCTATATAAAAGATTAAAATACTATATTCTTTATATTATCTTTTTTGATTAATATATTAGGAAGGGATTTCTAATTATAGTTAATTTCTTTAAGATTGAATGGATTAATTAATTTATAAATTAAACTATTATATCTATAGAATTTAATAAATCAATAGTTCAATTCATATTTACTACATTCTATTTAGAGTTTAGTATACTTTTCGAATTCGAAGTCCTCCTTTCTCTTCGAACGAAAAGAACTGTTTCACTGTTTCCCTTCTATTAGGAACCTTTTATTAAACTCTTCTTTTTTACTTTATAATACAAAGCACTCTTTTTTATATAATTATTAAATCAGAAAAAAAGATCTATCTATTATTTCTAATAGATCTAATCTACTTAAATTGAAAGAACAAAAGAAAAAGATTATAAAATTAAAAAACCTATTATAATACAAATAATTATTTAACAAAATAACTTTAAAAATTCTATACGAATTTGATTTTCATGTGTATCCTTAAAAGAATATATTAAATTAAAGTCTTATAAGCTTTAAGTTATTATTCTCTTATTAAGAAGATTCAATCTCCTATATTTCAAGTTTTACAAAAGAATAAAAGAATAACTTACTTTTATTTATTCTTATATAATAATTAAACCCCCTCACTCTTAATTCTTTCAAATTCAATTGAATACAAATACCCCACCCGATCAAATCGATTCAACATCTTCCCCCTTTTGATCACTCTACCCTAGCGAATAAGGCTCTTCCCCACTTATACGCAACTTTCAATTCAATTCATTCTTTTCCCTCCTCCCCCTTTAGCTTGATTGTAGAATGGAGGAGAAGGAGGGTCTTTAGTTCAGATTGATTTTAGGATTTTAAAGGATTTAGCTAGTATAATTCGCTCTTTATATTATATATTCCAGGTTTTCATTATAAATAGAAATTCTATTTATATCAGAATATATAATCATATACTTAAGCGAATTATATGATTCTTCTTATTATATATATAATAAAAAGAATCATATTTTATTCTAAATGATTTTAATTTATATTATTTATTTTATATAGATTATATAGTACTGTATATAATAATTCGAGTTGACGACTCCCCCCTCTTAAGTGATCTCAATACTTATATTTATTCATTTTATATAGACTTTTATAGTACTTTACCTGGTGATACGAATTCAGATCCTTCCTTAAGTAATTCAAAATTTTCATATAAATATCTTTATACAAAACCTCAAAATAATAATTTAATTTATAAATATCTTTAAATAAAGATAATTACTAATTAGTATTTATCTTACTTAAAAAAAAAGATCTAAATTCAAATTATTAGATAAAGTATTGTAAAAGTTTATATAAAATGAATAATATAAATTAAAATTGTATAAACATTAATCATTAGGATCTAGTAAAAAGCTTCAATTCATTAGCTACTATATTACAGTCTTTCGCGAATGCGTAATATAATAGCTTTAAGCGAAAGTAGAAAAGACTAGCTCTTCTTGTAGTATCTATATAAGACCTACAACTTCCTATATTTAGCTAGCTCTTTAGATAGAATACAATATAGACATTTAGAATCTACGAATATTATAGATACTATGTCTTCAGTATCCTTCTCGAACCAACAAAAATAATCTATATAAAGATATAATTCTTTTCCTTTTAATAAGGAAGAAAAGAATCATATGATTCGCTTAAGCATGTAATTATACGTTCCGACATAGAACCTCCTTATTATACCTTATAAGTCGAGTACTCTACTTTCTAATCATCTATCTTTAGACCACTTATTTACATCAAAAATCGCTTTTTTAGCTTATTAGTAACTCTTTTATTCATGGATAGAATTTATTGAAAATCAATATAAATATAATCCAGTTTATTTTAAGTTTATTTTAAAAATTTCGCACTTTTAGAATTTTTCTAAGTAGAGATCTGAAGCTCTAAAATATTAGTTTTTAATTTGTATAGGAATTATATATAAATTTGAAATCAGTTTTAAATCTTCAATAACTTTTTAATTAAAATTATTAAAATTGAATTATAAATTTTTATTATTCATAATATAGGGGATTTAAAAGAATTAAAAAAAATTAATTCATAAGTATTTATAAAAGTACTTTTAAAAGTATAGGGATTATTTTTCTTTTATTAAGTTATATCTATGTAATTATTGATTTTTTTTAAAAATTGAATTTTTTTATATAAATTTAAGCTTAAACCCTTTACAAAAGTAATTAGTTTCTTTTTATCAATTATAATTAAAAAGTTATTGATGATTTAAAATTAATTTCAAATCTATATATAATTCTTATATAAATTAAAAAACCGATATTATGAAGTTTCAGATCTCTATTTAGAAGAACCCTAAAAATCTGAAATCTTCAACATAAATTTAAAATATTTCAAATTAAATATATATAAGTTTTTAATTAATTATATTATATTTTAATAAAGATATTAGTAAGCTGAGAAAGTACTTTTTAGTATAAAATAATGACTTAAAATAGAAGTAGTTAGAAAGTCGAGTATGTCACGGGACTACTTCTGAGAGCATTTAGAAGCTTTACTACTATGTTATAAAAGTATAAAAGACTAGGAGATAGAACTAAAAGTTCTATCTTACTCTTATATATTATCGGAACATATGACCAACAACGTGATATTACATGTTACACTTTACCCTATATATGTACAAAGTGCATAAGTAAGAGTAGTATATGTATATAAATATAGCAATTCCCTTTTTATATGAAGAAAGTAAACAGAAATAAACAATCCTTTTATCTATACATATTGTGTATATATATCTTATCAAGTCTGCTTAACATATATATAGTAGAACAGGACAGAATAGAAAGGACTAGTATTATCTCGTAATAGAGTATCTAACTTAAACTTTATAACAAAACCCTTATAAAAATAATATTCTTATATACAAATTAAAAAAGTTAATAACTTTTTTAATATAAGAAATTTAAATTTCAATATGATTTATTTTTAATTATTTTTCTTTATAAATTATATAGATTTGAAAATTAAAAAAATTAAAAAAATTTAACTTGTAAGAGCTCTAGAACCTCCTCACCGTATAGATTTCGATTTCCCTACTAAAACCATGAATTTTTCAGCTTTTAAGACTCCTGTTTCTTTACTAAAACTTTATATAAAATGATAAAAAGAATTCAAAATCGATTCAGAATTAATTTAATTATATATAAAAAAACTAGTTTATTTTTAAATATCTTATTAATAAAGTTATTAGCTATTAAAAATAAGAACTATAAATTTTCTATAAAAAAATCGCTTATTTTATATAAAGAAAGTATTACAAATTAAGAAAATTTAATTCTTTCAACTTTAAATCTATATAATTCATTAACAAAAATGATTAAAAATAAAATATACATTTTTTTCAATAAAGAATAATATTAATTACCTATTTTGAAATCTTGAAAATAAAATTCCCTAAATTGAAAAACTTATCAACTTTTTAATTTATATAAAAAAACATTAATTTTATAGGGATTTTATTATAAATTTTATAAGGTATAATAAGTAAGTTCGATAACTTCTAATACTTTTTTACATAAAACAAGTTATTTTTCTTTTAGAAAATTTATCTTCAATAATTTATAACTTTGTAATTAAAATATCTAAAAATAAATTAGTTTTTTTATATATATAATGAAAATAATTCTAAATCGATTTTGAATTCGTTATTATTATTATTTTATATAAAGCTTTAGTAAAGAAATAAAGGGCTTAAAAGCTGAAAAATTAATAATTTTAATGAGGAAATCGAAATCTGTACGATGAGGAGGTTCTAGAACTCTTACTGCTTGTGGATATAAATGATAATTATAATTATAATTAAGCTTAAGCTCCGTTCATTTCATGACTAGATATAGAAAGATATCTAGGTAGATACCTAGGTAGGTAAACGTAAACGTCAACGTAGCCCAGGCAACCATCAACGACAACGACAACGACGACGTTTACTCCCAACGTCTTTTATTAATAGTAAGTATCATATAGAAGTATCAAACCCAATTCCCCTTTTCTTTCCGTTTTCCCCAAACTCCATTCACCAATGCAATGCAATGCTTGCTTGCTAACAACCTAACCAACTAACAAAACCAACCGCTAGAAATTTTATTTCAAACCTTTCTGTACTTCCTCACAAGCTCCAATGATTCTGAGCGAGCCCATGTTCATATTTTAGATTAAATGCTGTTGCATGTATTGCTGAAAAGACACATCACGCGGTAGCAAAACGACTATGACCCCTGATCTTCTTCCCGTATTTAAAGAAGAGGTAGGGGAAAGGCGTCATGACCAGCGTCAAAAACGCCAGGAGAGTGGTTGCCCATTGATCGCCGAGCTTGTGATACATTTGGATCCCAAAGAGCGGAAAGATAGCTAGTGGGTTTTGTTCAGCCTTTGTTGTCTGTAATTCTCCTCTCGTACATATAAGACATTTAAAGGTATGTGGGTGAGGGATCTCAGGTCGATGGGAGAGAGGGGGGAATAGGACTAACCTCCGAAACTACTTCTCGTGAAACTATTCGCTGCTAGGGCGCTGGCTGCATACAATGGATATGCATCAACCAGGAATGTAAAGATGCCAGTAAAGACTAGAATGGTTCTGCATGAATCCCAGCCGGTTAGCTACTTTTCCAAGTGTATCGTTTGGTACCACATCAAGTGCGTGTCATGTGAGACATCTCGAGTCTTCTTTCTGACCAGAGCATGAAATAGAGTGAAGATCCAGCATCACATTTCCCCAAAAAGGAACAGATGTGCAAAAACATGAAGTGACAAGATCAACTACATCTCCATGCAGGAACGAAACCACCATGATGCAAGCGCCACTTCGGCGATGGAACATACATGGTTCGGGGACCTAACTGCAAAGCGAGACACACGAGAGGACATCACGACTAATGAGGAAATTTTATGAGAAGGGGAAAAAAAAAACTCGACGTACCCCATTCCGAAAATACCAGATCCAATGATTGGGAAAATCCAATGAACAGATGAATATGTTGTCCATGCAAAGAGAAATAAACCGATAGGAACGAGACAGGCTCCTAGAATCGCTGGAGGTAGACGATATTCGGGTTCGGATCCACCAATTTCACCCGTCATTTCTTCTCTCTGCTTGATCAGTCGTACATAGTTCTTATGCCAGAACGGGTCAGTAGCCGCTGCGATTAGCATTCCGATGAATAGACCGAGGAAGGTCAATCCAACTTGGTATTGTTGGAATCCGTGGTTCCCCTCAAAGACGAGAGGAAAGGCGCCAAAGAATAGGTAGAGGATACCGAGCAAGATGGCCGAAAATATGCAAAGGTTGAGACACATGGGCTCAAAGATTAATAATTGACCGGGTCTGAGTAGGGAATAGCCAATGGTCTTCGGAATAGACTTGTTGAGTCTCTCATTAGGTGCAAACCAACGATCATCGCCAGTTTCTTTTCGAATCTTGCGAGCTTTGGCCTTCAAGACAACCGGATGATAAGTTTCTGGGACGAGAGAAAAGATCAATGTTAAGTTGCACGCTGACCAGATGATCAGAACGTAGAATGTCCAACGCCATGACGTGAATTGGTTAATGAATCCCGAGATCAGTGGACCAAATGAGGGACCGATGAATGGCGATGCTGTATAGAGTAGCATAGGACCTTGAAGTTGTTCTCGATTAAATAAATCTCCCACTGTGCCTCCTGCGACGGACAGGAAAGCACTTCCGGAAAGACCAGCAAAGAATCTCGCTACGAGCATCGTCTGAATATTTTGCGCCACAGCCGAAGGAACCAGCCATATTAAGAAGAAAGAAAAGGAGCAAAGATATATCGGACGACGACCATAAAATTCACTATTGATGTCAGTAAGTGATTTGAAGCAGAGACATCAAATAGAATGCTTACGAAAGAGGTCCGAGTAACATTGGTCCCAGGCCAAGTCCAAGGATAAACATAGAAAGTCCAAGGGTAGCGACTTCTCGAGAGCAGTGGAATTCTTCCTCTATCTGGGCGTAAGTACTGGTATACATTGATGACGCACATGTACTAATATGCAAGTCAGATTAGTATGCGTAATATTCCACGTTTTGTTTTATGATTTGGCTCCACCATCTATGAGTGTCTGTCGTGTGAAAAGATTGGTGAGTTTTGATATCAGCCAAGATTACCAGATGAACCCCATCTGAAAATCCCAAGGCGGAGGAGTACCATTCAAGCGAGGAAAACATAAGAGAAGATGGAATGAACTTACACACAAAACGAGCTTGCGCTCACAATAATAACCACCAACCACTTTCTTCCATGAGCCATACTTCTCGGACACCTGGGATCACTATCGCCACCATCAAACTTCACCTCGAAAGGATCTCTCGCTTCATCCCCTTCTCCTTCAAACTCCCCCGCAGGATTTTCTGGATCATCGCAACCATATCCGTTGGAAGAACGCCTTCTTGCTAGTGAAATGGATCGACTTAGTTTTTTGTCCCATGTTGGAATGAGTGTATCTGGAGGTGAAATTACGATGGGAGCGAATTCCTTGTCAAATTCGGTTGCAGCATGTGAGAGTTCTGAAGGCGAGACGGGAAGTTTCTCGAAATCGAGATCTTCTTGGATTGAGGACATTATGAGATGAGTATGAAGTGTTGTCGTTGATTTGAGTTGAGTTGAGTTGAGTTGAGTGGAAGGGATAGGAGTGAATCAATGAATTGTTTGTGAGAAATGGGGAGGGGATGTGAAGTTGCGATTGTACTGTGGTATTAAGGTGTGGATGAGATGATGGCTCTTATCAATTCACTACTTGGACGGATGAACTCATATGAGTAGGTAGGTAGGTAGGTAGGTTGGATGAGTATATTGTTGTACACATTCACTCCCTCTGGTTGGAAAGATATACTCGGGGCGCGAGATGAGGTGCAAGATGTGGTGCAAGATGGCATTGGGTCATGATATATATAAATGGTTATGAGAAAGTGAAAAAATATGGTTAGTGGATATTATTAATAACTTTAATCCCAAGCTTTTCACAGCTCTCCTAGCTAGGGATTAATCAGCAAATCTCAACTTGGTCATAAGATTTTCATGAGAGTAATAGATTCTCTTTTTTTCTGGATTAAATGGGGGATTTTGGGGGATTTTGCTAATATTGAGGAGAATGTGGGGGCGGATATTGCGGAGTTTGCGGGAGTAATCGGCACCTCATTATATCAATCATTCTTTATGATTTGATCTGGTCATATTTTTATAATGAAGATTATATTGAAAGGGATAGGATAGGATAGGATAGAATGAGGATGAATATGAATTGAACTTTTCTCACCTCTTCACTCTTCACCTCTTCACCCCTCACCTCACTGTTATTCGATATCCAATATCCAATATCAATCAATTCATCCTTTCACCGCTTCCATGATATATTCATCATCTCTCCATCGAGCCCCTGCGTGCTTGTCTTGTCCGCTCGGTTGCATAAACGCCGATGATCTCCATTTATCGTTTGAACATTTATCCCCCTTGGCGTTAGTGTCAACACTGCATGCACATTGCACAGTAAAGCATCGTCATGAGGGGTGTCGTATCATCACAACTCAGTGTCGTTATACTTCAACGCCGGTACCTGATAACCGACACTCTGAAAAGGCTGACCTCTTCCCAGTTGAGCTGGGAAAATGAAGTTGTCCCGAGAAAGTAGACGTCTCGATCAATCAACATCCATATCATTCGTTTGGCTTTGAAGTTCTTCTGAAAAAGTTTAAGATTTTCATGCTATCGGACCCTTGCCAAATTCAATAGTATAATATCGCCCCAAATCATACATGAGTTGGTTCTTAGGTGGTAGAGAAAAGCTTTTCCATGTCGATCTGTTGTAGTGATATTACATTTCCTATCAAAAATACTAGTCGAGGCACTTTAACCTTATTTGCTTTCCGGGGAAACTTTACTTTCCTCAACTTAAAAGATAGCTAGTCGGCGTTTTAAAAGGCCGACTATTATTAGTTGCCCATGCTTCTTGTTGCTATTATGGTGATTGATATTCCTCGGGAGCCTGTGCGTCAAGGAAGAACGTCAATGTCTTAAATTCCGTAGTTAGTACTGGGTCTATGCGGAGTGCATATATGACATACGGCGAGACATCCCTCTGTATTCGGGAGTCCGTAAAAAACAAACATTCATGCTTAATTTTCAGAGCTTCACTTTGGTCATGCCATGAGATATCGTTTGTTTACATCTAAGTGCTTTAGTAAACACGCAGAGAAAATGATGAGGAAGATTTAGAATAAAGCAAATGTAGTGTCAATTGCAAAGCGGTGGTATCTATTACTCATATCTTGCTATCCTAACTCCAGTCCCAAAGCATGTGAAAAGCGTGTTCTCGTTCAGCTATCCAACTCATCCATCATTTTCCTTACCACAATTGACTCACCCTCATCCTTGCCACTTAAATCTACTCTCCCTAAACATTCCCACCATTCCAGTCGGAAGCAATCCCTTCTCCACAACATTTATTCCCCCAAACCTCTCCTCCATATCTGCCCCGTAAAGCTGCAAAATCCACTTTTGGTAATTCGTCATCCCTCTCGTCTCCCATTTGCCCCCCTGCACCACTCTTCCCACCATGATATCAACCGCGCATTCCCTTGGCTCATCCATCAGCTTCTCATACGCACTATGCAGCGCTCTCGATGTGCGTTCTCGATATTGGGTATATTCTTCAAACGAGGGGAAGCCTTCAAGGTCGAGTTCTTTATCACGTCGATGACGACTTGACCATACGTCGCCATCATCGTATTGCGTTTTCGCGCGTTCGTAATCATGACGCTCTTCGGTGAAGAAAGTATCCATGATTTCATCTGGATTCTCTTCAACTTGATCGCGAATCAGATAGAGTGGTACAAAAGGAGATTTGAGGTCGAGACCACCCATGGACATGGGGAAATAGAGATAACCTTCTGGAATGTTTTCCACACCAAAACGAGCATGAAGCATGGATTTGAGAGTTGAGGTAACGGAGCCACCGGTTTCGGAAAAGAGTTGGGCTTGAATACGGGAGAACGTCGTGAGAATATCTTCCACGTAGGCGAGTCCAAAACAATGGGCAGGTCGTCCGAAGTTTGTGGTGAAGAAACGGGAGCCGTAGATGTTCCAGGCTTGAATCCAATCGAAAATAGACTTGCAGGCTTTCAATTGAAGACTTAACTCTTTGATGTGGTTATCAACAAGCTTTTGATCAATCAAGAATCGACCAGTGAGAGGATCCAGGTACAGGAAATTCCAACGAACAAGTCCTTCGGGGAGAGATGAAGGGACCTTGGTGATAGTGCTAGGGTGGCGAGTCACGGTGCAGGAACCTGTTTTATCAGTATTAAAGGCAAGTCCCATGAGGGCTGCAAACTCTTCCATGGCATTCCAACCAGATACGCAAACTGATTCGCTACCCCAGAACCAAATATCGTCGTGTAAGCGGTATAGACGTGCGCCATTGGTTCTATTATTCATGGCGAAATCAAGGCAGAAGAGAACAGTTTCGCCGAGCATGTCACTTAGTGGACCACTAATTGGAGTCCCGCGTTTGCGGATACGAACAGGAGCGGATGGTCCATCAGAAGGAAAGACCATGGGTGCTTCAAGCGCACGGCGGAAGAACGATATCCATTTAGAGGATACACCGAAATGTGATAGAACTGAGAACATGCTTGTATGGGAGAGAGAAGGTCCAAACCAAGCGAAATCGGAACGAACGACCGTCACAGGATTGCCAAGACGACTTTGCATTATTATTTCGGTGGCCAAAGTGTGAAGAACTGATTGTGTAATTTGTTGAGGAGATTTGCGAGTGTCATTCTCGCAATCAGAGTCATCGTCGGCGTATCCGCCTCGTTGTTCCTCAGGGGAATGTTGTAGATGTTCGAGAAAAATATCAGAGTTGAAGTGGTTCTCTCGAATAGCTTCAACGTTGATTTTATTGCTACTAGGTTGGTCAAAGAAGTATTCGCGTCTGTGTTTGTCTGCTTTTGAAACTTGTGTAGTGGAGCTGGCCCAGACATTGTGGGAATTTTTGAATTCGGTAAGCTTTCCTTTGAAGAATACGGACCATTTAACGCCGAGATACCGAAGAAGAATGGATTGTAGAAGATCTTCGTCGTGATAAAATCGGTAGCGACCGTTGACTTGCCGACGTTGTTCGACAGGCGTACCCTCTGATCCCCATTGCCACTTTTCGAGTGAGGATATGCGCATATTTAGAACGTCGGCAACTTCAGCGAGAACAACCTTATTGCTTTGAAAGTCTTTGAGAATAGCGCGCTTTTCATCGGTAAGAAGATCACTGCGTAGGAGGCCGTTGATCACCCATTTCAAGGAGTTTTCGTCAAAGTGAACTTGGTTTTCCATCTCCTCTTCAAAAGCAGCGGTCTGGAGTCTTAGTTTCTCCCAAGCATTCTTAATGTCCGACGTCGAGGTAAAAAGCTTGGTGAGATATGATTCGATAGCAGCAGAATCAGTCTCTAGAGGATTAAAAACATAATCTTCCCATTTTTGTCGCTGCTCATGCATCTCCTTTCGGCCAATGCTCTCAAATTCGTCATCGGATGTCGTCTTTCTTCGGACGCAGAAAGCCACTCATTGACAAGTCGACCATATAAAGAAGCATATTCGTATTTCAACGAGTGAACGTCAAGCTCCTTCTCAAGTTTTTCTTGCCAATCTTTGAGGAGGCCTTCTGAAACCGATGGGTCATGTTGAGCTTGTTGAAGGAAGAGTCGGATGTTGTACAACGAGATCGATTTGTTATCCTTGAGCTTTCCCATGGAAGCAAGACTCTCAATACGATCTAGTAAGATGCGGAGTTTCTCACTTTGCTTGGGCTGGTCTGAGACGGTTTTGAGGAGTTCCGACTTGCCTTGCTCGAATGCAGATCTCTGGCTTGAAATATCTTCGAGTTTGATCGATGTGATGGAGGAGAGGGTATGGGAAAGAATATCAGTTGATGCCATGATTAAATTTTCCTGTAATGTAGATTGTGAACTTTGATAAATTTTGCTAGTAGAAGATGTGCTTTGGCAGCGGGTGATTGTAGACAAGAGAGAAATATGAGTGTAGGTGTAAATGGTGAGCTTTTTTTTAAGAGGATGGTGTGAAAAGGGAAGTGAAAGGGGTGGATCAGTGCCATATTTATATTTGAGAATATTATGGAGCTTCAATATGAATAAAGACCAGATTTCACACAGTTATGATGATATCATCCCCGAAGGGTACAATGGGTCATTCCAGGCACAAAAGAAAGCTTCTCTGGCTTCTGAAAGTGGCTTGGTATGATTGAGAAAGGAAGAGCAACTGGGTTATTCAACTTTGCTAATCCAGTTTCCTCTTAGTCGTTTTGGCAAAACATAAAAATGTGTGTGTTGAGATGCACTGCTTAACCAATAAACTCATCAAAGAAAGAACTATCCATGTATCGACTGGGGCCAACCATCAAAGATCAACAACGGCACAGAATTGCTTTCTCCACTTGAATTATACATGAGTCAACGGCAAACAATTTTCGGAACTGTGAGTAAACAGTGGAATCCGCGGGGGCCTCCTGGGAGGAGGCCTTCCGGCAAGATTTCCCGCCATTGAGGAGGAATAGGAGAGCCCCACCAATTATACCTTTGACGTACGTGCAGCACAAATCAGATATCACCGTAATGCGAGAGCTCTAAATTCGCAATGACAGCATTGATAATAAAGGAAGAGGGACCAGGTGAGGTTGAATTTAGGGAGTGTCAGAATCTATATCGGTTATTCTTTAAAAAGGTTAGTGCGGCATGTTCCTGTGGCTGTGTTGCTCTTACTTGAGCCACAATCTTCTTGCTCCCGTTTCTGCTATAACCTCAACATTCATACCATTATGATTTCATTTTGTATAGATATTAAGATGGTACCGAAATCTACATGCGTTAAAGTTTTAGGTGGTCTAACGGCCAATCACTCTGTTTGAGTACCGCCAAACCCCGCCATCTTCTGCTGTTCATACCTTCTAACATACAAACCAAATGGCCAGTGCTATTTATAGACCGTTGAATAATACAAGGCAAGAGATTCGAGTGATCAAGATTCTCCCTGCGAAATCAGGACGGTTAGATGAGGCACTAGCTTGGATATTTGAATATATTTCTTTAGTAGATGACCTTGGATCCGGTTTCACTGCGTTATCATATACATGGGGGGATGTCGTTCATGATTAGGATTATCCCAATGGCGAGCAAATAGCTAGAGGGCTTAGTGACCCTCCGAAAGCATTGTCGTCTGAGTCTAATACTGTTGATGGAGTACCTGTAAAGATTGGTACAAACCTCCTGGATGCTCTCAAGCACTTTCGATCCGGAACGGCAGTAAAAACGACTCAATTGAAACTCTTCCACCATACACAACCCGTATCATCGAATCTGTTCGAATTCCTGCTAATCTACCGCTCCTAGATGGCAGACTACATTTTTCAGATCCAACAGCCAAGCCTATGGAACTTCTCGATATTCTCCAAACATTTCGCAAATTCGAATGCAGCGATCCGCGAGATCAAGTCTATGGATTGGCCGGACTTTCCAATCCATATCACCAGAAACTGGCAATTGATTATTCCAAGAGCGTGTCTGAAATATACAAAGATGTCGCTCGCCTATTTGTTGAAACAACAGATCGACTAGAGATGATATGCCCAGATGAAAAAACAAAATGTAATTGTCCTTCCAGCTCACATCAAGATTTATCTTCACTACCAACATAGGTACCGAATTGGTCTTGTATTCGAGAAGGTACCGGTCTTCGTCCTAGACTCCTAAGAGGTTGAACTGCGGATCATTTATTTCATTGGAACGCCTCGGGGAATATGCTCACTGATGCACATATTTCCGAGGACGGCAATGTGCTGGATTGTAGAGGGATATGTCTTGCTACTATTACTCATATCGTGCATCCAGTGGATGATCATGGACCTCTTGATTTTCACAATATACTTGAATTGTTCTATAAGACATATGATATTAATAGCTCTAACCAAGTGGCGCTATTTACTGCGCTGAGAAAAACCCTCTTGAAGACGGGGTAAATAGGCGAGCTTGTATCGCAGCACCTTCCAGTCCCCACCTTTATCAAGATATGTATAATATGTCTCGCTCAAACTTCACCACTGCGAGGAAGCAATGCAGAGCTAGTGAGCAAACTGTTTTACTATCTCAAAATGGCAATAGAGGATCGATGTTTCTACACAGGCAAGACGAGCGAGGACGAACGAGGGAAAAGCGTGATGGGTGTTACGTTTCCATTTTCAAGAGAGGGATATGTGATTGCTGTGTTGTATGGATGTAGATGGCCTGTTTTGTTGAGAAAGAGAGGACTTGAGGAGCGGGATGGGTTTACGGTTTTGGGAGAAGTGTATGTAAATGGGTTTATCAATGGAGAAGGGCTGAGATTGGGAATTCGCGAGAAAATGTTTGAGATATATTGAGGTGGATAGTATATCAGGATTGGTCGTAGACTTTCAATCAAAGGGGAAGGCGTTCGTCGATTAAGCGAACGATCAGTCATCGAGGTAAACTCCAACATTATGAACGCACAATGACTTCTGCCTCTTTGAACTTTATTAAAGTCAATTAACTTTTGAAATCCCGCTAATCTTAAAGGCTGTCTACATCCGGTAGATTGAGCAACAGTCTATATGAGGCAATGCGGTTACTTTGATGATTATGCTTTTTACCATAACATAATATTTAATAGTCTCACAACTCAATCACAATTCGACAATTCGTACGCTACATCACACCATCACACCATCAAGCCTTCTCCTCATCATTTCCCTTTTCTTCCTCATCGCTCAAAGGACTCAAAATTTCATCCAAAATCGCACCCGCATCACCCAAAAACAACCAATCATCCTTGCCCAATCCACCCGCACTACCCAAGCCCTCCGCATCCATATTGATCACTGCGACTCTTGCGCCTGCATCTCTCGCAACATCTACATATCCTGCTGCCGGATATACTTGTGCCGTTGTTCCAACGACTAAGATAAGATCAACGGGCGCCTTGTCAATCCATTGATCTACTTCATCAAGAGTATCTTCTGGAAGAGCTTCTCCAAACCATACAATATCCGGACGCAAGAGAGCAGTGGGGCATCGGGGACAATGAGGAAGTTCTTCTTTCTTGATTGTGGTTGTTTGTTTGTTTGGATCAAGGTGTGTGATCATTGCTTGCTAAATGTATATTAGCCATAAGTGACTTTGAGGAAGTTGCATCGTACTTGGACTTCCGGGCCAACTCGGGATAACATTGCAGGACTGAGGGTTAGGGGGATATGAGGTCTTACTGTTTCCGTAGCTGCGGGGAGAATCTTGATATCATCTTCGCTGGTGATTGTGATAGATGGATGGAAAGGATCGTTGAAGTTGTTGCGTTCACGGTAAGAACAGACTGGGTCGGCGCATTTAATATCACAGAGACATCCGTGAAGAAGCTTGAGGGAGCCTTCTGGGTGGCCCGCACGTTGAGCCAGACCTGATTGGATCAGTCAAGACTTAGGTCTAGTTCCCCCGACAGTGAAAGAAATTGTTCAGAACACTGAAATTGAATTAAGAATCTACGTCGGTTGAGAGATTGCTACTTAACAACTCTCCATCACTCCAGGACGGGTACTTTCGGCCTCAGAATATGATAATGAACAGACAACATGAGACACATCTCTTCCAAACTCACCATCAACATTCTGCGTCAAACACACAAATCCCTCTTCTCCGTCCTTCTTCATTCTCTTCGCCAACTCCGCCAGCGCAAAATGCCCCTTATTCGGCTCCGCAGCAAAAGCCTTATGACGTCTATATGAATAAAACAACCAAACCAAGCCCGGATCTCTAGTGAAAGCATCCATGGTAGCAAGATTTTGCGAGCGATAGTTTCTCCACATGCCACCTGGACCTCTGAAAGTATCAAGACCAGATGAAGCGCCAAGACCCGCACCGCAAAGAGCGAGAACTCGAGTGGAGGAGGCGAGTACTTTTTTGAACGAGGCGACATCGTTACTAGGTCCGTGATCGGGGTTGGAGCTGGGAGCGCGTTGCAAAGGCATTGGATTTGAGGACGCCATTTTGAATTTACGATGGGGGTTGATGAATTTTTTGATTACAGAAAGTTGATGTGATATGGGAATAGTTGTTGGTAGGATATTTTGGGTATGCAGGTGCATTATATGTAGAGTTTTGTGTGTAAGGTTGATTGGCGCAGTTTATATAACCCCGCGCCATGGTTGCCTAGGGAGGTAGATACCAGTTTTTGTGTATTGGCAGACTCACTGGTAAAAATTTAATAGAAGGCAGTGTAACATTGTGGATGAATTGTGAGATAGCAATTATTGATTTATGGGGTAGGAGATATGCAGGTGCCACGGAGGTTCTTATCGACGATCACGTGGCAGAACAGTGTCTGACAAATTCTGACAATCAAGCAAAAACCGATGTATGAAGCGTCGTTAGATCTACAAATACTATGCAATAGCCACATATTCTATGCGGCTCTGAGTTGAGCGTTACTCAGGGGAAAGGCACAACCCTATGTGTTGCGTGATACCCGGAGAGTATGGATAAGTAGATGAATAATGTTGAAGCAAGCCATTCCTCACCTGCAACAAGTCGGATATTACGATCAGCAGTCTAAACAAATCACAGCGAAGCACAGGATAAGGATATGAGGTTGCTGGACCTTCATAATCAGAATACACAAGCTGGAAGGGTCCTAAGGTTGAGTGCTGGCTTTCATTTAGCTACATGACGAAAAATGACGTTCGAACGTCCAATTACCCCTATTCCCAAACGAATTCCCATTGATATTGTCTCAAGAGTTTTGCGCCTAGACCCAAAGCGAAGAGAAAAATCGACTATGATGTTATGCCGTTTCATGAAACCTGAAAATACCACTCATGCACTTTATGTCGGAGGTCGGAGACTTGAGAGTGCTGAAGATTCGGCCTCGCGATTAGATTATAAAATTGACATCCTGTTGATCTGTAGAAATCGAATAGGCAGAACGAAAGTCTTTCTGGAGCATTGTTTTTTAGAGGGATGACAATGTGAAAAGAAATTACATTCACTCTTGGTGTCATTCCTATTGCAAAAACAGTTGTTTCTTCGCTAACAATGATGGATTTGTAAAGATGAGGCTTTTGCACAACGAATCCGCCTCGTCTGATAAGCTTACTCACTGCCACCGATAAGACTTGGTAAAAAAACACATCGTCATTCAGACATGCAACAAAACTTTTGTCAAAACGGTAATCTCCGTCTTGATTAATGTACGACAAGGCGGAAAGAACAATAGGGTGATTGGGTGGGCTATAAGAAAAGGACTTCATAACTCTCGACAATCCCTTCTTCCCAGTTGTTGAGTCCGGTAACAAAGTTCTGTCTCCAAATTATAGTAACTATTGCATTTGGTGAAAAGATGTTGACAGTGTTCAGATCTCAGTAACAAGAAAAGACCTATCACTTGATGACTTTTGAAGTGTTCTGTTCTCAGTGAAGGACCGGCATTGGCTCGTGCGTCAAGCGGTTCCGCTCCGACAGAATTGAGAAAAAGGCTGTGCTAAGGCATCTTGCAGGTCTAGACGAGACCAACTTACTGTTGATGTATAAGCTTCATGCAGGACTCCACCATATGCTGAGGACATAACTGGCTAGGCTGACAGACAAATGTTTGGTAGCCTCATAAAAAATGAAAACGTGGTGCCTGTCAAGCATTTCAGCCTACTAGGAATATTCTCTTCATTCTCCGTACTTTCCTTTGTCCATAGACATTGCATAATGAAATAGCAAAAGGGTATCGAAGAGAATCCCGTGACCATAACGACAGAACTCCACCTAGATGCCTTCTGTATTAATCATTCGTCGGAATCATAATCGACCAAACCAGCTACCTTTGGTATAGACGGAGCGTGTTCAAGAACAGGTGTGGATCTCTTCCTCTTAACACCAGCTAGCAAGGTTTTGGCTATGCTCTTGGTGCCGTTTGATTGCTTGTTGACAAGGAACGGATCCATCGCAGCTCTTGTATTACCTCTGATCTCAGCTACGGCATCGTTACGTTGTTTTGCAGCTAATGCCTCAGCTTGCTTTCTTCGCGAGAGATTTGAGACCTTCTTGTCTGATGTAGACGGTTGGCTGTCGATTTCAAAGAGAGGCTTCGAAATTGTCTTATTGATATTGATTTGAGAATCTTTACCTTCAAATTCAATAAAAGCCGCCCTCCTTACATCTTCCTCGTGCTCTGGCAACAAGTCAAGGCCTAAACTCATTTTATCTTGTAGTGCAGATGCTACGCCAGCTTCTTTTTCTCGCGCCTTTCTCCCCTCTCGAAAAGCTCTTCTTAATTTTCTATTCGCTTCATGTGGATCTTCCCATTGTTCAGAAAGATCTTGCAACTCTTCCAGTCGTTTCTTACTGCCTACTAGCCTTTCTTTCTCCTCGACCTTTCCCTCTAAAGATGCAAATGCATTGTTTCTTAGATTCTCCCTCTCCTCTTCGGACAATATTTTGGTATCCCCGTCCAGAACTTTATCTTCGCCTGTATCTCGTTTCCTCGCGCCATCAGTGATCACATAGGCTGTATTCTTTGGATCCGTACGTATCTCAATCCAACCGCCACAAGTAATATGTTTCATGCGAAAACTATAGATTGGCGTTGAGAAATAGCTGCCTACTCTCTTTTTCTCCGCATTGAATCGTACCCCTTGTCCTATTATGGTGGGCTTCGGGCAATGCGTGCACCAGATAGGATATGGCATCTCGAATCGTACCGTCAGAATACCCTGAGAAATTTTATTCGCTCGAGCTCCTAAAGCGTGCTTTCCATGTAACTGGTTTCCACTCATCAATCCCTCCTGATCAGGAGGGACATAACGTCCCATATTGAAGCCTTGCATTTTTTTGTTTGGTCGGAAGTGAACTTCGTGATGATCGAGTCTGTATGAGTAACGCAAAGATAGAATCGCCTGTCGGTTGGCATATACTTTCGTTGACGCGAGAACAATTCCTGTTGGTCCTTTATTAAACTTGGGTGTTTAACGTACGGTGATTTTCTGTGACGTAGATTGGCAAACTTGAGATGTGGTTGTGGTAAGATCGAGACGAGAAATCCCCAAGTTAGTAATTAGCATCGGCTCTTAGTAATACCGTATCACGTGCAGATGTAAGATTAAGGTTATCGCCTCTCGAGATTTGAGTATTACTGTTTCCCGTCGCCAACACACGTTCTTGTTATCATATTGCGACATCTTTGTTTGACATTGATTTCAGAAAAGCGCTGCTTAATACCTCTACTATTTTATTCACGTATCAAAGAAAGGATTCATCAAACTTTTTGTCTTATATACACAAGCAAAGACTCAGGTCTACCATGTCGGACGTTGCAGGATTAGAGAATGATATCAAGGAGTATAAGCTGCAGGTAGGTTCGCGAGTTACTGTTCTATCATTATTATCATTATTGTACATTTGCAATGCTGACATTCTTCTAGCTAGAGACTGTCCAGTTGGGGCTACAAGCAGATCCTGATAATGTAGAGCTTCAGACGCTACAGGCTGAACTCGAAGAAGTCATTTCCCTCACCGAATCCACGATCGCAGAACTAAAGCCAGCTCCAGCACCTGTAGCCCAACCAAAGAAATCCTCAGAGCCGCCAATAAAAGAAAAATGGTCACGAGAAAACCACCCTGCTTTCAAGAAAGCAGTACCTCCTCCACCCGAAGAGCCCGAAGTTGTAACGTCTTTCTCGGTCAACGATATGGTATTGGCGAAATGGCATTCCGGCGATAAAGGATTTTATCCGGCTCGAATCACCTCTATAACCGGCTCTTCGACATCTCCTGTTTACATTGTCAAGTTCAAGAATTATGACACCACAGAGACTCTGCGAGCCAAGGATATTAAACCCATAGTCAATCCAAATAAGCGTAAAGCTGATGGTACACCAGTCGTAGCTTCGGTCCCCACTCCTCCATCGACATCAAATGTTATTTCGGCAGCTGCCGATATTGATCCAGAACTCGCGCAGCAATCTAAGCGCGAACCAAGCAAAGTCAGTGATGGACCCACGAGACCGGCCAAAGTCCCAAAGAAGATCAAGGCAAAGAAAGAATTAGATGACGGTAAGAAGAAATGGCAGGACTTTGCTGCGAAAGGAAAGTTCGGAAAGGCGGGAAAGAAGGACAGTATGTTCCGTACCCCTGACGGGGTAAATGGTAGAGGTAAGAATAGTCCTTGATTCCTTTTATTCTCCTGATATCTAACACATTATGCAGTCGGATTTACCGGATCGGGACAAAGTATGCGAAAGGATCCAACGAGAAGTCGTCATATATATCAAACCAATGGTGACGAGGAGGGTTTCGCGTAAGAGGAAGTAGGGATGAGGAGAGGGGTCACTCTCTGCAAGTATAGGTGTTCAGGCTGGAGTTTCCCTTTCTATTTTTCATTTTCCTTATTTCAAGCATCATCATAGGCAATTTGATGTAGGCTGACATAGGCTTTGCGTATGAGGGCCAGAATTTTGGATGCTTGTTCTTCGAATGAGCATAATTTTCTACCAGTATTGTTACCGAACGACAATGAAACATGCTAAAGATCGCTTTTGAATAGGAAACCTGAGAATCACGAGCCTTTGGGGGCTTTCTACTTTCACCTGACCTTGAATCAACAGTCCAGGTACGAAAACTTCTGCAACGCGCTTGATACCATGATTTCTATGGCTCTCCTTTGCTTTCGTTGCCCCTACAAGTTCCTTAGCTTTACAATGCCTATACTGTTTGTTGCTGGCCACTTGACTGTTATTATTCTGGTCTCAATAAATACTATTAGAACAAGCCAATCTTCTTTCCTACAGCTTCTGTGATTGACATGAATGCTTTTGCTCTTTCGCTTTCGGGCTCCGCAACAACGGTTGGTTTTCCCCTATCCGCGTCATCGCAAATACTCGCATGTAATGGTATATCTCCCAGAAAATGAATTCCGTACTTCTCACAAGCATTAGTAACCCCCGAATGCGACCCAAAAATATGTGTGCTATTCTGGCAATGTGGACATGTGAATAACGACATATTCTGTACCATTCCCAGAATTGGAATATCGACCTTCTTGAACATGTTGATACCTTTCACTGCATCTTTAAGAGCTATGTCTTGAGGTGTCGACACAATCACCGCCCCTGAAAACGGTTAGCACCTTCAACCAACAACAAGAATGCCCATACCATCAAGTACGATTTGCTGTGTTATAGTCAATTGAGTATCTCCGGTTCCTGGTGGCAAATCGAGAACCAAAACATCCAATCCTCCCCAGTCTACCTCGTGTAGAAGTTGCTGTAGTGCTTTCATGACCATCAATCCACGCCACACAACTGGTGCCGCATCACCCACTAGGTAACCCATTGACATGGATTTGACGCCATAATTCGAGAGTGGTATAAGTTGATTGTCTGTCGCCCAAATATCAGACGTGTCCCATAGATCGCATTCAGACCAAAGACGCACTTGAAGATAATCTAGGCTCCCCCGATAGATTCAATAGTGTCGGTATGGAGGGACCGAAAATGTCTGTATCTAGAATACCACTTCTTAGACCACGGCGAGCAAAGGCGAGTGCAAGATTGACTATCTCTCAATCAGTAGTTGTTTTCATGTAGTTATCACACTGAATTCGCACCAGAAAGCGTCGACTTTCCAACTCCTCCTTTCGCAGATGAAACTGCAATCACTTTCTTTACATCTTTTATCTTTCTTCGTTCGGGCAGCCCACGCTGCATACGCGGAATACTACCCGTTCGTGGTAATCCCTGATATGCGTCAATGAACAATCTCTCATCTAACCTCCGTTGACTAATTTTCTTGTACATACCAATGGATTCTCATGCTGTAAGCTCCGTAGAGTAGAAAATAGTCGTTGTTTCATTTTATTCCGATGTTTAATTGAAGCTTCAATGACAATGCGACGAGAGCTTAACTTTTGAGCGGATACGTACCCGCTAGCGCGCCAAGATTTCGTGGGGCGGAAGCTCCAAAATAATTTTTTGGATTGAAGTTCTGCGGAAAAACAAAACTTCGCAAAGTTTGAGGTAAAAACAAACAATATGGCAAAATCAAAGAATTTGGCAAAACAAATCAAGGAATTGGAAGATCCTGTTCCCAAGGGTAAGTTTGTATTCTTGGTCAATTACCACAGGGACAATCTTATTGACTTGGGCTTCTTTTCGCAGATTTCGATCCAGAAGATGATAAGCCGGCGCAAGAGAGCGATTCGGAAAGTGGTGATGAGAGCGATGACGGATTGGCGGGGACAGAACATTATGTTCAAGTTGGGTAATGAGTCTCTGTTTTATCCTTACAATGAAGCTTTACTAATCAAATATTACAGAAAGAGCAAGCTTCGAAAACCAGAAGAAGTCGCACTTGGTCCTCAGTATGCCGGATCTCGAGTCACTCGCGAACAATTGATGAATGGCGATGACGAAGATGAATCCAACTCTGTATATGAAAGCGCTGATGAGGAAGCAAAATTCGAGGGAATGGAATTTGACGGAGAATTTGACGATATGGAGGTCGATAGTGATGAGGCTTTGGCAGAGAGCGATGAGGAAAAGTTCAAGGATTTCGTCTTCCGAGGAAGTGCAAAGCCGAAGAAGCCTGTTGATGCGAAGAAACCATCGGATGTTAATGGCGTGAAGAAAAGACCTACTGCTGCCGATTTCATGTCGGACAGTGGTGAGGAGGAGGGCGTGGGATTATCTGAAGAGGATGATGACGAGGATGATCTAGGGGATGAAGATGAAGATGAGACTGATGAAGATATCTTGGATGTTGATGCTCAACATGCCGAAGTCATGGAAGAAGAATCTGTCGAAGAAGAAAATGATTCGGAAAATCCTGACCAGAGTGGTGAGGAGGAAGTTGGTAGTGATGAAGATAGTGATGAAGAAGCATCCGGTGACAACGAAAATGATGAAGACGAGCAAGCAAGACGTGCTGAGCTGCGAAAGATTATGGGAGAAGAACAGAAAACAGTCGTTGCAACGATTTCTCAGGCTGCAAAAGCAGATGCAGAAAAGGGTAACGCTGTGAAGCAACAACGCAAAGCCTTCGATTCCCTTCTCAATGTTCGTATTCGCCTTCAAAAGGCTTTAGTAGCTACCAACTCGCTATCTGCTGCCGACGATAAAAATCAGGAGGATAGCGATGAGAATCCTTTCCAAGCCGCAGAAGAAGCTGCTATTAAGTTATGGAACACAATTGATGGGCTTCGACACGATCTCTCAAAGGCCGCCAGTACATCCAAAACAGGACAGAAACGGAAGCGCGGCATTGATTCCGCCACCTCCTCTTCTGCTATTTGGGAGCGAATGCAGGCTTCTGAGATTGCAAATATCGACAATCGACAGACTGTCCTTGAAAAGTGGTCTAGCAAAGTCCGCGCTACAACAGCCATCCCTATCTCCCGCAAGCTCAACCCCAATGCGCCCCAGCAATCCATCACTTCTCTTCTGCAAGATACACTCTCTAGTTCTGAACATCTCATTTCCCGCACCAAGGTCCCTCGCTCTTGCGCTCCTGTTCAGAAACAAATGAAGCTTACCACCGATCCAAACATTTACGACGATGCCGATTTCTACCAGCTACTTCTCAAAGAATTGCTCGATCAACGAATGGTCGACTCCTCTTCTGCAGCTACTGGTGAAGCTGGTAAACCAATGCAATGGACTGCAGTGAAAGAAGCAAAGACCAGAAAGAACGTTGATACCAAGGCTAGCAAGGGTAGAAAAATGAAATTCACAGTTCACGAAAAGTTGCAAAATTTCATGGCGCCGGAGGATAGAAATACGTGGGAAGAGAGTGCGAGGGATAGATTTTTCGCAACTTTGTTGGGTAGAAAATTGGATTTGGGTGAGGGTGGTGATGAGGATGATGTTAGCGATGATGAAGTGAACAATGAAGAGGCGGGTTTGATGTTGTTTAGATCTTGAGGATGAGTTTGTTAGGCAAGAATGGTGTAAACATACAGGTATAATAGAAGTTTGGTGATAGATGTATGGACATTTAGCATAGCAGTGCATAGCAGAGGAACTTACTTGGAAATTTTATAATACCAAAAAGAATGAGCATTTTGCATAGATATTTTTCTACTTTCATAGCTTCACTGTTGCAAACCATGAGGATGAAGAGAAGTATTCATTATTGATCACTCAACTCAAAGCATCCCTTCAAATACCAAAAATCTAGTGTCATCCCACATTATCCCAACTCCACATGTCGAGAGATACTGAATAAATCAATGACTCTATCCGTCCAAACTCACTCGATAACCCAGATCCCATTCCATGGATCCCAAATCTCTCTCCTTAGTACTTACCTCCACGCGACCAGATGTGAACGCCATCCCCTCTATTTCCCTCTTTTATTGCAGAATTCAAAGTCAATTATGATACAGCACCTATTAATATCGAGTACTGAATCTCTGCTGTTCTCTCTCCTCTCCTCTCCTCTTCTCAACTCAACCCCCCTCCCCCCCCCTCCCCGGTTCGTCCCTCTTCCGGTGAGTCCTCCTTCACATTTTTATGCTATCAAAATCACATCATATCCTATCATATCGCAGCATACCATACCATACCATACCATACTATAATATAACATACTCAGTACTCCCGCATCTCTACATATAACCACACTCTCAATCAATATGATCTTTCCCATTCTTTCAAACTAGAGAATCATTCTATAGATACCTATTCAGTGACATTTCCCTCTTCACCAAGTAGTACTCCCCTCTTCAAAGTTCCCATATGTGATTATCTTATCCATATTCAGATATTACCAGAGTATATATTTGAGACTTCACGATATCGTAGTCAGTATTGATCTTATTAGAGAGTTAGGATTCCACCTTGAGAATTCTTCTAGACGACCTACCTACCTGGATAAAGACTCATCACCATTATTTTCCAAGATATCTTCTAGCTACCTACCAACCTAGGAACGAGCCATCATTATCTACCCCCAAACCACTCATTCAGATATCACGCAGAGACTTTAGCATTTATATGTATACATCCTCGCAAGTAAATCCATTATGTGAATCAAACACTCCATCTAAATATCCACCAGCCCAAGTCAGCCAGTGAGCAATTTCAAAATATCAAGAAACTATATTCGAGGGATTTCCTAGCCTAACCCATGCACGCCTTGCAAATTTCAAAACTCCATTCCTTTATCTATATCAAGAACTTATTCCATCCTGCCCATTACTTACTACCCCCCAGTCCACAAATACAAAGCTCAGAAGCCAAATCAATGGAGTTTCCAAGACTCTCGCGCTAATCCGCACTTCCACTCCCCTCGAAACTCTTCTCCCATAAACTTCTCAAGAGCGCCGCCACGTTTTCCTCGTCCAATCCACTACCACCATCCCGATCCGTATCACTACCCCTCTCCTCTCCATCATAAGTTTGTCTTACTCCCTTCCTCAAATTCCCATTCCTTTCCCTCAAACTACCCGCTCGACTCACACTCGCACTCTTACTATGTCCATGACCATTTCCAGATCCTAGGATATTTTTACCCCCATGCCCAAGTTCCCCCATTTTCTCTAACCTCTTAATACCTCGTCCAACAGGATCTTGATGACGTCTTACAACCAAATATTCTAGACCCGTTCTCTCAAGCTGTACTTTAATCCTCGGATCTCCCTTTCCATCTCCGCCCATTAAGTATCCTCCATTACCCATTCCCATTCCCATACCTATACCCATTCCCGGTCCGAATCCCATACTGCTCGCGCCACCATGATTACCCATTCCCATCCCGCCATTCAACAATGACAATGCACCCAGACCCTCTCTATGGGGTTCAATATTTGACGATGCTCGCTGAAGCCAGAGTTTCTGTTGCGTGCGCGAATTATACGCATTCGGCGGTCCCGAAACACCACTTGTAGAACTCTTTCGACTGCGAGGCAAGAGAGCCGATTCCTCTTCCTCATCAACATTATGTTTGGTCAAATTTCCCATCGATTTCGCTCTTGCCATTTCCCCAATTCCGCCATGCGTTTTTTCCAATGCACTACCATTTATAGCGCCCGTCCTAGATTCCCCCCCATGATCCGGCGGAGGAAACTTCGGACTATTTTCCCCCGGTGTTCCAGCATCTCCAACGAATCTCGATATCAATTCCTGATTTCCACTCGCGGTACTAGCACCCATACTCTTCACCATCCCCGTCGATCGATCCATGCTACCAGAATGTGCATGCGCCATTTTCGGCGTTGGTTTCGCAGTCGCCATGCTCATTTTTGTCTCCGAAGCTAAGTGAGATGGTGTTCTCTGAAGTAATTTCTCTGTGATCAATTTTGCGTCTGCGGTTGAATAACTATTCCTTTTCGCTTTCGTGTTTGCATCTGTCTTCACACTACCATTCCCATCAAAGTGATCAGTTGAGCCCTTCGCAAAATCTCTCACCGAATCCGGACCGTTAGTCCTTTTAGCTTTTGGCGATGAAAGAGGAGATTGATGTCGAGAATTAGCTGCGGAATTGGCGGCAGATGGTTTGGCAGATGTATTTGCACTGCGACTCAAAGCCGGACTTGCGGTCGAACTAGTTTCTTCCCAACCTTCTTCGGTGTCGTCTTCGACTTCCGTTTTCCCCGGTGTATCTATACCCAATTCAAAATGTACACTGTTCGGTCTCTTTTTACCGTGCTGCTCATCCGAGTTTTTAGATTTTCTCGATTGTCCCGTAGTACTTTGTACATCTGCCGAGCTACGATTCCGTTTCAGGGCCGTCTGCGAAATATTTTTCTGCCGATTGAGATTCGTGCTCGAATTATGTGGTTTATCCCACGGCGCTTGAAATTCCTTCAGATTATCGTTGCTCGTAGTATGGCTGTGATGATGATTGTGGTTATTCGTGCTCGATGTACGTGATAATTTATGCAACGCCTTATTACTGCTCACACGTCCGTATTTGCCGTGACCAACTACGTGTTTGCGCTCGCCTTTGGCTTTGGGTTCTTTATGCTGTGTAGCAGTTGTACCTGAAGCTGGAGGTGTACCCGCCGGACTATCGCTTTGGTGGCTGGTGACCGAGGACGTGGATCGGTGATGGGCCGCCAGATTGGGCCGTAATTGCGATTGGGATTGTGATGGGGGGGCGTCTTCTGAAGGAGCATGAGGGGGCATTTTAATTGTCGTTTGCTTTAGTGTAGATGTAATGTATGTGATTGATGCAGGGCTGAAAATCGGAAGAGGTGATTGTGTACTTTTTTATGGATTGTGATGCAAGACGTCTGGAGGTTGATGTGTTGGTGCGAGCCGATTGCTAGATTGGCGGACTACTCCATAGAAAGCCAAACCTACATAGTTCTAGATCATGTTCTGTGGGGTGCGTTTCTTTATTCACTTCTACTTGAGAATATATGTGTAGGTACATTTTTGTAATTTGGTGATTGTGGTATTAAGTGATTAAAATACGAAGTAAAGTCGTTTCTAGATATTCATGAAGAGATTAATCTGACATTGATATGTAGCCTTGTTCAAGAGGCTGAATGAGGGAAGGAAGGTAAAAAGGGGTAAATGATACCCCATTGCTGCTCTATATCTTACATCTTTCATTATCATTGCATTTGGCCAAATTCCAAATACTACGCAAAACGTTTGATCTTACCCATATATACATCACTATCATCATGTTCCAATGAGGATTTGGACATTAAAAATCATGACAATTGGAAACTCTCAGATAGGTTCAACTTAAATGGACCTGAAACGTTCCAACAACCACTCACATATATTTTATTGCTCATCAAATATAAAAGTAATTTTTGTTCATTCAGTTACTTATTAATCTTGATGCTTGATGATACATCCGATACATCCTACCATTTAAAAACGCCAGCATATGTTTGCTTAAATCAAAAATCAAACCCCGTTATTATATACAGTCCTCAGACTTTAACAGCTGGTCCTGCTGCAATGACATCCTCAGTAGCCTCCGACTGGTATTTCTTAAAGTTCTCAACGAAGAGACCACCAAGTTTGGTGACCTCGGCTTTGAAACTATCATCCCCTTGACTCCATGCATTTCTTGGGTTCAACAATTCCGATGGAACGTTGGTGCAAGTCTTTGGTACTTGGAGGTTGAAGGTATCGTAATTTTCATACTCAACCTTTGCAAGCTCTCCAGAGTGGATTGCGTCAAGAATAGCGCGAGTGTATTTCAATCTAGTTCATATTTAGCATATATTATTCCGGAAGATTTCAATTGTACTTACGGGCAACGCTTGCCACCAGTGGTAGCACCAGCTCCAACCCACCCAGTGTTCAACAACCAAGCATTAGCCTGGTGGTGCTCAATCTTCTCAGCCAACATCTTAGCATAACGCATTGGGTGTAGAGCCAAGAAAGGTTGAGCGAAGCAAGATGAGAAGGTAGCCTGTGGCTCTGTGACACCATCTTCGGTACCGGCCATCTTTGAGGTGTAACCGGAGATGAAGTGGAACATGGTTTGGGCGGAGTTAAGCTTGGAAATGGGTGGAAGGACACCACGAGCATCACATGTAAGAAGAATGATGTTACTTGGGTGGTTTGTCGATAGACAAGGAATCTTGGCGTTGGAAATGTACTCAATTGGGTATGCGCAACGGGTGTTCTCAGTCAAGGTTGAATCGTCATAATCAACAAGACGAGTATCTGGGTCAAAGACAACGTTCTCAAGAACAGAGCCAAATTGGATGGCACCGAAGATATCAGGTTCCTTCTCCGCTGAAAGACCGATGCACTTGGCGTAGCACTGCAGATTGTTAGCTTGGTCCAACGTGATACAGAGGCTGAAACACTCACACCACCCTCAATGTTGAAAACACCGCGGTCACTCCAGCAGTGCTCATCGTCACCAATCAAGGCACGGTTGGGGTCTGCTGAAAGTGTTGTTTTACCGGTACCCGAAAGACCAAAGAAGACAGTGACGTCTCCGTCTTTACCTTCGTTGGCTGACGAGTGAAGAGTGAGAACGTTGTGCTTTACAGGCATTTCATAGAAGAGAACTGTGAAAACACCCTTCTTCATCTCTCCGGCATATTCGGTACCCAAGATAACCATCTCCTTCGCTGCAAAGTTGATAGCAACTGAAGTACCTGAAGTCATACCCTCGGTATATCTGTTGGCAGGGAAAGATCCTGCGTTGTAGATAGTATAATCTGGGTGGAAATGTTCGAGATCTTTGCGATCAGGTCTAATGAGCATATTACGCATGAACAGAGCGTGGTAGGCAC
This sequence comes from Botrytis porri, assembly GCF_014898465.1. Classification (NCBI taxonomy): domain Eukaryota; kingdom Fungi; phylum Ascomycota; class Leotiomycetes; order Helotiales; family Sclerotiniaceae; genus Botrytis; species Botrytis porri. The sequence continues at coordinate 190,501 of NW_024066097.1, read as the reverse complement.
GAGCGCATACGACTCGAACCTTGATTCTATATTTCTCATCCCATCCTGCGAAACCATCGACGACATAAATACGATTTCTCGTATTCAAATAATCAATTGCACGTTCACGGTTGATTCTCCATACCTATTATTAACATTAGTATATTATATTTTGAATATTCGAATATCTAAAGATCAAGCTCGCATGCGACATGAAAAGGGGGAACGTGATAGCTGATCACTAATAGCAGCAAGATCGGGATATTATCGGTTTGTATGCACCCCGCATTTTCGCTTGGGGACGGAGGGAAAAAGATAAAGCCGAGGATACCCAAAAGCTTATGACGTAGAAATGTGCGGGGAAATCTCTTTAGAAAGATTGTTTGTGCAGATTGTTTGTGTTTGATATGAAGGAAAGAAGAATTGATAAGTTGTAGATATAAAGATGTGCGCGAAATGGTTCATGAATTTTGTAGTGTTGTAGAGCCAATGTAGATTTCCTCGACTGAAAACGTATTGGATGAATTTCCAAGAGAAAATGAAAAATGTAAAGACACAAGAAACGAATGTAAAGGAGGAGGGTTTTCTTACATCGGGTGTCATTGGCTTGTTGACTGGTCCCCACCAAATCTCATTTTCAGATGATGGTTCTTTGACAATTCTCTTGTCTAAAGGTGAGCGACCTGTCTTAGCTCCAGAATATGCAGTAAGGGCACCGGTAGATGTGATGGCAGAACCAGTTTCGTACACAAGGGCATCTTCGTAAAGGGCCGCGACACTTGGGTTAGGAACCTAGAAAAGAATAGGAATTAGCAAGGTGTTGATTCAAAGAGGGGTAAAATACATACAATAGCTACACGATCATAATCGATATGTGCGTTCTCGTGAAGTTCCTCCTCCAGCTCGGTGTGCTCAACTTGTGGCTGTACACCGCTTGGGTGAAGTGCTACAAAGAACGACGTTAGCAAAATGATTTGTAGCAAAGCTATAGCGGAGCGTAATCATAGAGTTGAAAGTTGAAAGACTGTGGATGGAATTGCTAAAGTCGAAGGCATGTCGACATCCACTTTGACCTGGACGTCAGATGCCAGGTCGAATGCGGCAGGTCTGAAGCAGCTATGAGGTAGTGGGAGTACGAAGAAGAGTATACTGACATGTGCGATTAACACTTGGATTTGTAGAAACCATTTTGAGAGTGGAGAGTGATGAAGAATGATAGTTGTTTGTAGGTTGGTGTTGTGCAAGAAGATGAGAAGGGCCAACACTGTGTTTGTCAGGATATGGAGATGCAGTTCTTTGAATGGGATCGAAAGCCTTCTTATTCCAATTTGAGGTCGACATCGTTCGGGTAGTGTATGTTTGATTATGCCGAGTTTGGATGAAGCTGTCGTAGTAGTGGAGTAGTGAAGACGGCGTATAACGAATTACGCTAATGTTATTGGCCGGAATGGGTGATGCCGGAAAGGAATAATTGTTATTTCGGGCGCACCGGAAAACTACGGAATGTAAGGGTTTCAGTGTTGAACACGATAAAGTACGATGCGTAGAACTAGTTGGGACAATAAAAAAGTGAGGATTGACCCGCATGTCCGAGGCAGAATGATATCAGATCCAAGCGGTGGTTATCAAAGTAACGATAATCTGCAGTCGCTAGATACAACAACAAGACAGGATAAGGCAGGACATGACAGGACCAGCGGATGAAGCAAACAAAACAGAAATATCATTAGAAATCGCTGAATATCGTGGTTTCCATCGCAAAAGGAGATCTACACCTGCAGTTTCCATATCATCATAGCATTCATCACAGCATTCATCACAGCATTCATCACAGCATTCATCTGAAAGGGGGTAACATTGTAAGACAACAAACCGATTTTATGCTCGACTCGAATTCAGCCGCCGTCGTTCTTGAAACTTGATCGACTATTAGATAAAACTACAGTTGCATTGCATTTATCAAATTAAATAAGCTTTCTGGGGAGAGGCAATGCGAGTAAGCCACCTTCTGTTGTAATCAAGCCTTCCCCATTGAGTACCGGTAGATGATTAGATACTTGGGACTTCTGAAGTAGTTATCTGCTCACACGACCCATCAATAAGACTTGTTACGATACAACAATTGAAATGCATCTATTCATAATAAACGCCAGTAGAAACAGACAGTGCATCCTCATAAATTGTCGCGTGAATCAAGTAGTATGTCTTCCTCAATGGATAGCTCACCAACCACAAACAAGATGATTGTTATTTCTCATCGGTTACCCCAGTGCCCCCTTCCCCCCTCCTTGGGCCTCGTGGTGAAGAGATAGAGATACAACACCACGGTACCGTACTGGTGGCTAATCTCCCGTCGTGTGGGAAAGCGTGGGGTATCGATAACGTACTCCCTGTCATCAAATTTTCCCATTCATAGGGGTAATCCCCACAACTTGGCATTCATTCACATGCTCCGAAGTTCCCCGCAAACTGATTCGGGTAGTCTAACTTTCACGTCTTCTCAGTCCTCTAAGCCTTCACAGCCTTCAAAGCCCCCCTTAGAACTCGGATCAACCCTTACACGTGCCTTGGTCGAGGACCAATCCTTAGCTTCGGGTAGCAAATCGGTACCTAATCGTATCTATTTTGAGGGTCCCATTGGCCCGTGGACTAATTTGAGACTTATTATTAGTCTACTCGTATGCGTCCAAAAGATTCATGATATTTAGCGGGGCATTGAAGTCATCAATAGACGCTTAATTACTTAATTTGGGTCAAACGAAAACAGAAATCTGGAGAAAGGACAGGACGAGGACGAGCACGAAAACAGTTGCTGTTCTAAGACAATCATTTCTATGGGTCTTGTCTTACCGTGTTGGATGGAAAAATTCTTACCCGAGGCAATTCACGTGGCTTTTCCGGTAGCGTCTACGTGTTTTTCTTCCAAAAAGTAAACCCTTGCCCTTCTCTAACAACAGAGACAACAATGCCATGTCATTGATACGAAAAAGCAGCGGAGCAAATCGCCTTATCATCATCACAAGGCCCCAAATCTTTTCCATCACGAAACCTCTAAAATACCTATCTTTTGCAACAACTGTTACAATATCTAAAATCACTCAAGCAAGTAGCCGTTTGTAAAAAGAAATGGCTCATATTGCAATACCGTTATTATCTGGTATCTAGATCGGACTTTGCAGTATGAGGGAATTAGATAGATTTCTATGCTTCAAGCGATAAAATCCCTATAAGGATTATCGCGGAATCTAGAAGCGAGTGCTTCATAGTCTCGATATGCCGTACAAGTGCGGTTCGGACCTTGGCAGGATTACAACGTATGTTTCTGGTGTTCAGTCTCTTATTAACGACTGATTTAATAGTTGGAGCTGAGAACAAATTCGTTGATCAATTGTTTTCTGCCTTCTCTATATTGATATCTTCTTTCAAAAATGGGATAAACCGGCGTCACATGCTGAAGATCAAGCCATTGTGCTATCGCCTTCTCATGCTGGCTGCTTCATAGATTGAAGCTTGAGGCTATGGAGAAATTCTACATCATATTCTCCGGTGCCAAGATCCACCTTGATGATTAATTACCAATAAGCAATGTCGACATAGAGAAAAGTCAAATGGATGTCTCGCAACCTCGAAAGATACCCATTCCCCGAAGAATTTTTGAATTTGACCCGACGTACATTGACAAGCTGGGCGATTTGCATAATTTTACGAAAATAAGTCGGAAGCATCACCAATTTATTATCCTTTTCGAGCATGTCGGTTTACTCGACATCTGGGGCAAAAAGAGCGATCTAGAAGAACCTAAAGAATGGTAACGACTGCTGGGGAATGCTTCTATATCTTAGCAGGACTGACACCTTGGCGGTCCCAGCGAAAGACGTGTGATCAAAGATTGTGGGTCTACCCCTTGACGAAGAAGCCCAGACAAATTCGCGGGGTGGCTAGTCTCGCTAATCCACTATCCTCAGACCTCAGACTTAGAGATTAGTCAAGCCATCGTTCTCGATTGTCTTATATGCCATCTTGAGTTGCTGTTTCAGCTCGAGGCAATTTCTTTCCTTGACTTCATCTCTTATGACTCGATTCGAAAAGGTCTAAAAGAAATTCAAGCGACAACGTCGACACGAGACTGAAATACGGTTCTCAACTTGCAACTGAAACTTGAGTCACCGGACCTCAGATTTCCAGTGCCCAGATTGAAGGAATCATCGTCAGCTTACGAACTGTCATTTGACTTTCATGGTTCCAGATGCAATGGATATGAAATTCTCTATATCGGTGACGAGGCAGTTGCCTCTTGGCATTACTAAGATCAAGCATTACGTTCAGTATTCACCTTGTCTGAGTACAAGGTTCATTTTCATACCCTCATCAACAAGATTAGCTTCCATCTTCGCTTTGCTTTTACAAGCCATCAATCATCGCCCTACCGTCAATCTTCTGATCAATGTACCGATTTCGACATGATGGTATGTGGCCAACCTTTTTGGAGTATCAAATCTTCGGCGGCATACCCACGCTTTACGCGACAGCGAGTGGCAGTTTGTAGATGATGCCACTACTATCTCACCGCCCCGCCGCCTTAGACACATAATGTCAAAACAACGCGACAACTTTAAATCCTGACATGTTGCTGCATCCAGTTGCCACAACGGTAAAGCGTTGCGCTGCGGCATAAGACCTTCATGTTGGAAGAAAGGCCTCGACCCTTTTAAGTTCTCTAATGTTAAAGCTTTCACCTTGCGATTGAATTTTTGGAGTTTTTAATCTTCGTCTATTGATGAATATAGAGTCTTTTTTTTTGGACGTCGTTGGCGGCTCTGGAGGGTCTCGGCTAGGTCCGGGAGAGAGTGGATGGGTAGTGAATTGTTTGTGGAATAGGTGTAGGTAATTGGTAGATGATTTGCGGCCCCGAATTTTTCTTGTAAGTGAGTTTACGTCCTCGTTATTATAGGAGATGGCGGAAGGGTCAACGGAAGGGTCAACGCGATGAGAATATGGAATTGTTGATGAATAGGTACGCACCCATTTCAAAGAAAATTTGTCTTTGATGAACACAGCAATCGATGGCAAATTATTCCTCGGCATCAATCTAGGAACTTTCCAGATGAGAGAACCAAAAAAAAATGGCACATCAAAAGGACGGCAATGATCGATAGGTAAGCTATATGACACGTGCTTGAAGCTCAAAAGGGGAATTTTCGCCCCCAGAGGAAGGGAACCCATTGATGTTCATAAAGGTCGAAAAAGGAATAGGTATTAAGATGAGTGTCGACATAAATTCAACTACCAACCTATCAATTTTTCCTTCATTCTTTCTCTACATTTCATGCGCACATTTAACAGATACTTATGACTCTATATTATGCTTATAGTCTCAAATATACATATCCATCACCATGTCATATGTAAGAATACCTTTGAATTAGAAAATTGATGAATTACAGATACTGATTTCACATACCAACAACCACTCTCGTGATTCGTCTATATTCTGCTGCATTCCTATGCTAACTATCAGTCTCTATCTCCTCCCATTGATTCATTGATCCATTCATCCATTCATCCATGTACACACAAAATCGACATACACATACACATACACATACCCATCGAAGAACCTCAACATGGAAAATCTCAAAGCCTCGACTACCAAGTATTATCGAGAGTTCGCATTGCGCAAATCCATTTAGAATCCTTGCGCCTGAGAGTAAGAACCAGAGTGTCAGAGTGTAGACATAAAGGGAGATTCCTCACAACCTCTCCCTTCCTCCTTTAAAATCCTATAGTTAGGTATCTCAATTTATATCATTATACCTATTCATATAATTATGAAACTTTTTATGAACCTCCTCTTTCTTCTTTCTTCTTTCTTCTCTTCTCGTTTTTCTTTTTTTAAGGCCTATGAGTATACAGAAAATACTTCCCTCATATCATATTCAAACTTTTCTATCAATATTTTGGTAATGTGAGTTTATCGCAGGCTATGAAATATATCGAATATTCTTTTCGCTCCTAGTCGAGCTCTCCTCTCTCATCATGTATTCGGAAACTTGTAAGTTGTCGGTTTTATTTCGATATTTGTAGATTGATCGTCGTCCTGCTCGTAGAAGATGATATAGCGATATGATGAGATGAGATGCAATACGATGAGATGAGATGTATAGATAAATAGATATATATATAAGTCACGTGGTAAACGGTAACTGATAATGATAATATATAGATTGTTTATAATAGAGCAGTGGACTTGCAATTTGAAAAGTCTATTGCTTTACTCACCCCCTCAGGTGCGGATTCGCTTACTTACATACTCCCCTACTTTCCTTTACTCATTTCCTTTCATCCCCCCTCTCCCCTCTCCTCTACTTTTATTCTTTTCAAAACATTACTTTACGATTTTTCTTTTTCCTCTACTATAATACCATTCAATATTTATTTATTCATCCATAACTCATTCTTTCTTATATATATATTTCTATATCCTTACTATATACATTCAATATTTAGAATTTACTATACTCATCAATCTTAATATCTTTAATAAAATTTCTATCTATTCTACTTATACTCATATTTTTTTCTAGTTACTGTTATTATTAATTTCATTATTTTTATTTATATCTTCCTCTACATCTATTTCTCAAGATATTATATATAACTCGTTTCTACATTATTTCTATTTTTATATATATCTACCTCCCTCCCTTTTATATCATTACCTCACTCATCTTTGTCTTTTCTTTTTTTCCCACCACTCACGTTCTCTTTCCCCTCCTTTCTCTCCTCCTCTTTCTTCTCTCTTAACCACCCCCTATTATATATCACATATCATCACCCACCAATCACCCACCAATCACCTCTCCCCACACCTCCCTCTCCCTTCCAAGTCCCCTCCCTCTCCTCAGCCCACCCATTACCCCCTTCTTGTACTTTCAATTCACCCCTTAAAAAGTACAAAGCATCGCGACAAACAGATCTCATTTCCCTTACCAAGCATTCCATATTCTCCCCGGAAAGTAAATACATACACCCTACATCCAACATCTGCTTTTCCAATTTCCAATTCACAACTCACAATTCCCAAGTCCCTAAAACACCCAAAACTCGAAGCGAAAAAATTTACTCCTTGTACTCTTTAAAAGAGACCTATCTTGTGTGTGTGAATGGTTTGGATATTATTCTTTTCTCTCTCTCTCTCTCTCTCTCTCTCTCTCTCTCTCTCTCTCTCTCTTCCACCCCCCTCCCCCTTCTCTCTCTCCATACTATAGCACCCAATCCCTCATCCTTAATCCCTAATCCCTCATCCCAGTAATCCAATCCAATCCAATCCAAACAACCATCCACAGCAATTCCAGAACCTTTCACACCACCTTACGACCGATGAAATATCCCACAAGCTATAAGTATTACAAGAAAAATACAATTCCCCCTAGGCCTAGAGATAAAAGTACAAAGTGTTACAGGAGCTGCCTTTAGGGTCACATAAAAATGTTTAAAGATCTCTCGAAGTAGTTTAGATTAGACTTTAAATAGGAATTCAATAAGGTTATAACTAATTGCAATTCTTGTAACTATAATAATGAAACTAATGATTATTCTCTTGAGCATGAAGCTCTATATTATAATGAAATCCCATTCCTTATATAGATCTTCATTCTCTAATGTTAATTTGGAGTTTCTTGGAGTCCTGGTTCCCAAGGACCTTCTTGGAGCCCTGGCTCCTGAGAACTCCACCACGTGACACTGGTCACATGGCATTCTGTTACCCATCGTAACACAAAGCTACCTAGATGAATGTCAACGTTAATATCAACGTTAATATTGAAGGGATAAAATATAATATCTGGGATTGCGGGGAACTATAGAATTGCGGGACGCTCAGCTACTGGCGAAGCTGCAGGTGGAGTTGGTGCTGCTGAGGGAGTTGATGAAGCTGCTGATATTGCTAATAGACTTGATACTGCTGCTAGAATTCCTACGACTCACAGAATTAATACTGCTAACTAAATCTATACTACTTACAGAAGATACAACAGAACATGAAAAAAGCTAAAGAGAATTTTTCGAAATAACTCTCTAATTCACATTACATTCAAATCAAAAAACCGTTTATATTCCCTTTCGTAATTACTAAATTATTACCTATTTAAATTAAATAGTTATTATTATTAACATAAAAAAGGAAATATGTTTGTTATATCTATTTAAAACATTAAAAATAATTAACACTATTACTGTCACGAGGTGACACTAGCCCTTCCTGTCCTCTCCTGCTATATATGTGAGAGTAAGACAGAACTTTTAGTTCTATCTCCTAAGTCGAGTACCCTACTTTCGGGCCATCTCCCTTTTGGACTACTTTTTACACCAAAAATGGAATTTTTAACTTTCTTATTTATGAATAGAATTTATTGAAAATTTATATATATATAATTTAGATAATTTTTAGTTTACTCTGAAAATTTCAGGTTTTTAGGAATTTTTTGTATTGAGATCTAGAGCTTTAAAATATCGATTTTTAAATTTATATAGGAATTATATACAAATTTAAAACTTTTATAAAAACTTTAATAATCTTTTAATAAAAATTATTAAAAATAAATTATAAAGTTTTATTATAAGTTTATAATATGTTTATTTTGAAGGATTTAGAAAAAAAGAAAATTTCCTATAAATAGATATTTAAAAGAATACCATTAAAATTATAGGGATTATTTATATTATTTTAAACTTATTGTATACTATATCTCTATATTTATTAAACTTTTTTAATTTTAATTTTAATTTTTATATAGATTTTAATTTAAAACTTTCAAAAAGATATAATATGATTTATCATCGAGTAGACTATATTATCAAATGAATCATTTTCATTTTAATAAATATAATCAACTTCAATATACAATTTAATAATAAAGAAGTATACTTGCTTTTAATTATTAAAACTATTGAAAATAAAAAAAAACTAAATCTTTAAAAAACCTTCTAACTATATAATATCCTTTATATAATTCTTATTTATAAAATGAATAATTTAACTTTATATTTCGAAATTCAAATAAATTAATATAAACTTATAGAATTAAAAAAGGAAATTATTATTCAATATATTCTTAATATAAATTCAAAAGGTTTTTCATTTAAATTTAAGAAAGTGGAAAATATAGTAAATTATATTTTTAAATTGAAAAATGTAAAATATATTAGGAAGCTTTAAGTACATTAATTTGTAAAATATTAAATTGAATTAAAAATATATTTTAATTATGTTTATAACTTTTAAAAAGCTTTTTATAAAAATTCTAAGCTTATTGAAAACTGATTTCAATTAGTTACAAATATACAAGCGAAATTCAATATTTTGAATAACAATTTCTACAATTTTAATGAAATAGACTTTATAATAAATATAATATACTTTAGAATGATTATAATTAATATTAAAAGATATAATAGAAATAAATTAATATAATTAGGCAATCGAGAATGAATTATAATAATAATATATGGAAATGAAAAGAATAAAACTATTCCTCATTTCTAATAGTTTAGAAATAAATTCACTTCTTCAATTAGTATATTGAAATCGATCTTTCTATAGAATAGACTATTAAATCTATATTTAATAGATATATAAATAATAAGATAGATTTAAAATAATTGAAATATTTCGATAAATATATTAAGAATTAAAGAAAGGATAAATATCGAATATTAATACTAAATAAGCATAAAAGTTATAAATTAATAACTTTTTAAATATATTATAAAGAAAACGATATTATATATTTAAGTTTATTATTATATTTAAATTATTTAATTCAGCTATTTAATATTAACTATTTTAGTAATCTAAAATGTTTATATGATAATCAAATTAATGAATTTATTGAAGTATATATTAATTATATTTTAAAGATTAAATTCTTTATAATTTTTAAAATTATATATGAAGAATCAATTATCTTTCAGAATATGAAATCAGGATTTTAAGAAATAGATTTAATACCTTTCAATTCTAAAACTATACTTTCGAAATTGAATATTCAAATTTGTATACCTATTCCCCTCTTTTTTAATTAAGATTTATAAATCTCTTAAACCTCTTATAATTCATTTGAAATTTTTTTATAATTAATTTTAATAAAATCTTAAATAACTTATTATCAATTAAATTCCCTTATATTTATATTCAAAATTATATTAGCTTTAATTAAGAGTATAGAAAGATTAACTTATAAAAATACATTTTTGAATATAAAGATTTATACATTTCGAATAGTAAATAAGATATTAAATAAGTATTAATATATAAAATTTTTTTAATTATATTAAGGAAAAGTATTTATTAAATAAGAAACTTTTAATATATTATTTTAATAAAAGATTAATATTTAAATTTAATATAATGAATATTAAAAAGAGAGGAATTCTAATAAAAAAGTATTTTCTAATTAATACTATAGTAAGTATGAAAAGACTAGGTATAATATAAGGATTTATCAAAATGATTTAATAGATCCTAGATTATTAGAATCTTTATAGTTTTAATTAATTGATTTAATTGTTGTTGAATAATATAAATTTGAAAGTGTGAATTGAGATGAAAGTGGTCCACTCGATGATAAATCACATTATAGTTTTCTTTTAATAATTATTATCATTAAAAAGTTATTAAAGATTTTATAAAAGTTTTAAATTTATATATAATTCTTATATAAATTAAAAAATCGATATTTTAAAGCTTTAGATCTTAATATAGAAAATTCCTAAAAATTTCAAAATTTCAAAATAAGCCTAAAATGGCTTAAATTGTAAATATTTAAATTTTTATTAAATTAGCTTATATATTGATAGAGATATTGATAGGTCAAAAAAGCGATTTTTGGTGTAAAAGGGTGGCTCAAAATAGGAGTGGCTTGAAAGTAGGGTGGTCGATTTAGTCTTTTGGGCTGTTTAGCTCAGTAGTAAAGCTTCTGAATGCTCCAGAGGTAGTCTCGTGACAATTACTATACAAAATAATCATATTAAATAAATTAATAAAAGGAACTTCTTAAAGATTCTTATGATAATTTAAATCTTTTAATACTTAATAGCTTTATAAGAAATCTTATATAGAAGTAGTAGTAAAGTCTTAATCGATTTAGTCTATTTATAATTAAGCTATACTAATTATATAATGTGTCTCTATGTATTCAATTATATAAAGTAAATAAAGAAAAATAAACATAAACTTATTCTCCTTTAAAGATTATTTAAATCTATTATTATAAAATCTTATTATATTATAGAGCCTTTAACTTTTTCATTTATTCTTTTATAACCTTTATAATCTTTTACTTTTTATATTTATCTATATCATTTCTTTCTACTTTATTTAATTCTTTTTAATATATTAAATCTTATAATTAATATATCACTACTTTATTATAAGAATATTTTTACTTTTAAGTTATTAATTCTTAAATTTTTGAAATTTTATTTATAATATTAATAATTTCAATTTTAATCTTATATTATAGAATATTTTATTTCTAATCTTCTTTTTTTAATACTTCAATTAAATTAGATTTTATTTGAAACTTATTATTTTTATTTTTATTTCTATTTCATATTATGTTACGGGAGCTGCCTCTAGGGTCACGTGGAAGTGTCTAGAGATCTCTCGAGGTGGTTTAGACTAGACTTCAAGTAGGAATTCAATAAGGTTGTAACTGGTTGCAATTCTCGTAACTATAGTAATGAAACTAATGATTGTTCTTGAGCACGAAGCTCTACATTGTAATGAAATCCTGTTCCCTTATATAGACCTTCCTGCTCTGTTAACTCTTGAGTCGATTGTCGAAAGCCGATGGTCGAGTTTCGAAAGTCGAAAGTCGAAAGTCGATTTCGATTGTCGGCTTTTATGGTCACGTGATGCTAATCCTGTAGTTCTTGTTATCCGTCGTAACATATTATTAATATTATTTCTTTAATAGGAAAATCTTAAAGTTTTATAGTAAAGAAGGTTAATAATTATGTAGTTAATATTAACTTATATTTGATATATTAATAATTTAAAATAAATTATATATTAAGTGTAGAATGAATTATAATGTTAATTTTTAATATAATATATACTTTATCTTATTGAAAATCATTGTTTTCTTTTTGAATGACTAATAATATATTATATATTATAAAGGAATATAATCAATATCAATATATTACAATTTCTACTATATTTTAGAACTATCTTTATAAATTATATTATATCGAAGTTCTTAGAACGTTGTTTTTTTATATAAAGTAATTGTAAATGTTATACAAGGATTTTATTTTTATATATTAATAATCTTATTAAAAATATTTCTCGAAATAAATAAGGCTTTTTGAAAAGATTTTCCTTCTTTATTTTTCTACATCTAAAAACCTTCTTCTTTATATATAAAACCCTCTTATAAAACTACTAAATGTTAAAAGATTTAAATCATTATAGAAATCTTTAAGAAATCTTTTCCATTAATTCATTTAATATAATTGCTTTATATAATAATAATAATTATTTCGAATATCCTAAATAAATATAATATATTTCCTTTCCTATATTAATAATAACAACTACTCAATCTAAGTAAATACTAACTTAATAATTATAGGAAAGAGTATAAAATGATTTCTTAATTCGAATACGATATAAATTAGAGAGTTATTTTGGAAAAACTCTTCTTAGTTTTTTTTCATATTTGAAAGAAATCTTATATATAAATAAGAAACTTTTTAAATATAAGAAAATCAAAAAATAAAATCTTTTTAAAAAACCCTACTTATTTTAAAAAATACTTTTAATAAGATTATTAATATACAAAAATAAAATCCTTCTATAATATCTATAATCACTTTATATTAAGAAATAACATTCTTCAAATCTCGACATAATATAATCTATATATATAAAGACAATTCTCAAACATAATAGAAATCGTAATATATCGATATTAATTATAACTCTCTTATATTAACGTAGTTTAACACCGAATAGCCTATATCATCAAGTGGTCCACTTCAAAATATATATAAAATTCGTTTGTATGTAATCGTACACTTTATTCATTTATTGATAGAATTTTTTAAAAATTGAAATTAGAATATTTAATTATATAAATATTATAAAAATCTAATTTTTTTTAGAATCCAAATTCTTATATGGGTTATTATTAAAATAATATTTTTATAACAAAAATCATAACAATTTCGAATTTTTTTTAAAATATAATAGAAATATTTATATAAAAACTAGTTTTTTAAAAAATTATTTATTATTATTATTTAATATCTTTTTCTTTTACAAAAATAATGTTTGATTATTAAAATATAAATATTAAAAAAGGCTTGATATTAGTATATTTTGAAATGGGCCACTCAATGATATAGGCCACTCAATGTTAAACTACGTTATATGATATACTATTAATTACTTAAAGAATAGTAATTCTCAATGTCGGAACACATGACCATCAATATGACATTACATATCACACTTTACCCTACATACATACGAAGTGTGTAAATGAGGATAGTATACATATATAAATATAACAATTCCCTTTTTATATAAAGAGGATAGACAAAAATAAACAACCTTTTTAATTATACATATTATATATATACATCTTATCAAGTCCGTCCAACACTTAATAATACAAAATATATATTATACTCAAAATCGACATAACAATCTATCTTATGTTTATTATACGATTTATTTCAGATTATTAGTATATCAAATATAAGTTAAACTTAGTTATATAACCATTAATTTTCTTCATTATATGACTTAATCCTCTTTTATTAAAGGAATAATGTTAATAAAATAAAATAAAAACGAAAACAATAGGTTTTAAATAGAACCTAATTTAATTGAAATATTAAAAGAAGAAAATCAAAAATGAAATTGTTGGGACAGGGATCATGTGACTACGCTAGCGTTGACGCTAGCGTCTTCCGATACTACAGCAAATACGTTTCGTAGCCCTAGCTTTTAGAACCTCAAGCAATATAACAACAGTGTGAACCATAGTACTATATTGACTTCACCATCCCCATGATGATACCAACAGAAATATTCTATATTATAAGATTGAAATTGAAATCGCTTATATTATAAATAAGATTTAAAAATCGAAAGATTAGAAATTTGAGAATAAAAATATTCCTATAATAAAATAATAATATACTAACTATAGAATTTAATACATTGAAAGAAATTAAATAAAGCAGAAAGGAATAATAAAGATAAATATAAAAAGTAAGAGATTATAAAGATTATTAAAAAGTAAAAGAAAAGACTATAAAGGTTTCATACTATAATATAATTTAATAATAATAAACTTAAAGATTATTTAAAAAATAATAGGTTATTATTGTTTTTTTCATCTCCTTCATATAATTAATATTATATAAATATATCGTATAATTAGTATATAATACTAATCAACTGCTATCAGCTCAAACTCATTTTCACATCAAAAATCAAAATTTTACTATATTTTCAAATACTAAAATCTTTATGATATATAAATAAAATTATTTCAAAATTTATTTTTATAGAATTTTTATAATACAATTTGATATTTTCAAAAATTTAAAATCCTTAGAAATTTATATTATGAGAATTTATACGATTGAATTAAAATCTTAAAAAAGTTATTTGATTTTCGTTTATTTTATTAATAAATCTCATTATTCTTAAAATAATATTACTTTGAATTTCTATAATTCGATCAATAAAATATTAAAAAAAAATTAATATTATTTTTATTTAACAATTTATAAATTAAATCAATATATATATAAGAAAATACTTAGATTTTATTATTAATTATTAAGAAATTCATAAATATAAATGATAAGTTTTAGTATGAAAACGTGTTTTGACTAATAGCAGTTGGTACGTACTATAGCTTAGCTATAGATAGATTGAATCGATTAAGAATTTACTACTACTATTAATTAAATCTATGTTATTCGATAAAATAATTAAAGATGTATAATATAAACTAAAATGAAATATAACTTCTACAAATGTAATTCTAATTTAATAAAATTTTATATAGAAATTTATATATATATTTTCCATATAGAAATAAAGTTTGATAGAATTTAAATAAAAAATAAAAGAGGTGTAATATATTAAAATTAATAAATTAATAAAAATAAGTACAATTTCATAATACATTTTAGATTTTATATATCTCTATCAATTTTGAATCTTTTATTTTTATATTTTAGAACCTAAATGAAAATTAAATAATATTTTATTTAAAAAAGATGTTTCTTTTTAAATCTTTTTTTTAAAAAAATTAAAGATTAAAATTAAATAAATGAATTAATTTTTTGGATTTTTATCCTTAATATTCTTAATAATCTTGAAAATAAATAAATTTATTCTTTCAAAAAAAATCTTTTTTCTATCTTAAATATAAATAACTTTTTTCGATTGTAAATAAATCTTTATAAAAAAATACGTATTAAAGAGTAAAGTTTTTATTTAATAATGTATTTAGATTTCGATATCAAAAGTAATAAATTAATTGAACTATTAAAAATCGAAAAGAATATTCAAAAATAAATACTTTTTGAAAAAAAAAAATAGATTTAATCGCTTTTATTTCAATCATTTTAATTTTAATTTTTTAGAAATTTTTATATATTATAATTATCATATTCATTAATTATATATATCAATTATAGCTTATTCTATTCAAAAATGTTAAAGTTATAAATCTTTTCAATTTATACTATACATCTTTAGTTAATTCGCCGAGTACTATACATTCAATACCACTAATAGAGTTTAGACTACCTATCGCGTTAATGAAGTCGAAACTACTCGCCGACTTGATCCTGCCGATGAGATTACTCAAAAAATACCAACAGAGCTACCACTTCTAACAGTACGCACAAACCAGAACCAGAAAGAAGATCTTCACTCTCGGAATAATCGATGAGGAAGTAATCCAGTAACGATGAGAATACTCGACTGGTCAATGTTTGATTCGAGATAAGAAGTATCTAACAGCTATCTCATTCTTTAGTTGAAGGTTTGAATAGCTTCTTTATATAACATATGATATAGGGTTGGCCTAGGAGATTATAGATGGAGGGTTAAGAAAACAGATAAAATTGATCCATACGAGAGTTACTTTGTTTGTACTTCTATCACACTCTTCTCCGTCATGATGTGAGATCTTTCTTTTTGTTATATTGGGATATAACATCAGCGCCCACGACGTCTGAGCATCAGTTTCAAAGACAACCTTCAGATCCTGATCGAATTCTCACAAGGAGATATCGGTATGTGTAGCAACCTTCGAGGTATGAAAAGTGGATTGGCATTGAATTGGTTCACTTAAAACAAGCACTTAACAGCCGTTGAATTCTCACTCTCAACTACCTACTCGCTGTCAGTCCGCCTGCCTACTAGCTAGGTAACCAGTCCAGTGAACACGCTAAAATTTCACCATTCAATCACCTCCCCATCCACATTCACCTTCACACCCTAATCAATGGTGCTTTGCTCTTTGCATCTCGAAACCTCGAAAATATCACACGAGAAAGAAGATTGAGTAGCGAGGCCCATGTTATACCCCGCCCAATCAAATTATTTGCACTTCAATCAAACTCCTAAGCCCTGCGTCAATATCCAGAAAATAGTATCCATAACCAGACCATATGAACACCGGTGAAAATATGCGTGAAATGCGTATGCCTTTATAAAATATCCATCCATTCATCCATTATCTAGGACCAACCAAACTGGCCGCGAACGATTCAGGTGCACTTTAGATTTCCTCCATTGTACCCGCTGCTTCTTCATTATCATCATCGTCGTCAAAACTGGCTACCGAGGACATGGTACCGTCATCTGATTCGTCGGCGCCCGCATCGTCTGCTGCGTCTCCGCTTGCGTATTTCGTTACATATTCTACATTTCATCAGTTCCCATCCTATCCCCTTATAAAATCCTTCCTTGTAATCCCCAGAAATACACACCTTTAACCTTCGCATCATACGCTTTCGAATCCCTCATGAGTAATGCGGCGGCCTCTCCATTCAGTGGATCCGTCGGGTTCGGATATCGAAGTAATTGTGGGAGAAAGACTTCGAAGATATTGATCATATCGAACATTGGCGACCAAGTTTGATTAATCACATCGAGACATACGGAACCGGATCTATGAAGACAGTCTCAGTAAGTAATCTGTTCCACCGTGTAGGTGGTAGGTAAAGGGCCTACAACTCATCGATATTGGGGTGAAAGATGCGGTTTTCGAAACCGATGCTGGGGGATTTGTAGGGATATTGATCTGGGAGTTCGACGTGGATTTTCCAGAGTCCGCCTTCGAATGGTGCTGTGAGAGTAGCCATTAGTTTATGTGTTTGAGAGGAGGGAGTGTCGGAGGAGAGGGGAGGGATAGGGAAGGGAAGGGAAGTAAACTCACTCTCTGCTGGTCCCTTGAAGCGGACATAGAACTCTTGCCTGTTATGGTCATTACATGAGCGGTTGATTCCAAAGTTCTTCTCAACATAATACATACACTAGATAAAAGGTTAGAATTTCTGCAGACTGTATGGGTATATTTCCAACTCACTATTGTCATTTACAAGAGTCACCTCATAATCCGACATCAACCTATACTCCTGGTAAGCACTGAAGCATAAATCCATCGGACTAGCTGTGAAAAGGTGTCGCATACATCCTAGAATGACACTGTTAGCTAGAGATCCTCAAAAAGACACGTTCTCAAATCATAAATACTGACTTCATGACCTATACATCCAAAAGCAGACGTTAGTCTTTTAACTGATCCAAATAATGACTATAGGATGTCACTTACATCAGTCTCAATCCTCCGTCTAGGACTCGACATTTTGACGTTTGAGTTTATGAGTTTGAATTCTGGATTAAGCAAGTGTTCGATTCAAGAATTTGGCAAAAATTGTAGATTTAGAAAAATGGCGAAATGGCGAAATGGCGAAATGGTGAAATGGTGAAATGGTGAAATAATGAGTTTATATGAGGAGAGAACTGATCTTGGAGTTTGTTGTAGTAGCAGCTAGACAGTGGACCGTATAGTCCTTATCTGAGCGATAAAGCGGTAACAATCGGTAGTTGCCGATTCATGCGCCCGCGTTGGTCTCGTGAGATGGTTTGAAAATGGTAATAAGGGTGGGTGGCTATGTAATCTGTGTAATGATAATACCGGTAACTTAACCTTAACCTGGATTTGGTCTTTGTCCGGATATGGATCGTGGATCAAGAAATGTAAAGGCGAGGAGGGGTAAACACATTATCATCATACTGTAACATATACTCCGTACTTTTCACTTTTATAGAAATCACAGCCTCACCCACATCTCAACCGGTATGGTTCACAAGAAGGCCTCAATTGTGATTGAACGATGGAAGATAATTCTCAGGTACACCACAAGTAGTACATTGCATGATCTGAATGCTGCGACCATTTTGAACGGTAACGGTATAACGGTATAACGGTATTACACTGGAAAGGAGGGGAAAGAAAGCGCTTTTTGTATCAAGGATGTCCTTCCACAGAAGTCAATCGATTTATCCTCATGGTGGTACTATGTTCGAGCCATACCTAAATAACTATATATGAATAATAACTCAGGTCCCAGAAGAATCAAGAATCAATAGTAAGTATCTCATATCTCATATCTCATCTAATGCCATCCATCATCACCCTTTTCTTCCACCCAAAACTACCGCCTCGGTTCCCCTTACATAATACATAATCTAGACCCATCCCTCGGCTCAAAGAATCCCCCCCCCCCAAGCGACAAAATGAACCGCAAATAATGAAAATAATGTATGTCTCTTTACGCTCCAGTATGGAAACCACAGCGCAATAATCATCACGACCTCATCAAAAAGTTTGTTATAGGCCTCCGCAATTCTAATAATGGCTCTCCATCATCCATCTTCAAAGTTTTCTAATCATCAATTTCGATCCGTGTGCATTTCTTTCCATCAATTTCATCCATGTCTTCATCATTTCCCATCATGAAGTTGAGCACGCGCACACTATTGAAGCAATATTCACGACCAGCATCTTTTGCTGTGAGACCATTTCTTGCACAATGTCAAATCAGAAAAAGTTCGCATAGTCCTATGGGCTCACAGAGTGCGAGGAAGAAGGTCACTATGACGACATTGAGGTCTATGTATAAGAAAGGGGAACCCATTGCTGTGATGACGGCTCATGATTTCCCCAGTGGTCATGTCGCGGATGTCGCGGGTATGGATATAGTTTTAGTGGGAGATAGTTTGGCCATGGTAGCCTTGGGAATGGAGGATACTAGTGAAGTTATCATGGAAGAGATGTTG
Organism: Botrytis porri; assembly: GCF_014898465.1. Classification (NCBI taxonomy): domain Eukaryota; kingdom Fungi; phylum Ascomycota; class Leotiomycetes; order Helotiales; family Sclerotiniaceae; genus Botrytis; species Botrytis porri. Next base: position 171,132 of record NW_024066097.1, on the reverse strand, counting down.
ATGCATTGTCGTTCTGTATCGCGTGCTGCACAAGCTGCTTTCACTGTATGTACATTCCCGTATTCCCTCAATTCATGCACCTCCTTTACTAACAAACTAAATCATCAGGTTGGAGATCTTCCCATGGGATCATATGAAATATCTCCCGAGCAAGCTCTCGAATCCGCTTTTCGATTTGTGAAGGAAGGTCGAATGCAAGGCATTAAATTAGAAGGAGGTGTAGAAATGGCTCCTACCATCAAAAAACTCACGACCGCAGGCATTCCGGTCCTAGGCCATATCGGCCTCACACCTCAACGCCAAAATTCCCTCGGTGGCTTCCGCGTGCAGGGTAAAACTTGTGCCGGTGCACTGAAAGTTCTCGAAGATGCGCTCACCGTCCAAGAAGCCGGTGCTTTCGCAATGGTCGTTGAAGCTGTTCCTCAAGAAGTCGCAACACTCATAACTGAGAGGTTATCTATCCCTACAATAGGCATTGGCGCAGGAAATGGTTGCTCGGGACAAGTTCTGGTGCAAGTTGACATGACTGGCAATTTCCCACCCGGTCGATTCCTCCCAAAATTTGTAAAGAAATATGGTGATGTCTGGAGCGAAAGCTTAAAAGCCATGACGGAATACCGCGAAGAAACGAAGTCTCGAGCCTACCCAGCCCCAGAGCATACATATCCGATTCCAGAGAAGGAGCTCGAGGACTTTCGAAGTGCGATTAGCAAAATGGATTGAGGTGTTGTGGATAAATTATCGATGTTGTTAGATTGCAGGCGTGTTTGTCCAGCTTTTAGGTTCCCAATATTTGCTTAGCTTTTAGATGCCCCATAGAAATATGATTTTTCTGTATACCAACCCAAATCTAGTTTAAAAAAGCAGTTGATACCCCATGCTAATTGTTTCGTTTGAATGTTTGAATGACTGACTACCGTGTATCGTATGCCGTTCGATCATCCAAATGCCGGCGTCATCGAATAGGTAACAATAAGCTGGTCCTTCGAATCTTTAAAGCACTATTCCAAGAATTAGCATTAATCCATCCCTAACCCTCATCCTACACCCTCGCATAAGCAAGTCCCAAAATCACTCACCCTATGCAAGTTCCCCACCACCTCATCCAACGCCGGCGCAAAACAACTATTCACATACAAAAACACACTTTCCCTCTCTCCCCCTCCCCCCGCATTCCGATCCAACTTCAACACCCTCCTCAGATACGCCACGACCGTCTCAAACCTCTGCGTCGAACTAATCTTCGACACGGGTCTCTGCAACGCGGGCGCCGACCCAATCGGCTGAAACCGCACTGTGATTTTCGGGGTGGGAAACACAAATGCAGATTCGAGCGCGGTGCTGGAGTCGCGCGGGAGATTGGTGAGTAGGAGGGAGGAGGTCATGGTTAGGGGGAGAGTGGGGGAGGAGGGTGGGAGATCCGGGATGCCTGAGTGGGTGCGTGGGTGGGTAGGGAGGGAGGTGGTGGGGGTTGTGGGGGTGGGAGTGCGGGAGGGGAGGGGAGAGGTGTCGGGGTTGGGGTTGGGAGAGCTCATTGTTTGGTGGTGTGGGTTGGGTTTGTGTGTGTAAGAGTTCGGTGTGTTTTGTTTCGTGGCTGGAAATCCGATTTTAGATGGCTTCAGAAAGTTTTGGTTTTATTCCGATGTAACGAAGTAATGTTATGCAATGTGAGGTTGAGTTTGGGGGACGAGATTGTACGATGATGGAAATGAATGAGACGAGGCTGAGGCCGATGATATGATGCGGACTTTGATGCGGAGTTGCGGCCGACTGAGTGGAGAGTGGGGCAAGGTTTTGAGGTGAACCCTTATTTCAAGTTTCGGCAGATCATTTTTAAGCTCACCGGGAACTCACTAGAAGTTTACTGGGGACACTCGATCTACCAGGAATAATAATCTTTCCCTCGTGCTACTAATGGGTTTTTTGAATTAAAATGGGCTCAGTGGAAAGAAAGGCATGCCAAAGCTCCATGTGTAAAGTACTCAGCATCTATTCGGACGTTATCAATCTCGATTGATTTGTGGGTATATACATTTACTTTTTTGTTCGGAGTGGTATACATCATTATCATACAATTCATTTACCCCCTTTTATCTAATCGCGTAGAGCTTCGATATCTACAACCTCCTTCACGGCCTCGGTAGTTAATACTAGAGGTGAATCCTCCTGTATACAAATGCTATCCTCAATTCTGATGCCCATGCCCCTAAAATGAGCTGGCCAGCGCTCATCATTTGGTACATAAATTCCCGGCTCGATCGTAATACAATGTCCTTCCCTGAGAAGGTTACTTCGAGAATATCCTGGAGTATCGTGAACATCAAGTCCAATATAATGACCGACGTGATGAGGAAACAGGGTATCGATAGCACTTCCAGACATATCGAATCCTAACTGTTTCAATTGATCTGTGAGACCATTTCTGGTAACTGCGTGGATTTTGTCCAAAGTCATGTTTGAACTTTCCCTGCATAGCGCAACACTACTTCGCTGTACTTTTAAAAGTGCTTCGTAGAGATCTTTCTGGGCATCTGTAAATTTGCCATTGATGGGCCATGTTCGAGTAATATCCGTAATATATCCACCATATTGTCCACCGGCGTCTACCAGAACAAGCTCGCCATCTCGTAGTATATCGTTGTTGGAAACGTAATGTATGCTCTGGGCATTTCTCCCACCTCCAATGACTGGCACATAAGCACTCTTCTCACAACCTCCGATTTTATAATCAAATTCAAGAAATGCGCCAAGATGTTTTTCTTCAGTCCATCGTTTCCGCATAGCATTTGTAAAAGATCTGCCGGAGACTTTACCTGCTTTTCGCATATTTTCGATTTCGGCATCACTTTTGATGGCCCTTAATTCGTTTATCAACGGCCCAATTGGTTTCGATTTTTTTGCTTTGGCATCGCGAAAGAGTTGCATAAGATCCTTTTGTTTCATTACACCTTGGATGGAGTCCAGAGTACCCCCAAGGAAAGATTCTTTAACATCCATATATATTTCACTAGCTCCTTCAATAAGTGGCCTTAGATATGAAGCTGCCTGGTTGACATCCCCAGACTATGTCAATGTTAGCATTGTTGTTGTTTGTGAAGTATGGTAGGAACAGGTCTCTTACTTCATCAGCATTGAAAACATCCAAGGCTGCTTGTTCCCCAGATCTAGCACCATCCCAAAGTTCTGCCTGCGGGTCTTTAGGTCTAACAAATAGGTGAAATATAAATTCTGAAGACTCCATTCTCTGTATTACTGCAATTGCCTCTGGTTCATTAAATCCCGTAAGATAGAAGAAATTTGATTGCTGGTGAAATTCATGAAATACAGCCCCAGACCTATATTTGATATCTGCCCCTCTCAAGATGGCGATTGAATTTGGAGGAAGTTTTGCAGCGAAATCTGCTCGTCGATCCGCATATTCTTGCGCAGAAATACCTGGAGTAACTGATCACTGTATTTAGTTTTGTTGTAATCATATCGTTGAATTCATCTTCATACCTTCTCCAGCATTAAGTAAGTGCGGATGGGTTTCATGAACCGGTTGACCAAATTGAAGTTCTGAAGCTGATATGGAAGCATATGTTCTTCTTGATTGATATGTTGTGTGACATTTTGTTGCTGCAGACGATACTTGAGCTTGACATCGAGGTCTCGAAGGTATTATTGATGAAGATGATATTCCTCTACTCCTACTGGTCCCTTCCAATTGCTGAAACAGTGATCTTGTTCTTCGACTACACTTCATGATATAGATTGGCGATTACCAGTGGATGGGATTGAGGTTCTCGAGTCTTTCCCTGTGCTATGTGAGTATATTATTTTCTGCGGACTCAACCTTAATATTTCGTTCTGTCATGTTCTGCCATCAAGCACTAATGAACGTTTAAGATTTAAGATTCCTCTTACCAAGGTAGGGAGTTCCAACCTAGCAGTCATAGACTCCAGTACTGTACTGTATAATACGAGTAAGTTAGATGATAAAATATTATCAAGCATAAATTGAAAGGGTTTCATTGGTTTGATTGGTTTGATTGGTTCGAGATTTACCTCTAAATTACTCAAGTATTGACCTAGACAGGCAGTATATGATTTTAGCATCTACGAAGTAATTTGCATCTAATTATTATTAAGTTATTAGTATTTACCAGGTATTTATTATCCATTATTTACCAACCGGGGGAAGGTAATTTAAAATGGTTGCTATGTTGCTGAGTGAATATAATCGATGAATCCACTTCGCGCTGTTTTTAAGCCTTTTGTTGTCTACCATAACATTCAAACCTAGTAGTGCTCCGTAGTCATCATCACACCCCCCCCAAAAAAGGAACCTTACCCTACCCATAACCATAACTTCTACCATACAAAGATTGACACTTCACTTCACACCACCACCACCAACCACCAAAAAATAAAATAACATCCACCATACCACTCCAGCATTATCCCAACCCACATTCATTGAATCGTGTGGTATTCACGACCCTTTTGTGCTCATTCCTTTCAATGGTATTCATTTCCCCAGACTCTCGAAACATATCTACTTAATGTCTACATAAAAAAAGAAGAGCTTCAGGGAAGTGGTTATAAACCGTGTCAAAAGTCGCGTGCGAGAACCACCCCCACTCCAACTCCTTCACAGGAATTTCTCTGTCCTACACAGAGAGTATTGATATATTTGCATATGGCAACAGTATCACTATCTCCATTACCTGTCACATTAACAACCAATATGTCGACCAGGAGGCAGCCTCTCTCCACCATCTCCAATGTCGCTAATTCCCCATATCGAGCGGTAGCTTCCACCACAACTAAACAAAAACGATCATACGCCAATATACAACGCGAAGATGCATATGGACAACCACCCCCGGCGAAAAAGCAGATGCTAGATGCACATCATCAACCCCTAAGAACACCTCCACGCCAAAGTATTGGCCAAGTATCGGGTGAAGGAAGGATTTTTACTCGGAGATCAACTCAGCCATCCAATTTTGAACGAAAGTGTGTGGCAGCTAGAGGTGATAGAGGTGCTCAACAACAGCAGATTACCAAGGCGGATAAGGTACCAGAGGAGAATTTGGAATCGATACGTCAATGGCAAAAGCATTATAGGAAGAGTTTTCCAAAATTTGTCTTCTACTTCGAGAGTATACCAGAGGATGTCCGACTTAAATATACCAAACAGGTTCTCGCCTTAGGTGCAGTAAGTAATGTCTCTGTGTAAGTAATTGGGTATCGCGGATTGTGTTGACGTCTTCTCAGCGCGACGAAAAATTCTTCTCACATGAGGTCACTCATGTCGTCACCACTCGATCAATTCCACCGGAGACCCCATTTACTTCTTCAACTACCGCCAAGTTACATTCGCAACACGGCACCATTAACCCCTCTTTGTTGGACAGATCATCCGAGACTGCAGATTCAAGGGAATCTCGATCGAAGTTTACATTTGAAGCTCCAGGTGGTAGAAGACTTAATACACAAGGACATGATGGAGACACAAGACGACAACAAGTCCGCAGCTCAGATGTACTATACAAGGCACGAGAGTTGGGGATGAAGATATGGGCATTGGAAAAGTTGCAACGCATGATGACAACTATGTTTGACACGGATACTGGTTACCAAACAGCACATAGTCACAACACAAGGAGCCATTCCGTTCAGGGTGGTACGATAAGCAGAGGAGGTCGAGAAGCTGACCTATCCCAATTATTGAGGAACGAACGAATTTATGGACCATCCGATCGGGACCTCAGCGTCGCTACAAAAGAAATGACTATATTTAGAGGGCCGTATATCTACATTCACGATATCGATGAAAAGCAGAAGCCAATTATGGTTCGAGAATATAACAAAGTCGCCCGCAAAGAAGAGGGAGATTGGCCTCAATTCCGTAGTGTTGCAAATGGCAAGTGTCCATTTGTGGAGGAAGTAGAGTACAGCCGCCGTGAGGTGGAGAAAGAAAAGGAATTGATCCGTATTCAAAGGCAAAAGGAAAAAGAGAGGGCTGCAATTCCAAGGACAAGAGCTGCCGCTGCGGTTGAAGCAGCTAAAATGCAACCACCAAAGGCAATCAACAAACGAGCACTATCCCAACTTGATGATGGAGCAAATAGAAGTGTTACTGTCTCGACAAACCAAGCTAATCCATTTGATACTGATAGAAGTAATCGTGCGGAACTTGAGTCTTCTTCTCGAGGGCAAAACGCATTCGTCAGTCGTGCTGGGGTTGGGAGATTGTTTGGAGGTGAGCCTGTTGCATCGGGAGTTCAACCATCAAACATTACTTCTGCTATTCGTTCTCAAATGATTTCTTCAACTGCAGCTCAACCTGGACTCAAAGCTGGAACAAGTAAAGAGATACATGGGTTGCAGAGAAAGGTTCTTGAGAAGACGAATGGTGGAACCGGATCCCATCGTTTGACTGACATCACTGCTGCTGTAAGAGAAGATACAGCCACTCGTCCTGCGAAGCGTGAGGCACAAAAGAAACTTGGTGTAATTGAAGAGGATGATATTCCTACAGAAAAAGAAGAAGCGGCAAGAAAGATGGAAGCTTCTCGCAAAGCAAAAGCTGTTCAACAAAGAAAGCTTGAGAAACGTGATCCAAAGCCTGGATACTGTGAAAATTGCGCCGATAAATTTGAAGACTTTGATGAGGTAAATTCCTTTTCATCTGGTGATTTTTATCATACTAATTGTTCCATAGCATGTCGTCTCACGCAAACATCGTAAATTCGCGGAGAAGCTTGAGAATTGGAAAGAGCTTGACGCCTTGTTAAATCAACTGGTTCGACCTCTTTTATGATCCAAGATTCATTCGCTTCGCAAACGTACCTTCAGCCAGTCATATGAATCCATATTCGAAATTCTACAACAGCTTGCCCAATACAAACTAATAATATAACGGCGTTCATTCATTGGGGCATGCATATGAAAAACCAAAACGGGGTTGTCACAACAGAAACATTACAATCACAGCTTATGTTCCAAACTTTGTCCTTTGCTCCTTACATACCACAATATCCAATCATTCACGGTTACATTTTCCCCAAGAGGACTAGATGGAAGGATGGGTAACGTTGTTTGCTTTTGGGGTTATGTCACTTGTCATTGTTTGGTTTGAGCTTTGATTCAGCATTTACATAGGGGTTGGCGTTTTTCTCGTTTTTACATCTGTGTTGATTCTTTTTCTTTGGGATGGGGCGTTGGGGGTTTTGAGGTCTGCTTTCGCTTTCGCTGAAGTTGGGGCATGTTGATGGGCATGGCATGGCTGGCGAGCATCTTATTCATGAACTTCACAGCGGAATGTCGTTTGTTTGTGTCTTATGGTGTATATGAGGAGGAGTAAGAGGTTTAAGATGAGGAAGTAAGAGAGAAAGAATGCTAGAAGAGGAGTTGATGGCTATAAGTAAATAGCATGAGATGGAATCTGATCATGGAATCTGATGATGCGTTCAGAAATCACTTTACTTGGGGGGAAGGGGTGATCTTTCAGTGTACATATGTGTATGTGTGTGTCGGTCAATGAATGACCACATCAATGAATAAAGAATGAAAGATCAAGAGAATCAAAGCCAAAATAAGATTTCAATCTTTATATGATAATCTTTGTAAAGGGGTGATTGCTCGCTTAATCTTAATTTTCATCTTGAGGGTTGAGATGATACGGAGATGAAGTGAATATATGTATGTAAGTACCTAGGTAGGAGTAGCGAAGTTAATGAAGATTGTATATTGTGAATAAGTGAATAAAAGTAGATAGGCAGGTATCAGCAGTACGAAAATGATTGTACTAGGTAATTATCATTTGTTCATGTTCTCTGAAGACTGGATTGAAGTCTGAAGAAGGGTGTCTACTTTCTATCTGAGCACATATCTATCTACTATCTAAATAGATATTTAGGTATCTAAATATTTAGTTATACATTCATTCTCATTCTCATTCTCAATCACAATAGAATGGAATAGAATAGTATTTTGAAATAAAGGAGCAGTGAGTATAGTGCAATACGAAGGATTGGAAATACATACTGCTTTGATATGGTATCCTTTTTAACTTTTCTTTCTTCTCGTTGGGTATTCTCTTCAATGGTTTTCTGTAATGTCTCCTCTCTCAACATCCTCTCTCTCGCTTTCTCCTCTCTCGACCCCTCTCTCAAGCAATCACATCACATCATATCACATCCAAAAATCCACACACACACCCATACTATATAAAATCTCACAATCAATCAAAAACTGCCTCCATTTTAAACCTTCCCTCCCTCTTAATCTTCACTTCCTTCAAACCAACAAACCCATCGCCCAAGGCCTATCCACCCAAAATAAAACAATAAATACCTATCTAAATCTCAAAACCGTCTAGTCAATCTCAAAACCTAATTATCTACCTACCTACCTACCTACCTACCTACCAATCCCCCAAACGAATCCCAAATCCCAAATCTCAAATCTCAAATCTCAAATCTCAAATCTCAAATCTCAAACCCCAAATCCCAAACCCCAAATCTCAAATCCTGAAAATGAAATCCTGAAAATGAAATGTAATTAAAATGAATCACAATTACATCTTGAATTCATTTCGAGCTATAAACTTTAAACAATACAATAACGATTCAATTAAAAATACTACTGTACTATATTATACTATATTATTACACTATCTCTACTCTCTCTACTCTCTCTACTCTCTCTACTCTCTCTACTCTCTCTACTCTCTCTACTCTCTCTGCTTTCCCTTTTTCAATTCTTTCATTCTCATAAACCCAAATCCAAATCCAAATCCAAGCCGAAACCCTAACAATCACTACTCACTTACTCACTCAATCACTCAATTACACATAATCACCGCCCTTTCTCCCCCCCCCCCTTCCTACATACACATCTCATCTCTCAACTCTTGCATATCAATCTGATATTCCCCATCTACAATTCTACTGTATCATTACTTAGTCCGTAGTCTTCCTTCCTTCCCATCCCACCTAAATACAAAACGTTCAATACGTACAATACATATGCTCAAATCACTTCACTTCACTTCATGCAAGCAAAAGAAAAGAGAAGTATTCATCTTTTATCCGACTCATATAAACATCTATATATGGGACCATGTAGATTTCGTTGACCATTTTGTATCAACGCAGCAAGCACTTTGATCTATGCATGCATCGTGTATCTTTTTACTTCATCCATCCACCCCAATCTACCCATCCCATTCAACCCTGAACCACCCCCACCCCACCCCATCCTATTCCCTTATATTCCCTTATATTTCCACCCTCTACCCTCTCAAATAAACTCATAGATCCACAATCTCATTACATGATTTTGATGTAAATGTATTTAAGCAGCAGCATCGACTTCTTCTTGAGTAATCAACTTTGTGATTTTACCAATGGCGATAGTTTGACCCTATTTGATATATATGTTAGTTTCCAATTGCTCATTTCTCATTTTCATCTCGCCAAATCTAATGCCCCGAATAAGGATTCAACACATACCTGATCTCTAAGAGTGAATCTACCCAATTGAGGATAATCTTCAAACTTCTCCACACAAACACTTCCGGCCCCACCAATAACCTCCATTCTTGCAATAATGGAATCACCCCTCTTTGCATGGGTTGGAGGAACCTTGCTCTTTCTATTAGTACCCTTTTGCAATTTGTGCAATAATGTTGCGAAAGTAACCTCCTCAATAGCCGAATGAACATGCATAACGCAATTGAAACCAGCAGATAGAATACTTTTTAGGTCCAAAACTCTAATTTGAGCTTCAAATGTAGTAACGCAATGAACGAGACGTTTCGGCGAGCAAAGAACGAAACCGGGTAAAATATCTTCTTCTTCGATACCACGTAGACGAAGGCGAACTTGGTCACCACATTGACCTGCGGTAATTTCCTCTTCAGTCTCTCCGTATGTTACCATAACTTCGACCTTTTCTTTATTGGGCATCATGACAAGATTCATTCCCTTCTTTACGACACCAGATTCGATCTTACCCTCGACGATAGTACCCATATCTCTGTATTTTCCGTTAATGGGCATCATGAATGGTGCGTTGACTTTACGTTCGAGCTGAGTCATGTTGTCGAGGAATTCGAGGAGAGATGGTCCATCGTACCATGGGGCAACACCCTTAGGAATTCTGTCCTTGATACCCATTGTTACTTGTGCTGCGATTGGCATGAAGAATACGTCGGTCTTGAGATTGTAACCAGTTCCTTTCAAAAATTGAGAAAGTTTGGTTGTGCACTCCTTGTATCTATCGTGAGACCATTCGACAGTTGGGTCATCCATCTTGTTAATGACCACAATAAGTTTGTTGACACCTTGTGTTTTTGCCAACATGGCATGCTCACGAGTTTGTCCTCCCTTTTCGAATCCAGTTTCGTATTCTCCCTTACGAGCAGAGATAACTAAAATTCCAACATCTGCTTGAGAAGCACCACCAATCATACTCGGTACGTAGGTTTTATGTCCGGGGGCATCCAAAATACTGTATCTCCGTTTCTCGGTCTCGAAATGTGCACGTCCAACTTCGACAGTCTTTCCTTTGGATCTCTCCTCTTTTGTCAAATCGAGAGCCCACGACAAATACCATGTCTCACGACCCATTTCCTTAGCCTCTTTCTTGTTCTTTTCCATGGTTCTCTCATCAACCATTCCGGTAGCGTAAAGGATAGAACCACCAAGTGTCGATTTTCCAGCGTCAACGTGGCCAATGAAAATAATATTAACATGCTCTTTGCCGTAAATTTCCTTGAGCGTTTCCTCATCGACATCAGCTGCTTGCTCTTGCTCTACAGCATCTGCGGCACGAGCAGCTGCTTTGGCAGCGCCAGAAGTTCGGGATGGCGATGAACGACCGGATGATGGTGTAGGGGAAGTCTTCCCACTGGAGGCTGCAGGAGTCTTTTCAACTTTCTCGATAGCTTTTGCTGCGGTAACCTTAGCACCGGCTTCTGCGGATGCGGATGCTGTTTCCTTCTTTGGCTCCTCCTTCTTCGCAGGAGCTGGGGTTCCAATAGAGAGGACCTTTGCCTTTGGCTTTGGCGCATCACCTCCAATGCTTAAAACCTTTGGTGCATCTCCTCCAATGCTCAAAACTTTTAGTGCTCCATCCTTTACCGCTACAGGTTTGTTCAGATCTGCTGAATCATCAGCTGGTCTTTTTGCAATAGTTGGTGTTTGCCGAGGAGGCTGTGATGATTGAGTTGCTGCTTGTGGTTGTTGAGCATATCCAGGATATTGTTGTCCTGTAAACGATTGTAGTCAGTATTTTGGACACTACCATGGTTCGCACAATGTAAGAAAATCGGAGGGCCCTCAAGTCCATCCCGTGTGTCTACACTTTTCATAATGGTACTGAAAATAACCCATAACTCCAAAATCCGTAGAGCACTCACCATATCCTGCATTGTATCCACCTTGTTGATACCCTCCAGCACTGTAGCCTCCTTGTTGATACTGATTGTTGTACCCTTGCTGACCATATTGAGGATATCCACCATAACCTTGATTTTGGTATTGAGCGAAGTTCTGTTGTTGGCCATATTGATCATAAGCTCCTCCATATTGTTGATATTGTTGACCAGGTTGAAATGATTGTGCACCAGGCTGAAAGGAATTTGCGCCCGGTTGAAATGATCGAGCTTGTGGATTTGCGTTCAAATTCATTCGTTGAGTTTGCTGTGAAAGATTGTTATCTTCTTGAGCGGCTGGATCATCTTCCCATGAGTTGAGGTCCGACATATTTACTGTAATTCGCGGATCGGTCTTGACGTGTAAGAAAAGATGTGTGGGTTGTGAGAGAGGAATTTGAGAGGGCCAAAAAAAAAGGTAAAGGAATGGGATGGGATGGGGAAGAGAAGTGGCAGGTGTTGGTGGGGCTCAAGTAGTAATGATGAAGATGAATGGGTTTGTCGTTTATCGTTTATTATTATATTATGGAGGGGCTTTGGAATACTACAAGTACGTGTTTTTGATTGGTCCATGGAAGTATAATTCCTCGATAATATAAAATAATGGCGGTATAAATAAGTTACTGGTATATCTGTATATAACAATGTATGTTAATTAATCTCGGTGACTCACCAATGCCCCGTAGACTCCATATATAAGAAATGCCTAAATGCTCAAAGTGACTCGAATCTTACAGATCGGCTGGCTGACCTCGACGGTTTCATTGACATTTTTCTATAAATAATATGATATCAATACATCGGACTATATATTACTGTAAATCAGAGTTAATAATTTCTCCCCTCTGTTTCCTTGAATGGCCATCCTTCAACAAGTGCCGCTATTAATCTATTCAATCCCCGGTTAATGACATGTGGGCCAATCAATTTCAAGCCAAGTACGATGCGGTTTGAGCCTTTAACCTTACATCTTTGCTTGCTTCAAATCGTCAACTTGATATCAAAATAAATTCGACAGCACCTTTAAAACATCAACAACAAACAGGAAATTCTACCCAACTTCTCCCCAAGATTATGTCTGTTCTCTGGAATATCTCCTACTTCTTGTAGTATTCCATCTAAACTCAGACCCTGAATAGGTTACATTCATCATGGATTTCTTCTTGGGCAAGGTAAAATCACTCCCCCCATGTTTCACAATCACGTGTTGACCATTGCTTCTTTCTTAGGTCACTCAACATGCTGTAAACTATGCTATCAGGTATGTTTTATTCTGTGAAGATCTCTGGAGCACCTTCTGACACTGATATAGGTCTGGAATTGGTGTGACGGCTTCCTTTGCCATAAGACAAATTCCAAGAATTTTGAAGGTGCGATTTCGGTTTTGGACTGTGAACTTGTGAAAGGCATATGACTTACAAGATTCTAGACTGTGGATAATAATGCCGATTATCGAGAGCTTCATGAACTACAAGAGAGACTCAATAGTAAAATTAAGGTACGTCGACTTCATGCAAATTCAACCAACGATGTGGTTTTACAAAGACTAACTTACTACCTTACAGATCGTATCACCAGCTATTGATATGATAGAGCTTATGTGAGTTTCATTCCCGGCTACAAAATAATCCCTACTTATAATTCATAGTGCCGCGAGAGGAAACACCACGTTGGAGTCAGCTGTATCTTTAACCAAATCACTTCGATGGGATATTCAATCTCTTGGTATGAGATTAGCAAAAGCTGCAAGTGCTGCAGAAGTTTCCCTTCGAAATAAAACCAAAGCAAAAACACAAGCTGCTCACGAGACTGAGATACGAGAGATTCTCAGAGATATAAAGAAGCTCTTGATGAAAATCGAGGACGCGGTTCCACTTATCAATTTAGCCATCACCACTTCCGGAGCGAACCTCTCAACAACACTTCCAGCTACTGTGTCGCCGTCGAGATTATTACAAGCAAGTAATCTTCTTACTGCTGCAGATCATCAATATTCCAGAAATCCACACAGACCAGTACAAGTCGGAACAACGCTTACTCTCTCTTTATATATGTTATTTGCCGGACATGCTTATCGAGCTCACGATGAAGAAGGTATGAGAGAAACTACATGGAAAGAAGTTATACATAAAGCCGAAGTCAGACTTTTACGTGTACCTCTCAGATCTACATATGGACCATCTGGACAATTACATCATTCTAAAGAGGCCCAAGATTATTTGACTGCGAAAGATTCTTCCTTGATTAGTGGTGAAGGTAAAGCAACAGAATATGCATATCAGCTTGAAATAATCGAAGATTTCGATGATGATCGAGTTCACACTTTTGACGAAGGAGAACCACAACCGGGACCATATGGAGATGTCAAATTGGCAGGTATTCGAGAATACTTACCAATTTATCAGATTTCCAAGATATTCTATGCAGATACTGGCAAAATATTAAATATTGGTAATCAAGATGAAACAAATAGTCCTGTTTTACTCTTGAAGCGAGATATTAATGCTATGCCACCAAGACGAATGATGGAGGGACAGGAGACACAAAACCAATGGTACGATGATGGTGAAGACATACCTCCAGAGGAATATTCAAAACCGAACGAAGAAAGGCTAGAACGAGAGGATGAAGAAGATGATGAATTCGATATCGATGAGCAACTTCGACGAGAAAGTATGGCACCAGAATCACCATCGAAGGAAACCGTTGAAATACCACAAGAGACAAACACAACATGGCGACTTCCTCATGATCTTGACCCGGAATGGCTTGCCTTGGAAGTATATACGGAAGCTGAAGATTCAGAATCTGAAGAAGAGTTTGAGCCTGAATCAAATGGAGATTCTTCGTATAGTCGATCAAATACTTCAGCCGAACAAACTTGTACTAACGATCTAACCACGAATCTCTCAAATCTCAAATTATCCTCTCCCGCTCCAGTTACTCCCCACAAAGATACCCATCTTCTACCACGTCCTACATCTCCCATGCCTCTCTCTTTTGATCAGTCCGAATCTCATACTCAGCCACTTCAAATTGATATTAATCTCCGCTCTTCTCTTTCCCTTCTCGAAATGCTTATACGTCTTACTGCACTTCAACAATTTCAACAATCCACTCATTTGTCTGTTCCAGATGAATTCCTAACTTTCTTCCTTCATGAATCATCTACTACTGGCGCTGGTGGTAATGATTCGGAACGTAAACGAACAAGAGCAATGGCGAGAAAGAAAGTAGGATTTGATCCTTATGATGAGAGTCCTGTAAAGAGACATGGTGAAGCTTATCAACCTGGGTATGAAGAAGATGGAAATGACAGATATTCAAGGGAAGGAACACCTTGGGATGAAAATCTGCCGTCAACTCCAAAATGGACAAGGGAAAGAATTTCTACACCACAGAGATCAATGGCCTCACCTATTAGATCTAGATATGAAAGTGATATAAGACATGGTCGAGAAATGTTTTCTTCTCCACCACCTTCATCACCAATATCACCTTATAAATCCAATTCTCAACCGCAATTTAGACAAAGACGGGAACAGGCAAACGAGTATAGAGGAAATGGAGTAAGTGGGAAAAGTAATGGAGGACCTTTGGAAAGGGTCTATAAGGAAAGGGGAGGTGGTACTTTGAGTGCGAGAGCAAGTCCTTTAGGGAAAGGAGGAAGTTTAGACATGAGTCCGACTCCTGAAAGCTCTAAATTGGTAGTTAGTATTGAAGGAGGTGGGGAAGGTGGGGAATGATAGGTGAAGATGACAGATAGGAAATAGGTCAAGGAATGAGTTTGTGGATGAAGATATGATGAACGTGTTGTGGCATGGGGTTGAAGTGATTACATTGCATTGCATATATCAAATTCACAAAGTATTTTTTTCAAGTAGCATAACGTAGCATAGCATAGCATAGCACAGCGAAGGTTGAAACGAAAATAACGAGGATACGAGGAAATGAAATAGATCAATACCCTTCTGTGAGAATATACAATTCTCAACCTGATAGTACCATTCTTCACTGTCGACCGCCCTCATTAATCGATCTTATGAAGATTGACTTTCTCACTTGACTATATTCTTCAAGGGAATTCGAGTTTCATCTTTTAGGGTTTATGAGTGTGTGAGTGAGTAGTATTCTGGCTATAATCATGTGATTTGAATGTCGGGGGATTGTGAATGTTGGGAGGATTTTGAAAGTTTGAGGATTTATTATCTATTGTTATTAATTCGATATATATAGAGTAGATAGATAAATAAGTAGGTTAATAGGTAGATAGATAAATAAGTAGATTAATAAAGTGATAAAATAGATAAAATAGATAGAATAAATAGAATAAATAGAATAAATAGAATAAATAGAATAAATAGAATAAATAGAATAAATAGAATAAATAGAATAAATAGAATAAATAGAATAAATAGAATAAATAGAATAAATAGAATAAATAGAATAAATAGAATAAATAGAATAAATAGAATAAATAGAATAAATAGAATAGATATTTCTATATATATAAAGAAATTTAAAACTCTAAGAGTTGAGAGTTGAGAGTTTAAATATCTAATTGTTTAATAGATAGTAGGTTCTGAAATCTAAAATAATTCTAATATTATCAATCTTATCTTTTTTATTAAATCTTGAGATTTGAGATTTGAAGATTTAGAACTTGAAGATTTAGAGATTTGAGACTTAAAACGTCGAGGCTTTAATAAGTTATATGTATATAGAGATAGATATATAGATGAGTATATAGATATATATGTAAATGAATTCTGAGAGGGAGGAGGAAGAATGAGAAGGAGAGGATTAAGAGATTTATACATATATATGTAAGAGTTATCGAACTTACTTACTACACTCTATAAATTTTGTAACAAAATCCCTATAAAAAATAATATTTTTCTATACAAATTAAAAAAGTTAATAGCTTTTTCAATTTGAGGAATTTTATTTTTAAAACTTTAAAATAGATAATTGATACTATTTTTTTATCGAAAAAAATATATGTTTTATTTTTAATTTCTTTTATTCACGAATTATATAGACTTAAAGTTGAAAAAATTGAATTTTTTTTACTTGTAACGCTTTTCCCAAACAAAATGAGCGATTTTTTTAGAAAATTTATAATTCTTATCTTTAATAGCTTATAACTTTATAAATAAATATTTAAAAATAAACTAGCTTTTTTTATATATAATTAAATTAATTATAAATCGACTTTAAATTCTTTTAATCATTTTATATGAAGTTTTAATAAAGAAACAGGGGTCTTAAAAGCTGAAAAATTAATGGTTTTAATAGGGAAATCGAAATCTATACGATGAGAAGGTTCTAGAACTCTTATATGTATATATATGTATATATAACGTAGTTTATTAGTATATATACTACTTCAAAAATACACTAAAATCAAGCTTTTCTTAATATTTATATTTTAATTATTAATGACTTTTTCTTTTGAAAAGAAGAATATTTAATAATAATAAAAAATTAGATATTCAAAAATCTAATTTTTATTCAAATATTCTTATTATATTTTTAAAAAAAAGTTAAATTGTTATGATTTCCATTATATAAAAAATCTTTTTATAATAATTATTATAATTATTAGAAATTCATAGTATTTATATATTTAAATATTATATATTCAATTTTCAGAAAATTCTTTTCATAGATAAAGAAAGTATATAGTTATATATAAACAAATTTTATATATAAAAAGAGTAATATATATATTAATATAGTATATACATTAATAAACTATGTTATATATATTATATATATATATATGTAGATAGAAAAAGACGAAAAAACCAAGAAAAGATTTTCTTGGAAAAACTCATTAATCTTTATTATATTTGAAGTAAAAAACCTTTTAATACTTCTTTTTATAATCGTAGAATCGATACCTATTTAGATTAGAAAGATATTATTGTTGATATTGAAGAAAAGAGTTTGATATATTTATATTAATACTATTAATATTGATATTATTAATAATAGATTTATTATATTGAATATAATTAATAAAAGAGATTAAATTATAGATTCCTATAATGATCTAGGCTTTTTAAATATTTAAAGGCTTTATAAAAGGGTTTCAATTATAAAGAAGAAGGTTTTTGAATATAGGAAAATAAAGGATGAAAACTTTTTAAAAGGTCTTACTTTTTTTAAGTAATATTTTATAAAAGATAAATTAATATAATATTTGATATTCTATTAATATCTTTATAGTTATTCTATATAAATGGAAACAAAAGTCAGATCTTTTGAAAAACATTTATAATATATTCAATTTAAATATATAGTATTTCATATTAGTATATAATATTATTACAAAATACTAATTATAATATTACTATTTCATATAATATATAATATATTATTGATTATAATTAAAGGAGTAATAATCTTTTAATGTAGAATATATATTATTAAAGTAATAGCATTTTAATATTATTATATTTATTATTTCGATCTTATTCAATTACTTAGTCTCATAATATAGTCTTATCCTTTATATTAATAGAATGATTTAATAGATTCTAATATAGTATGTTCTATATTAATAAAGTAATTCGATAGGAGGAAAGGGAATGAGAAATATCAAGTCTTAAGAAAAAATTATATATTATTAATGTATTATAGGAGAAGGTAAATATAAGGCTTATAAGTAATAGATTAGAGGTTATAATAGAATAATCTTTAAAGGATTCGAAGTATTGAAGAATAAAGATAATCTTTCGAGAGGGATATAGTATTATAATTAATTATAATTTTTATAATATTTTGAAAGAAGTTGAATAGAAAAAGAAGGATTATTATAATAGAATAGAAAATGTAGAGTTTTTATAAGTATATTGAAGGATTTATAAATAAAAGGTTTTTGAATAGAATAGGTATATATATAGATAATTTGAAGGATTTAAAAGGATTGTTTAGAAGGTTATTTAAGAGCTTTAATAAGGAAGTTTAGGGGGGAATAAATTTTTATTTCTTTTTCTTATTTACTTCATTCAATTAGAACTATATACAAGCGCATTATATAATCTTAATATAGCTATATAGACCGAATCGATTATGAATTTATTACTACTACTATATATATTTATATGTAGATAGATAAGATAAATAAGTATATAAATAATCTTACTATTTTATATACTTATTACTTATACATTCTTATACTTATATCTCATATATAAAGGGAATCAGAGGATTATTTGAAAAGGAATGAAACGAAATGAAACGAATGAGAAGAAAATGAAAATGAAATAGGATATTATAAATCACTAACGTGATTTATCAGTGTGCGGATCATATCAGTATATAGATCATTTTCATCTTAATTCATTTTCATCTTTTTTAATATACATTTTTATTAATAATTTATAATGAATTCGAATAATTAAGAAGCCTGTATACTCCTCATTATTAAAGCTATTTAAAAAGATAAAAAAACAAGTATTTAAAAGATTGTAAAGATATATAATATCTTGAATATAATATTATAGTGTAGAATTAATAATATTACTTTTTGTTTTGAATATTGATCTAAATTTTATAATCTTTTAGAATTAAAAGAGAATATTATTTCTGAATATATAATTGATATGAATATGAGAGGATTTTCATTTAAAGTAAGAAATATAAAAGATATAGTAAATTATATTCTTAAATTAAAAAGTGTAAAGTGTATTAGGAAGCTTTAGGTATATTAATTTATAAAGTATTGAATTGAATTAAAAATATGTTTTAATTGTGTTTCTGATTTTCAAAAAGCTTTTTGTAAAGATTTTAAGTTTATTGAAAAATGGTTTTAATTAGTTTCGAATATATAAATGAAATATAATATTCTTGATTATAATTTCTACAATTTCAATAAAACAGGTTTTATAATAAGTATAATATACTTCGAAATAATAGTAACTAATACTAAACAAAATAGTAGAAGTAAGGTAATATAACTAGACAATAGAGAATGGGCTATAGCGATTATATATAATAATAAAAAGAATAAAACTATATCCTTATTTCTAGTAATTTAAGGATAAATTCATTTTTTCAATTAGTATATCGAAATTGATTTTTCTATAGATTGAGCTATTAAATCTATATTTAATAGATGAACAAATAATAAAACGGGTTTAAAATGATTGAAATATTTTGATAAATATATTAAGAATTAAAGAAAAGATAAATATTAAATATTAATGCTAAATGAGTATGAAAGTTATAAATCAAAAGCTTTTTAAGTATATTATAAAGAGAATGATATTATATATTTATATTTATTATTATATTCAAGTTATTTAACTTAATTACTTAATATAAGTTGTTTTAGTAATTTGAAATATTTATATGGTGGTCAAATTAATGGATTTATTAAGGCATATATTAATTATATCTTGAAGGTTAAATTCTTTATAGCTTTTAAAATTGTATATAAAGAATCAATCATTCCTTAAAATATGAAATCAAGATTTCAAAAAGTAGGTTTAATATTATTTAATCTTAAAACTATACTTTCAAAATTAGATATTCGAATTTGTATATTTACCCCTTTCTTTTTCAATTTAGATTAATAAATTTCTTAAACCTTTTACAATCCAATTAAAGCTTTTTCTTAATCAACTTTAATAAAATCTTGAATAATCGATATCAATCAAACTCTTTTATACCTATATTTAAGATTATATTAATTTTAGCTAAAGGTATAAAGAGATTAGCTTATAAGAATATATTTTTAAATATAAAGATTTATATACTTTAAGTAATAAATAAAGTATTAAGTAAATATTAATATACAAAAAAAACCTAATTATATTAAGGAGGAGTATTTATTGAATAAAAAGCTTTTAATATATTATCTCAACAAAAGATTAATATTTAGATTTAATATAATAAATATCAAAAAGGAAGGAATTCTAATAAAGAAGCATTTTTTAATCGATATTGTAACAAATATAGAAAGACTGAATATAATATAAGAATTTGTCAAGATAATATAATAGATTCTAGATTATTATAATTTTTATAGTTTTAATTAATTGATTCAATAGTTGTTGAATAATATGAATTTAAAAGAGTGAATTGAGGTGAAAGTGATCCACACACTGATATAACCTGTATACTGATAAATCACATTATATAGAGTATTTGATATATATATATATAACGGATAAGTCATTGACATCTTGTATATTCCATAGTATTACTAGTAATACATTTTCAAAATTCGAAAAACAGAATCAAACTTTTGACTTTGAACCTTTCAATCTCAAATAAACAAAACTTCATCGATGAAAAATTCACAGATACTACAAATAAAATCATGGCTCAATCTTATTCCCAATCCTGTATTCGAATAAACATAAAACCCCTACTACTAGTACTCCCCCCTCTTCTTCTTTCTTCTCTCCCCCTTTTCCCCCCATCATTCTCCCACTTTTCCCCTTCCCCTCTCCCCCTCTCGCTCGCTCGCTTCCCCCTCAATCGAAAAGAACAAAAACAATCAACTTACCAATCGGTACATAATGCACATCCGCTGTACTACCACATCCTCATTTACTCACATGACTCACAATCACGATCAGAAAAACGTATAACCCCGCATTTCTCCTTATCTTTTATTCTTGATTCTCCAAACTCTATTCTCGATTCAATTCAATTCTCATTCCTATCTCCTGAGTCATCCCCGTTATTTGAAAGATTAGTTGTTTAGTCACTCAGTCAATCAAACACTTAGAAGTCGAGTAGTCAATCATCCAGTAAATCAACCAGTAAACAGTCACAATCAAAAAGTTCTAGACCCCCCCATCATCATCCCACGATCTAGACCCCTCCCCCAACATCTAACCATCTAGATTCCACCATCCACCATCCACCATCCATCATATACATCCCACCATCTACAAACTAACTATCTACAAACTAGCCCACCACATCCATCCATCCACCATCTACAAACTAAACATCCACCATCTACTATCTACTATCCACCATCGGCGCGTCCGTCAAATCTAGTCCCTTTCCCTCGATCCCTTGATACTTTAAATTCGTTCCACATTCCACATTCCACGTTCCGAGCTCTAGGTTTTAACAAGCGAGCGAGCGAACAGGCTAGCTAGCTGGTAAACTAGCTAGTAAATGTAAAGGTATGACTCGTGTGATTTGACGAGGATTGACTGAATTGGATTGGATTGAATCGAATGGAGTCGGAAAGTAATAAAATATTCGCTCCGCTCCGCCGGGTGAGGTGGGGTTGGAGGTTAGGTGATGAGTGATGAGTGATGAGTGGGTTGGTGATGGATGGAAATGCAAATGGATGGGAAATGAAGATGTGTGGGAATGAGACGCTATGGGATGGAGATATAGATCAAGAACCCAGGAAAGAAAGAGATATATGATCTTAGTAGCTACTTGTACCTACTTGTATATGAGTATGAATATTAATATGGTAAATAGAAATGGAGATAGGAATGGAAATAGGAATAGAAAAAAGGAAGATAGATCCCCGAATGATGAATGATGAAGATTCAAAAACTAAATGATAAATGAATATAGTAGATATGATTCTATTACTATACTGTTCAGCTATTTAGTTATTTAGTTATTTAGTTATTTAGTTATTTAGTTATTTAGTTATTTAGTTATTTAGTTATTTAGTTATTTAGTTATTTAGTTATTTAGTTATTTAGTATATATATATAGTTATATATAACGTATTAGGGACTACACGAAAAACTAAGGAAAGATTTTCTTGGAAAAACCCATTAATCTTTATTACATTTAAATCAGAATATTACCCTCTATCCCCTCCTAAAGTTGTTAAATTGATACCTACTTAGGTTAGAGAAATATTATTATTAATATTAAGGAAAAGGATTTAATATATTTATATTGAAATCATTAATATCAACATTATTAATAATAGGCTTATCATATTAAATATAATTAATAAAAAAGATTAAACTATAGATTCCTATAATAATCCGGACTTTTTAATACTCAAAGGCCTTATAAAAGGGTTTTAATTATAAAGAAAAAGATTCTTAAATATAAAAGAATAAAGAATGAAAACTCTTCAAAAGACCCTACTTTTTTCAAGAAATATTTTATAAGAGATATATTAATATAATATTTAATATTCTATTAATATATCTATAATGAGAAAAACACGAAAAAACTAAGGAAAGATTTTCTTGGAAAAACTTATTAATCTTTATTATATTCGAATTAGAATATTATTCTTTATTCCTTTTTGAAATTATTGAATTGATATCTATTTGAGTTAGGGAAATATTATTATTGATATTAAGGAAGGGAGTTTAGTATATTTATATTAAAATCATTAATATTGATATTATTAATAATAGACTTATTATATTGAATATAATTAATAGAAAAGATTAAATTATAGATTCTTATAATGATTTAGGCTTTTCAGTACTTGAAGGCTTTATGAGGGGGTTTTAATTATAAAGAAGAAGGTTTTTAAGTATAGAAAAATGAAGGGTGAAAACTTTTCAAAAAACCTTACTTTTTTCAAGAAATATTTTATAAGAAATATATTAATATGTTTTAAGTATGACTCTCTACAGGGTACAATAAGAAGTATAAGGTAGAATAAAAGGGCATTCGTATTAAATATATTAAAGCTATCTATAAGAGAAAGAGCTCTAATATAAGCTAGAGCTCTTTACTAGTACTAATTAGGGCTAATTCCCTTTACTCTAGCACTTACGTAAACCATATTTTCAATACTTTCCCTTAGGTTTATTATGGTACTCTGTTATATCTAATATCTCTATAAACCTTTTGAAAGTATCCCCTACTAATGATTTGGTTAATTCATCTGCTACTATTTTGTTAATAGGGATGTAATTGATATCAATCTTTTCTTTTTGTTTAAGATTTTATATATAATGATATATTATATTGATATACTTTAATTTATCAGTTAGTTATATATTTTTAATTAAAGTTATTACTCCTTAATTATCCCCTTTTATCTTAATAATGAATTCGTTTTCTATAACAAATTGCTTATATTCTATATCTCGAAGTATTTAAGCTAATTATTAATCTTATTTTACTATAATGAATTAAGTTATATATTCTAATTTAGTTATTGATATTGATATTGATATTGAGTTCTACTTTCAATTTATTCAAAATATTAATCCTCTTTCCAAAAGTATAATTACTTTTGATATACTCTTCTTATTAACTATATTATTAATATAATCTATATCGAAATAAATCACAAGATTTCTTATTCCCTCTAATTCGAACCGTAATTTATAATTGATGATTGTTCGTAAGTATCGCATAACTCTTCTTAATTAATATATATAAAACTCTGCTGAATTCTTTATATATTGACTGAATTTATTTAATTCAAAAGCTATATCAGGCCTTGAATATATCATTATATATATCAACTTTTTTTTTATACAGCTATATTTGCTAGGGTTTGCTTATCTATTATTCTCTTTTGTTAATTGAAGTATCTTATAGTTGTTCAATAATGTCAAGATAGATCTAAAGCTTTCTTTTTTGAATCTATATCTACTTAATACCTTCTTCAAATATTATTTCTGATTGATATATAAAATCTTAATCTTTCTGTTTTTAATAATTCTTATGCCTAAAAGCTTTAAGTTCTTAATCTCCTCTAGGTTCTTAGCTTTAAATACAAAAGTAAGCTGCTTACTAAATCATAAGATATCATTTAGACTCTATACTATAATTAGGAGATTATCAACATACAATGATATTATAATACTTCGCTTAAAATGAGTAAACAAGCATAAATCAGCTAAACTCTATATAAAACCCTATTTGATAAGCTATTTCTTTATAAAATTATTCTAGTTATATATAGTTTGTTTTAGTTCATAAAGACTTTAAAGGACTTTAAGTATATGCTCCAGTTTAATATTAATATTCTTTGATGTAGAAAGAAAGATTTTCTTTTTTAATTCTATTTTAATAAATGTATTTTTTATATTAAAATAATATACCTTAAGGTCTTAAAATATAATTAAAAATAGGAACAATTGGATAATAATGAATTATATAATAGATATAAAAGTATTAAAGAAATTCACTTTATATTTCTATATAAATCCTTTTACAATTAATCTAGCTTTGAAATGTTTTAATAATCTATCTATATTCAATTTCGTTATAAATATTTATTTTATATTAATCAAATTATTTATTTTATTATTATAAACCTATTACTATATTTTATTCTTTTTCAGTTCTTCAACTTTTTTATTTATAATAATCTATTATTATTCTTTATAAGTTGAATTACTTATAGCTTCTTTATATATCTTTAGAATTAATATATTCCTTACTATTATATTCATAATAATCACCTCTGAAATAAATGTATAATTATTATTCTATTACTTTATAAAGAACTCTTAATTAGATTCCAAATCCATTATAATAGTGAGAAATATACATAAACGCTTAGCCTTCTAAAAATTCGTTTTATTATCCTGCTCTCTCAATCTCTTCCTTATTATTAGCCTAGTATATTCCATTTTAACTATTGTAATATCTATTGATTCAACTTATAATATCATTTATAGAATAACTATTTGTAATGTAATTATTAATTATAATTATATAATTAGCTTTAGTTTAGATTCTTTAATATTTATAGCAATCTTTAGCTTAGCAATTCCAATGAGTATTGTATATACATTCACAACAAGATAAATTCGAGGTCTTCCTATAAATTGTTGATTTAGTAAAATGTTCTATATTCCTTATCCTTCTATAAAATCCCTTTTTAAAGTAATTAAGTATAACTTCAAATCAATTTTTCTATTTAATAGCTTTTTGAAAAATATATAATTATTTGTTTTTATTATTATATATCTATTAAAAGCATATATTCACAATTGCTTTATTATATAATCATTATATTTAACAAATATATCAATCCTTATTCAATCTATTAATTTATTTTAACAAACATTACTAAAGTAAAATATCAAATTGATATGAAAATAATATTTTGATTTTTATATTTTAATATATATAATTAATAATATTATTTCAGTTTATATTTTATATAATAACACTTATCTCTTTTTTACTAGTATATTTATATTTTGTTATTGATTATCTAAAATCTCATTATAATATTATTTAATCTCAAATTTATTTACTTACAGCTTTATATATATCTTATTTCTTATATATATATTCGACTTAGCTATATAATTCTAAAATTCAATAGGTATAACTAAATCCTTTAATATTATCTGAACATTTGATTATATTGTTTAAATTATATATTCTATAATGTTATTCTAATTTAAGGTATATATACATATTGATTATTATTATATATTCAATTTATTCTATCATTTTTATAATTTTTTTTTAATTTCTAGAATATTATTAGTTTGTATAGCTTCTATTAAGAAGTTATTTTCTTATTCTATATAAATTCTTTACTTCTCAAACTCTATAATAATATTATTCTTCTTTTCCAAATATATTATTCAGATCTTTTTTGTCCAGCTGCATATTATTTCTATAAAGTATTATTTTTTTCAAAAAGATGTTAAAAATGATTCTGAAATATTAAGAGAAATAAGAGCTAATAATTACTTTTTGTATTCTGTAAGGATAATATTATAATGTTTCTTTATATTAATTACTACATATACCTTACAAAATTTTAAATTAATAAATAGTTTAATATCCTTTTCTAATATTATTATAAGGTATAATTTATTTAAGATTCTATATTTTATATGTTCAAAATGTCGATGTTATAGTTAATATTAATTTAATCGATTTTATCTTTAGGTCTCTACTTGATTCATTTTGCTCTTATTATATATAATATTTTCTAATCCTACTAAAACCTTTTCCTCTATTTCTTCAATTAGAAATACAATGTCGAAATCATTTTTAATAGTATTAACAATTATATAAATATTATAAAAGTTATTTGTAAATAGTAAGATTTTCTTATTATTAAAAGCTCCTTTAACTTTAAACTCTCTATAAAACAATCTTACAAATAATAAGCTTACTTTTAACCTTAGAATATATAGTACCTTTAACTTATATAAATTTTTATTCTATTTAATCTTTATTATTTCATATTCCTTTATTATCAACTTTCCCCTTCCAACCTTTATCCTTCTCAATATTAAAAGTAATTTTAAGCTAAATAAAAAATGGAATTAGTTAATTATATATAACGAACAATTAGTATCTGTAATCCACTCTTTAATATTACTATAAAAAAATATATATATAGACTCACTTAAAAGATAATAGACCTTGTCTTTATCTAATATTTCTATAATAATATAACCATAATCACATATAAGACAAAAGAATAAATTGCTTAAAAATAACTTGTAATTTCTCTAATTAAATGAAATTTAATTCTTAAATAGAAAAGAGGATTTTTTAATTGGATTCTCCTTGATATAAGTTTTGATATTCTTTTTATATAAGTAATTATATATTATATAATCAGATTCATTATAAAAAAAAATATTCTTTAGATCTGCTGGAGCTATATAATCTTTAATTAAAGCTTTGACAATAATTTCCATCGAATTCCCCATAATCTTAATATCCCTAGCTTTATACTATTATAACCATTACTATATCCTTATTATTATTCAATATAATAGCCTTCTTTAAAGCAGCTGTTTTATTTATAATATAAATCTTCTTAAACTTAATTATAAAATCAAGGTTTTAAATATTAATTACTTTAATGATAATATTGAATCATTCTAAAAGGTTTTAAATAAAGAAGCCGAAAATGATATCCTCAATTAATATATCTTTTTGTTTTATTTTTATTTTAATAATTTCCTTTTAAATAAAATAAATCTCGAGCTAGCCTTTCTTAGTTATAATACCATCCTTAAACTTCTATATAGTGAATCGAATAAACTTGTTTTGTAGTTCTTAAGGAATAATATACTTATACTTCTTTTCTAATTTGACCCATTTTGTATTAAATTTAGTAATCTCTTCAATAAGCTTGTTATTTATATTATTAATATATTAAATAATAAAGAGTTCTATATTAGCTTGAGCTTTCTTTATCTTATATATTGCCTCATCGAACTCAGTTATTTCTATATTGATATGAAGTACTTTATATATAGTTATATTATTATTAATAATATAACCCTAATCTTTCTATATAATATAAAGCTTTATTATCTTAAACCATTATTACTAGTTCTTTCGATTAAGAATTAGGATCTTTAATAATTTATTATTATCCTTGTTTATCATAACAATTGATTTTCCGATACAATCGATAATGTTATTGTTGGATTTGTTTTGATATATAGTTTTAGTTGGACTATAGATCTTTCTTTTAAATTACATTTTCTTTTCTTAGTATAGTTTGAGTTTTTATTAAATATAAATATGAATGACTTTAAGGGAATGAATATATCTATTGAGTAGGTGATAGATATATATATATATTATTGAATGATTTAATTTATTATGTCTTTAAGGTCTTTTGAATCTTAATAATAAGAAGCTTTTACTTTAACTTTTTTATAATTAAACCTTTATCTTTTAATAATTTTAATAACCTTTACTTTCTTAAATATTAACCTCTGCTTTCTTTTTGTACTTTATATGCTCCCTCCTTTAATTCTAATTTGAATATAAACCCAAGCTTATAACCTATTTTAAGTATAACTTTCTACAAAGTACAATAAGAAGTATAGGATAGAATAAGAGGGCATTCATATTAAGTGTATTAAAGCTATCTATAAGAGAAAGAGCTCTAATATAAGCTAGAGCTCTTTACTAGTACTAATTAGGACTAGCTCCCCCTACTCTAGTACTCACGTGAATCATACTTTCAATATAATATAATATTTGATATTCTATTAATATATTTATAGTTATTTTATATGATGGAAAGAAAAGTTAAATCTTTTGAAAAACATTTATAATATATTAATTCAAGTGTATGATATTTTATATCAATATATAATATTATTATGAAATATCGATTTCAATATTACTTTATATAGTAGATAATATATTATTAATTATAATTGAAGAAATAATAATTCTTCAATATAGAGTGTATATTATTAAAGTAATAGTATTTCGATATTATTATATTTACTATTTCAATTTTATTTAACCATCTAGTTTTATAATATAGTCTTATTCTTTGTATTAATAGAATGATCTAATAGGCCCTAATATATTGTATTCTATATTGATAGGGTAATTTGGTGGGAGGAAAGGGAATGAGAGATATTAGGCTTTAAAAAGAAATTATATATTATTGATGTACTATAGGAAAAGATAGACATAAGGCTTATAAATAATGAATTAAAGATTATAACAGAATTCTCAAAGGACTTAAAGTATTAGAGGGTAAAGACAATCCTTTGAAAGGAATATAATATTATAATTAATCATAGCTTTTATAATATTTTGGGAGGAGTTAAATAGAAAAAAAAAGATTATTATAAAAGAATAGAAAGTGTAGAGTTTTTATAAATATAT
Source organism: Botrytis porri (assembly GCF_014898465.1). Taxonomy (NCBI): domain Eukaryota; kingdom Fungi; phylum Ascomycota; class Leotiomycetes; order Helotiales; family Sclerotiniaceae; genus Botrytis; species Botrytis porri. The sequence goes on along the minus strand of NW_024066097.1, from coordinate 142,145 downwards.
TAAGAGATTTAATAAAGAAAAAGTTTTTGAATATAATAGGTTTATAATATAGACGATTTAAAGGATTTGAAAGGATTGTTTGAGAGATTGTTTATAGGTTTTAATAAGAAAGTTTAAGAGGGGGCAAGTTTTTATTTCCTTTTTTTATCTACCTTATTTAATTAGAATTATATATAGGTGTATTGCATGGTCTTAGTATAGCTATATAGACCAAATCGATTATGAATTTACTATTATTATTATTATACTTATAATTATTCTATATAAAAAGAAAGTCAAACCTTTTAAAAAACATTTATAATATATTAATTCAGATATATAATATTTTATATCAATATATAACATTATTAGAAACACGAAAAAACTAAGGTAAGATTTTCTTAGAAAAACCTATTAATCTTTATTGTATTCGAATCAGAATATTATTCTCTACCCTCTCTCGAAGTTGTTGAATTGATATTTACTTGGGTTGGAGAGATATTATTGTTGGTGTTAGGGAGGGGGGTTTAGTATATTCATATTAAAACTATTAATATCGATATCATTAATAATAGATTTATTATATCGAATATGATTAATGGAAAAGGTTAAATTATGAATTCTTATAATAATCTGGGCTTTTTAGTACTTAAAGGTTTTACAAGGAGGTCTTAATCATAAAGAAGAAGGTTTTTAAATATAAGAAAATGAAGAATGAAAACTCTTTAAAAAGCCCTGCTTTTTTTAAAAAATATTTTATAAAAGATATATTAATATAATATTTAATATTCTATTAATATACTTATAACTACCCTATATAATAAAAAGAAAAACTAGATCTTTCGAAAAACATTTATAATATATTAATTCAAATGTATAACACTTTATACTAATATATAATATTATTATAAAAATACCGATTTTAATACTACCTCGTATAGCAGATAACATATTATCAATTACAATTGAAAAAATAGTAATCCTTCAATATAAAGCGTATATTATTAAAGTAATAGCATCTTAATATTATCATATCTATTATTTTAATCTTATTCAACCATCTAGTTCTATAATATAATTTTGTCCTCTATATTGATAGGGTGGTCTGGTAGATTCTAATATATTGTATTCTATATCGATAGGGTAATCTAATAGAAAGAAAGGGAATAGAAGATATTAAGCTTTAAAAAGAAATTATATACTACCAATATATTATGAAAGAAGATGAATATTGTTACGGGAGCTGCCTCTAGGGTCACGTGGAAGTGGCTAGAGATCTCTCGAGGTGGTTTAGACTAAACTTCAAGTAGCAATTCAATAAGGTTGGTAACTGGTTGCAATTCTCGTAACTATAGTAATGGAACTAATGATTGTTCTTGAGCACGAAGCTCTACATTGTAATGAAACCCATTCCCTTATATAGACCTTCTTGCTCAGTGTGATCAGTACGGCTCAGTACTGGTTTGTTTGTACTTTCATGGCTCAGTGTCTATCCCGCTGAGGCAGACTGAGCCAACCACGTGACTTAGTGCCCCAGTCCCGTGCCTATGTTGCGTCGTTCGTAACAAATATAAGGCTTATAAATAATGAATTAAAGATTATAACAGAATTCCCAAAGGACTCGAAATACTAAAGGGCAAAAACAATCCTTTAAAAGGGATACAATATTATAACTAATTACAGCTTTTATAATATTTTGGGAAGAATTGAATAGAAAGAAAGGGATTATTATAATAAAGTAGAAAGTATAAGGTTTCTATAGGTATATTAAATGATCTAATAAAAGGAAGGTTTTTGATATAACAAATCTATAATATAAACAATTTGAAGGACTTGAAAGAATTGTTTAGGAGATTGTTCATAGATTTTAATAAGAAAGTTCAAAGAAGGGTAGGTTTTTATTTCCTTTTTCCATCTACCTTATTCAATTAGAACCATATACAGACATATCGCATAGTCTTAGTATATCTATATAGACTGAATCGATTATGAATTTACTACTACTACTACTATATAACATTATTATAAAATATTAATTTCAATACTATTTTATATAGTAAATAATATATTATTAATTATAATTAAAAAAGTAATAATTCTTTAATATAGAGTGTATATTACTAAAACAATAGTATCCCAATATTATTACATCTACTATCTCAATCTTATTCAATTATCTAACTCTATAATATAATCTTGTCCCCTGTATCAATAAAATAGTCCGACAGACTCTAATATATTATGTTCTATATCAATAAGATAATCCGGCGGAAGAAAAGAGAATGAGAGATATTAGGCTTTAAAAAGAAATTATATACCATCAACATACTATAGGAAAAGGTAAATATAAGGCTTATAAATAATGGATTAGGGGTTATAATAGGATTTCTAAAAAACTCGAAGTATTAGAGGGCGAAGATAACCCTTCGAAAAGAATATAACATTATAACTAATCATAGCTTTTATAATATTTTAGAAAAAGATGAATAGAAAAAAAAGATTATTATAACAAAATAAAAAGCATAAAGTTTTTATAAGTATATCAAAAGATTTAAAAAAAAAAGGGTTTTAAATATTATAAATCAATAATATAAACAACTCAAAGAATTTAAAAGAATTACTCGAAAGGTTACTTATAAATCTTAATAAAGAAGTTCGAGGAGGGAAAGGTTTTTATTTCTTTTTCCTATTTACTTTATTCAATTAGAACCATATACAAGCGTATTATATAATCTTAATATAGCTAAATAAACTGAATCGATTATGAACTTACTACTACTATTACTATAACGTATTTCATTAGTATGTAGGTCATATTATCATGTGGGCCACTTCGAAAATACATCAAAATCAAGGTTTTCTTAATATTTATATTTCAATAATTAATCATTCTTTATGAAAGAAAAAATCATAAAAAATCATATAAAAAAATAGAATATTTATAATATTTAGGGGTTTTTTTTAAAAAAAATTCCTTTTAGCTCGAAATTATTATACTTTATATTACAAAAACTCTTTTTCTTTAATAACTTTAATGATAATTAGAATTTTGAAAAAAGAATTAGATTTTATATAAGAAGTTTTTAAAAAATTCTATTGATTAATAAAAAAAGTATATAATTACGTATAAACGAATTTTATATAGAAAATAAAGTAGTCTATATAGTAATATAGTCTACATGCTAATAAACTACGTTATTTAAAACATCTAACTGATATTAAAATATAAATATATGAATATTAATCATTAGGATCTAGTGAATAGCTTTAATTCATTAGCTACTGTATTATAGTCTTTAGCGAATGCGGGATATAATAGCTTTAAGCGAAATTAGAAGAGACTAGCTCTTCTTATAGCGTCTATATGAGACCTACAACTTCCTGTACTTAGCTAGTGTTACGAACAACGCAACATAGGCACGGGACTGGGCACTAAGTCACGTGGTTGGCTCAGTCTGCCTCAGCGGGATAGATACTGAGCTATGAAAGTACAAACAAATCAGTATTGAGCTGTACTGATTATACTAAGTAAGAAGGTTTATATAAGGGAATGAGTTTCATTATAATATAGAGCTTTATATTCAAGAACAATCATTAATTTCATTACTATAATTACAAGAATTGCAACCAATTACAACCTTATTGAATTCCTACTTGAAGTCTAGTCTAAACCATCTCGAGAGATCTCTAGACACTTCCACATAACCCTAGAAGCAGCTCCCGTAACAGCTAGCTCTATAGACAGAATACAATATAGACATTTAGGACCTACGAATACAGTGGGTGCTACGTCTTTCGTATCCTTCTCGAACCAACAATAAATACGAAAATATACATGTGAACATTTCAGATATAGATATATAGATACCTCGGCTCAGCTCAAACCATAATACCTATTAACTTAACTCAACTTATCTAGTCTAGATACTTTATTCGAGGATCTAGACTCGAGACTATTTATAAGAGGGAGAGGAAATAATATATATTATTTATCAAGAATATATTAAATATAATCTTATAGATAAATAAAATATAAAAACTTAATTAATAGAATAGAATAGAATGAAGTAGTGTTTATTATATCTATCTATTCTAATAAATAGAAAGAATAAGTTGAATATTTATTAGTTATATATCTACTTACATAGAGATAGACGAGGGAAAGAAGAGAAAAGAAATACTAAGTAGTTAAAAGAAAGAAGTAAGAAGAAAAGAAGTAAAGAAAAACTTTCATATATATTTAAATATCTAAATATACTATTACTCTATTCTTCTATTTATATTATTCAAAATATACTATTTCGTATATGTTGTATTTTCTTTAAAATAGAAAAGAGATATTTATTTATTTATATATCTATATATTTATTATATACTTATTTATATATATATATATATATATCTATTCATCTATTTATATACTTACTCATCTATTTACTAATCTATTTAAATATAATATACTCTTTAAAATCCTCTTATTTATTCATTCATTTATTATTTCAATAAATTAAACTCAAACTTAAACTCAAACCTACAACTTCAGAACCTCACTTTCTTTTATCTATCTATTTCATTTTTATATAAAATAAATACATACTCCTTATCTTAAATATACATATATCTTTCTCTATATTTCTCCCTTTATCTCTTTATTTCTTTCTTTATCTCTCATTTCTCTTTTCATCTTTTTATTTCTCCCTTCATCTCTTTATTTCTCCCTTCATCTCTTCATTCCTTCATTCATTTATAAAAAGCGTCTTTCTTTTCAATACTTCGAGCATAGCATCTCCGAAAATGAAAATCGGAATATTCGTTATATATTAACATAGTTTAACACCGAGTAGCCTATATCATCAAATGACTCACTTCAAAATATATTAATATTAAGCTTTTTCTAATATTTATATTTTAATAATTAAACATTATTTTTATAAAAGAAAAAGATATTAAATAATAATAAAAAATTAGTTTTTTAAAAATCTAGATTTTATACAAATATTTTCATTATATTTTTAAGAAAATTAAAATTGTTACGATTTTCGTTACAAAAATATTATTTTAATAATAACTCATATATCAATTTGGATTTTCCAAAACAAATTAGATTTTTATAATATTTATATAATTAAATATTCTAATTTCAATTTTTTATTTTTTTTATTAATAAATAAAGAAAGTATATAATTATATACAAACGAATTTTATATATATTTTGAAATGAGCCACTCGATAATATAGGCCACTCGGTGTTAAACTATATTATTAAATATCGATAGTATATATATATTTTCGAGTATAATAAGATTACATTATACTTTCGAATTAGATAATATGATATCTATTTATAATATAATATACTACGATATAATATGAAATAATATAAATAAATACTTAGCTATACTAATATAAAAGTAGCGCTTTATTTATAATACATCTAGACATTCATCTATATATATTCATCTATAAACACTCCTACTTATAATTAATTAATCAATCATCTGAGCCTCTTTAATGAAATGAGTTGAAATGAAATATAACATATACATATAATTCTCGAAGATTACCACATTGAGTTAGATTACAGAATTGAATCTGAATCCCACACCTCTATATATAGCTAGCTAGATACTACATACTACATAACCACGCAACCTAAAAAAGACTAGAAGAAACGATAGAAGAAACGAAGCAAGAGTAGAAGCAAGGGAAATAAAGTAAAATGAAACCACCCGGCTGGGTGAACCATGTTATGTTTTTTTCAGCTGTCTGTCTAGGTATGTTTCTTCTAAAACTGTTTTGTTTCGTTGTGTTTCGTTTCGGAATGGAATGGAATAGCCTTATGGAATAAGGTTGTTCGATTGGGGGTTCTAGAAGGATTGAAATAAATGAATGAATGAATTCAATTTAATCATTAACCAACCACCGACCAAATCAATCGAATTGAACCCCCAGAAGCAAAAAAGAGCAAAAAGGGAAAAAGGAAAACAACTTTGGAAATCATACATACTACTGAGTAGGTAAACTATGCCTTAATTAAATGGAACCACGAGGCTGTCTATTTGTCTATTTATCTAGATATCTGTTTTTCATACAGGTACCAGTACCAGTATCAGTATCATACTACTACTACCAAATGGAGAATAAACATACCCATGGATATGTTTAAGAATCGGCTTGTTTTTCGTGCTTTCTTCCTTTTGGGGATCTGACTGTGTTGTGTTGGGTTGTGTTGTGTCACATAGGATTGATAGGTATACCTAGTCTAGTATACCTGGGATGGATGTAGATACCTAGTATGGAGAGGAAGGATTGGGGATTGGGGATTGGTGAGCACGTGGAAATTGGAAATGGGTGAGTGATGGATGATGGATGGATGGAGGAAGGGTTTTATATGTGGTGAGAAGGAAGGGATGAGTAGGGTAGGACAGAATAGAATAGGAGAGAATAGAAGAGAATTCGAATATTTGGAGTGAGCATCAGGGAGAGAGAGAGAGTGTGTGTTTGTGTCTGAGAGAAAGAGAGAGACAGGGAAGTTAACATTTCTACATCTTTTCGTATGGTAGATTTATTGCTTGCTTGCTTGCTTGCTTATATATCTTCTTGCATGCTCGAATGTTACTTTCTCGAATATAAATAGATGAAAAGAAAAGAAGGGAAAGTACTACTATTCAATTCAGATTTGATTGATAGAATGAATCCTTTGAACCCGAGTGGCTTACTTGGTATATTAAATGAGTTGAGAAAGGATAGAGGATGGAGAATTAAAGACATTTGTAACTTGTAACTTCAAGGTTGTATAGTGAGTGAGATGTGATGTGAGATGTGGGATGTAGAAAGAAAAAAGGCTAAAAGGCTAAAAGGCTAAAAGGCTTGAAGACTTGAAGACTTGAAGGCTTGAAGGATTACTTACTGTTATTCAAATTATATGGAATTGAGATTATATATAAATAGAAGAGAGTATATACGGTAGATAGATATAATACTGATTAGGCATTGAACACTAATAATTAATCATCTCATGTTTGTCGGATTGATTATATGAATTTTCTTTTCTAATGTGAGAATTTTTTATATACTTAGGTAGTAGGTATATACTGAATAATATACATATTTCCAAGTAGCTGCCATCTTCCTCTATAAAACCTCTCCATTTCCTGATCCGCATCAAAAGCTTCGAGAAGCCTACCTCGAACATTTCCCATCGCTAGTATCGGATGAGAAAGGAGGTGAAAATCATCCACTATTTATTCCATGATGACATCTCAGAAGATCAGTTGATGAACCCTGTCACTTTTACAAAAAGGAGATGAATCATGAAACGCAATCAGGTAGGGAGGGAACATGTGTATGTATGTCTCAGCTGAAAGAGATCCACTAGATCGTCGGGGTTTGTGGTGAGGTGAGGTAATGAATGACTCGGGTGTTTGGGATGATTTGGGTTTAAAGGAGAAGAAGAAGATGGAAGGAAAGAATGTTGTAGGGGTGCGTACTGACTGTCTAAAGAGAGGATTTGAGGATATACTATGAATGGACTGGATGATGAAGGATAGACTTCCTAGGTAGCGAAGGAAGGATAAAAGGTGAGAATGAATGATCTATAGACTACTACCGTTCTATATTATTGGAAGATATTACAGGTACGTATACTACCTCGGTACTTATCACATGTTTATATCATATCAAAGACTCTCATCACTCAACTCAAGTCTTAAATATACAAGCAGATTTTATACACTCAATTTCTTAACTAGCTTTCAAAACGTGACTTTTCTATGTCTCATTATAAACATCTAAATGTTTATATTTCGATATTTCAATTTACAACAGCTTCGTCAATTAAGCTTTAATTTGAATAAGAATAATATAATATAATAAAAATAATTAATACTATTATTTACCTCACTTTCATTTAATTCTAAATTGTATCAATTGAAATAAAAATTTGAGAATAAAAATCTGAAAATTAAAAGGTTTATTCGAAAAATAGTTATAAAGATTCTTAATATATTAAATTATTTTAAACTATTTATTAGTTTATTAATATAATTTCAAATCCCTTTAAATTTAGAAGAATGATTAAATTAATTATTATCTTTTAATTAATAAAGAGTTTTATCATTTTGAAGTTATATTAATAAAGTTAGAATTTTATTTTTAATTATTTTCGATAAAAAGATTATAAGATTATAAATTTATATTTTCAAAGCTAGTTAAGAAATTAGTATATAATATATATATATATATAATACTATACATATAAATATAAATATATATACATAATATATTTTCATTCATCTTTATTAATATATATATACATATATACATACATACATTTATCTCCATCCACACATACGAAATACGAAATACGGATTTCCCCAGCAACAACCACAACAAAACACAACATAAGCCAGGGCTCTCGGGACAGTTAATAATCGGGAATAGCATGATCATCTCTGATCGACCTTCTACTTACCATATTTATGGCGGACTGTCAAAATTGTACAGAGCATGTTGTAAGCTGTAAGTTGTCATCCTGGATTTACTGGGGTTTTTGCAATTGGCAGTGGATGGAGATGGGGATATGTGGCTTGCTTGGTGGTTATAACTTATAACTTATAGAGAGAGAGATGAATGAATGAATGGATTGTTTTGATTTGATTAGTGTATGAAGTATACAGTGCTGGTATTTATGAGAGGCTTACTATTGAGGTAGTCAGTATATGTTTGTAGAGTGGTGAGTAAAAAGCAGTGAGTATTGACTACTTAGGTACTGCTTATTATGAATACATGGAATGATGGATGATGAATGAAGTTATTGATTGCTTCTTGGTTGGTAGTAGTAGTGGTTTATAACATAGTGTGTAGGCTTGTATACCCCTAGGTAAGCTTGAACACGCCCGGATAAGCTGGAATCATCTTTCTCACGCCAAATAATTCAATCCCATCAGTTTTCCTCAATATCGTCGTATAACATGATTCAGAATGGATAGATATCAAGATTATTCAATCTATAAATATCTACTGTACTTACTAGGTATTAAGATCCGTTCCGTTTCGGTTCAGTTAGAGATTAGCCGCCTATTTTTTCTTGAGCTTCTAGAGAAGGTAGGAGGGAGGTACGGAGGTGTGGTATATAAATTTCTCAAAGCCATTTATCTGGAAGGTATTCATTTAATTAGTATTCCCTACCTACCTAATATTCGTTACAGACTGTAAGGCTAGATGGTAATTAATATAGAGCTTAGAATAGAACTAATCGATATCGAGGTAGGTGCCGACTGTACTGTACGGGGCGTATTGTGGTAGAATCCGGTACTCGATAAGAACTGTACGAAAGAAAGTGTGGAAGTGTGGAAGTGTGAAGTGTGAAGTGTGAAAGCGTGAAGCATTGAAAGAGTCTAATCCTTAAATCCGATTTGGGTTGGAATATGAATTTTCATATGAAAGATAATGTAGAGTAACAATATGGTAACGACGGAAGAAAGATAACTTTCTTCCAATTACCTACCTACCGAGGTAAGTCAGTCACTTATTATCCAGTCCATCAACGTTTCAACACGCCTCACCTCGTGCTTATTCTACTGTCCATCCAGCCATAATTTCCTTTCCTCCCTTCCATGGCTTCTATCGTATCCTTCCATACATCCTTCCATCACTTAACCTGAACCAATCCGAACCATTAATCATACACACCACTGCCAAGTTGAACCACTCATCATTAGGAAATCAACATTCTTGCCATGCGAAGCCATGCAGATGCCATGTGTATTTTGGTGCCATTACCGGAACCCCTGGTCACCTGTTTCTTGCCCTTTCTTTCATCAACCAAACCAATTAAGCTGGATGGAGTGAAGAATATATTAACTGGGCAATCCTCTCTGGAACTAGAGAATCGAAAGGAATCCACTAAACCACATTTGTGAATGAAAAAGACTTTTTCAAGCAGTGGAAGCAGTGGAAGCAGTGGAAGCAGTGGAGGAGATGGATCTGGATAATATAATTTGGATAGTCCACAACTTACAAAGGCGGCTTACGGAGCATTCATTACATAGTATGCTGGTCCATGTGTTTTGCTTCATGGCGTTGGCACTTCATGGCATTGGCATGGGTGACCTTTTCCTTCGGTTGTAAACACCCTTTCTCTGTACGTAGGAGGGATTACTGTGTAGAGGATGTATTCTAGGTAAGGTTTATCTCATGTATCATGTATCATGTATCAATGTACTCTGTTCCTATGCTGAGGATCATCATACTATCCTCTGTACCGAAGTGGAAATAGATGTGAAGATACCCTGAGAACTACTAGGTGACGAGGTAATGAACTTCCTCTGCTTGCTGGCTGTACTCACTAGGTACTCTGTATTTGACTCTCCAGATACCCAGGAAGAAGCATGGTGTTGCATCTTTGATGAATGCAGATGTATGTAACTTACCTTTGATGATATATTAGTGATCACGATACCTACCTAGCTACTGATGGTATTGTAGTGAATGGTACTTGGGGAAGAGAAGGAATCCAATCCCATTCAGTTTGATTCAATCATTCAATGTCAAACCAAGCAATCAAGCAATCAACTCAAACTAAAATCAAATCAATGTATCAGTGATTCCAAATGTAATCCAAAATACTACTCGTGGATCCTTCAACTTCTAACTTCCAACTTCTCACATGAACCCCATCCAAATTCCACATCGGTATGCACATCTATCCATATTCATCTTCATCTTCATCTCCATCTCCATCTTCATACCTATCCATGGATATTCACATATCCTTTAAAACTATCTAAATCAACCTTTACTCGAGTTCACTTATTAGTATTCACTACATCACCAAAGAATTCTCATCAACAAATATAATAAATCATCTTCCAAAGGCGGCGTGTGGTCCGTTCCCGAACAACAAGACAATTCCTTGTTATAATTCTTCCCTTTCCACAAACATCAATGTGAAGGAAATTCCTTTGATCAATTTCTAGTCATTGTCTCTAGACTCTAGACTCTGGTCTCTAATCTCTAATCTCTTCTCTCTAGTCTTTAATCTCTGACACCAGGTTTCATCCTAAACATTCCAAAGGAAACGAAGAAGGAAAAAGAAGAAGATTCTCGTCCAGAGAGAGACTACCACCCTATCCCATCCCATCCCATCCCATCCCATCCCATCTTTGTTCTCCCAAATTCTACACCGTCTTGTCTAATAGGTATTCAATTCACAAGATAATTCATTTCAATCAATACTTTCAAATTCTCCACACAAAGGACCACTCTCTCACTCCACCAACTTAAACTCGACTTAACTCGACTCAACTCGACTCAACTCAACCCCATTTCGAACTTATATTTCGCTTCATACAAACAACATCTTGCAATTTCCTTTCAAGAAATATAATCAACTTTATTGTCCATAAAAAGATCCCCGACCCGAACCAAAACCTTCCATCTTTCGGTTGTCTCGAGATAGATTCAGTTCAATTTCGCATGATTGGATAGTTTTGCGCCGAATGTCTCCATTTACAAATTCAATCGCATTTCCTTAGAAATTTATTGGTCAACTCGAGGATAAGGGGAGATAGGAGTCTTGATTTCACCCAGACTTTTGCGCCCATGGGAAACAGTTCTGGAAAGCCGGTGAACTTCGAAGATGAAGGTATGAATGAATTTGCTTGGTAGAGGATTCAGTGGCAAGAGAATGTGCTAGTAATTCCTCGAATTCTTGAGGGGTTCTTAGTCTTTGTTACCGGTATCACACCACCACCATGGGTACTTTTGCTGACATCTGATTTCTTCACCATAGTGAGCCTCAATCATTTTCGACTTCTGCGAGTTGTTGGAAAGGGTGCTTTTGGAAAAGTGAGGATTGTAGAGAGAAAGGATACTGGATTGACGTTTGCGCTCAAGTACATTCGCAAGGATGAGGGTTGGTGATACTGAATTCCAATCTGGAACGACTACTGATTTCTGGAATATATAGTTGTTCGACAAGAAAGCGTACGGAACATCATTCGAGAACGACGAATGTTGGAGCATCTAAACCACCCATTTATTTGTAACTTGCGATATAGTTTTCAAGATATTGAATACATGTACGTTGATTTGGATCTGGATCTGGATCTGGATCTAGACCTGGTCCACAAGCACTCACTAATCTTTCAACAAACAGGTATCTAGTCGTCGACTTGATGAACGGAGGAGATTTACGATTCCATATTTCGAGAAAGACCTTCACCGAGGAAGCTGTCCAATTTTGGATTGCCGAACTTGGAATTGCATTAAAGTACATACACAAGCAGGGTATCATACATCGGGATGTCAAACCTGACAATGTTTTATTGGATTCCGAGGGACATATTCATTTAGCAGATTTTGTTTGTCCTCCCACGAACACGTCCCGAGTTTGAACACAACGCTGACATCCTGCAGAATGTTGCATCGGATTACACCTCACACCGATTATTGACTAGCAAATCTGGCACTCTAGCTTATCTCGCACCAGAAGTTTACAAAGGATGTGGATATGGACCTGGCGCAGATTGGTGGTCATTAGGAGTACTGTTCTACGAGTGTATCTACAACAAGGTATTATTCGACTCATTTTCAATATTCTGTCAACCCCACTTTTCAGTCTTCAGTTCTAACCAATGTATTCAGAGGCCATTTGAAGGTAGTACACAGACAACTCTAGCAGCACAGATAACCAAAGCTTCACCAAATTTCCCAATCACAGCACCAGCCGTTTCTATGCCATGTTTACATGCCATTAGCTCAGCTCTCGAGGAGGATCCAGCGAAGCGAATGGGTTCAGCCGGATTCGAAACTTTTACCGATAACCCTTTCTTCAGACCCATAGATTTCGAGGCACTTGAGAGAAAGGAAATAGAGCCAGTTTTCGTCCCGTCTAGTGAAAAGACGAATTTCGACGCTACTTATGATCTCGAGGAATTACTACTGGAAGAAGCACCTTTAGAAGCTCGGGCACGTCGACAAAAACCAAGAGAGGCTCTCAAGGAGGATGCGACAGAGAAGGAAATTAAGGAGGAAGAACTTCACAAGATGATTGAAGCTCAATATACGACATTTGATTACACCAAGGCAGCGTATGACAGGTTAGCAATCTCCCACGGCTCATTTCCCCTTATGCTAACTCAATAATCTTAGATACAATGAAGGTGGTGATCCAAATTCCCCGCCTCCGGTTACACAAAATGTTAGCCCGTCGACTCCAGCATCACAAACTTCTGATGAATTTCCAAAAGCCACTCTCACGCGTACTTTATCCAAGAACCGGAAACGAGCTGCTTCGCGGTCTCAACCATCTTCACGTTCAGAATCGCCATCGAATAGTGCAAATATTCCACCAATTCCTAACTCGCAAATTCCTGGCTCTCAACAACCTTCTCAAAATACTAGCCCTGTATTAGGACCTCCTCGTTCCGTACCTCATACACATACACCAAGTACGACTAAAACACCCTTATCACCGTATCAACAATCATACAACCGCCCTCATCGTCCTGGTGGAATACGCAAAGAATCACAAGGTGGTGGTATGCAAGTGGTTTTAGGCGAAACTGGAAGTTGGTCAGAATTGGCCAAGCAAGATGCAACCCTACCCGCAGATGCAAAATTAGTAGAAGCGCATGCCAAGCCAACTGGTATGTTAGGATTCTTATCTAGAAAGAAGGGGAGAGGGCACAGTCCAAAGCCACAGGAGAGGGGTATCTTAGGAAAGGAAGGTGCAAGAGTTATTATAAGCCAAGGTTGAAAATGTGTTGAATCAGAATGATTCGATGAGACATTTCAACACTATTGGTACCTATTTGCGAATTTCCGGTACACAATTTCCTTTGGTGCGATCAATGTACATTCATTGCATTCGTTGCATTTTCAAGGGGGGCAAGCGGGAGTTTTATCACTTTTATTTTACCCGATCATACGTATACGGCTTTCTCACTACTCGAGCATGCTGGACTTTTAATTTCTTTTTCTACATATTTCTTTTGTTCATGACCGATATGCTGGAGGAATTATGAACTCCATGTGGTTTTTTTTTTCTTGCGGGGGAGGAGATGTAAATATTAAAAGAGAAGCGATCGAAAAGGCATCTGCCTTGCGAGGAACGATCGATACTTGAAGCGAACGAAAGACTCAAACTCGAATCTGGGATACGATCTTCATAGGACTAACCATGGAGGTACTTATGGAATGGAAATGATCTCTAGGATTGAGTTTCGCTTTATGTTCTACTTTTGAGGGCTGGGGGAAGAGGAATGATAAAATAAGTTGGGGTAGGAGGTGATGAGATAGATACCATTTGACGAGGGAAATCAAGATTGCAATCTTCAAGATATGCAAATCTAGTATAGGGATAGGGGATATTCCCGGGGATTGGCAAGGGTGATGAGAATGGTATGATATGGATATGATGGCTGATAAGATATGATAGGATGGGGCAGAATAGGATTGGATTGGTTGAGTTGAGTTGGACAGAGATAGAATATGGGATGGCTGGTTGGATGGATGGATGGATGGATGGAAGGATAGATGGAATAAGATGAGATGAGTTTGAGTGTTTTTGTAGATATGATACCAAGATGAAATACGAAACATCTTTTCTTTTTTTTTACTTTACTCTTTCTTGGTGACTTTTTTTGACTTTGGAATTGACTTTGACTTGTGAATTGTATATGTGATTGAGTGTGTTGAGGGGTTTGAGGAGTGAATATTAAATATAGTATCCCCTACGAGGGCGTGTTTTTGAAGAGGGCCCGGGTTCGTGTACAAGCCCTTTTATCATCAAAATTGACTTATCTTAGAACTTAATATTAAATCAAATTCAATTAACATTATTATATATTTTAGTTTTTTATATCAATATAAATGTTAATATCAAATTTTACATTATCATTTGAGATTTTCTATGAAATCTTTTGATTTGATTAGTATTATAGTATAGCGTAATATTTAATCGTTTTTTTTCAACCGATTATCTTTTCCAATAAAACCATTATAGCCTATACGTTGGTGATTCTACAGCCTGTTACTAATCCGTTGTAACATTATATACATTAGAAATTAAAAAAATTAAAACTTTCTAACTATATAAAGGAAGATTATATAGTAATATAAAGAAGGATAGGATAGGAGAGGAGAGGAGAGGAATCGTATGATATCATTGGGATGGTTATACGTTTTTGAAAGAGAAAGAGAAGGAGAAGGAGAAGGAGAAGGAGAGAGAAAGGGGATACAAAGGGTTCCCTTTTATATTTAGACTCCCACTTCTACTCAGATTGCTATTTCCAAGCATGAAGGTTCTAGATTAAGCGTGTAATGTGCATCAATATAAGGATATATATTTGTTTTATTATATGCATATTTATGATATTTAGTATATCTAATTGAACAATTGATATCTGATATCTAGCATCTAACATCTGACATCTGACATCCAACGTCTATCTAACGTCCAAAATCTAAGTCTCCCTAACAAATCTATAAAAATCCCACTAATCGCTACCAACAAGCCTCCACAAACTAAAAACACTCCTCGTCGATACTCTTCCCCTTCTCTCACTAACGCTAGACTGACTACGACGAAAATATTCAGTGGAACTCTTAATGCACCATAAATTCGTGCTCGAACACCATCTTCTATCCACTTTCCCTTGAGTGATCCCACGGATGGGAAATACAAACCAGCCATTGCTTCGAACATGCAGAAGGCGTAGAAAGTGTAATGCTGATTTTCGGTAAGAAGAGGAAAGAGGAGGGAGATGGATGAGATGGCGAAGATGATTGTTAGGAGACGGGTTTGGGTTAGAGAGGGAAAGGTGGAAGAGAGTTGGGTGAAGGTTAGGGAACCGAGCATCACGGAGGACATGAAGCAGGCGAAGATCATGCCGAGAGGGAGGGGTGGGGAGGAGGGAGATGGTTGTGTGGAATTGAGAAAGGGGGTCCAGAAGAAGACGAAGAGGTACATGCTTCCTTCGAAGAAACAGGAAGCGAGACCTAGAGTGAAGATCCGTGGGTTGGTAAAGATTAAACTGAGGGCTGAGGTTGTAGGAGGGGGAGCTTTGGAAGTGCGCGAGGGAGAATTGTCGTTGGTAGGGGTGGGGGAAGATTCAGGGGTGCCAGAGGTGCCAGAGGCGGACTTTTGAGCTTTGGTTGCACTATCGCCGTAGTTTTCGGTCTCTTGAAAATAGGTTAGTTAGAGACAGAGACTTTTCAAGGAATGAGAGATCTTACCCAATAGATAGTAATGATATATGCAGAAACTCCCAAAAGACATGCAGAAGCCATAAATGGCATTCTTCTATCATCTGTAATTTGAACCAACCATTCGCTAAAAACACCTGACAGAATAGCCATGACACTATTTAAAGTAGACATAACTCCAAACAGACTATTCAAACTCATTCCCGCTTTTTGTATATTACTCTTATGATATTCCGTAACCATCCAACTTTCAAAAGCGCTAAACATCAAGCTTGTACTTAAACCTCCAAAGATTCGTCCAACGAACAATATTGGAGTGCTAGGAAAGATGGTTGAAAAGCATGAAAGCGAATAGGTAAGACAGAAGACGAGACATGCTGATTTGCGACCATATTTATCTGCGAATGAACCAACAAAGTATCCTGATATGCCACCAGATAGAAAGCCAGTTGTGAAGAGTAATGCTACGATTTTTTCATCGAGTCCAAATTGATCTTTGTAAAGACTGTAAACATAGGGACCTATTTGAATGTTAGTAATGTGATAATCGTCTAATTGAGAGAGATATGTTACCTTGAAGCCAATCTGATGCCATCACAAGACAATAGACAGTAAGGAATAATTTGGTGAAGCGGCTTGCTTCTGCTTTTGCTAGAGGGGCAATATCATCATTGTTCTTTCTATCTTCTGTGGACTCTTCTTTGGTTTGATATTGTCGCCACGTAAGAAGACCACAGGCTGATATCAATACCAGGAATGCGCCATCATAGAAATTCATATTGAAGAGCTGTGAAGATAGTTGTGTTGTTGGTGATAGAGGTACTTCCAAACAGCTTCAATATTGAATGGATTTCACAGAGACGACGAAACAAGAAGAATGCCAAATGAATCAATTGTTCATCTGGAATGATACTTTGGGACGAAGAAAAGGAAACGCCAGATAAAACCTACATTTATCAAATCCTTGCGTTTGAACAATGACATTGGGCGGGTCTCAGGTTTGAATGGGCTTTGGCGCATCATGTTTGTATGTTTGCGGAATTCGGTATTGGGAGGTTTGATGCTGTAGGATTCTAATGGAGCTCCCCTTGGGCGGTGAATACCCTGTAAACCTAACTAAAGCCAAATAGGATGAAAGTGGCATGGCAGAATAATCAAAGGACTCCACCCCATCAACATCCTTAACCTTCATGTTTTGGAACTCGATAATATATTTTATATACACAACACAACCATGGATTGGTAATGGTAATTTTGTCCAAGATGGATGGTGATTGGGAGGAAGTGAGTTCTACTTTCCTTTATCGTCACAAAATGGTTTCCCAAATTTGATCTTGTTATAATCTACTATGTTGTTTCTCAGCCTTGTTTATCCCATGCCCTTAGCATTGTTATTCCACGGCAATGAATTGGCTGGCATGGCTTGTTCTACGCAAGGTCAAATTGCTTGTGAAGCTCACCTTTCTATTCAACCGATTGCTAATGATCTTACTCAGGTCACTAGATTTCAGTTGCCGCCTTCGGGTGTGCATCCAGATCTTTCACAAGCTCCTGCGAGAGCATTCGATTCCTCTCAAGAGTTATTTTGGATTGGGGATGAACTGGGACGCGTTAAAAGTTTCTATGGCCTCGAAGGTATGGGATATACATCCTATACATCCTATACGGCCGGTCAAGATCCAATTCGTCAATTTCTGTTCCATGATAAAGGAGTTATTTCAGTGGGAGGGAGAAGCGTTCATATGGCATCAAGGAGGGGATTACACATATGGCACATTACGTACGACACTACCCTCCCCACCGGGAAGCTTCGCAGACCAGAACTGATACCTTTGCGGATATAGTCACGAAGATATGAAGGACTTACGATGTATGAGTTACACTTCGAAGGGAACATTAGAGATACTAGTTGCGGGGATCCAGGACCAGATGTTTATAATTGATGTGGACAAAGGCCTTATCACGAAACAGGTATAGCACTCCGCGAAGATGAGGAATACTTTCTAAACTTCTAGGTACCGACGAACAATCACTATAAGATCATGAAAAGGAGCCGGTCCATTTGTGCGGCCACACCGACGGGGTCCGTTTGTATACTCGATCCTTACAGCTTCACGGTGACCAAGACTTGGCAGGCTCATACAGCACTCATCAATGATATGGATGTGCAAAGTGACTATCTACTCACTTGTGGATATTCGATACCACATCAAGGATCAGCATACAGGCTCGATACTTTTGTCATGGTGCTTAATCTTAGGACTCTGTCGACTTTACCTCCTATTCCCTTTCCTCCAGGAGCAGCATTTGTTAGAATGCACCCGCGAATGTTGACTACCTGTTATATTGTTTCGCAGCAGGGTCAAATCCATATAGTCGATTTGATCAATCCGAATTCAAGCAACGTCAGACAAGCAAATGTTTTAACCACATTGAGATCTCTGGAGATTGCAGCTACAGGAAACGCTATTGCGTTATCAGATATGGAAAACAGTGTACATATATGGGGCTCGCGTGGCAATATTCGATTTGCCGAGCTCAGCGGTCCTATTGAGTTTGCGGATACGGAGGATAAACCCGTACGTGAAATTCACGAATGGCGCGACGATACGTAAGTGTGGAAAACTACCACTTTTTTATCTTGCTAATTGAACATTAAATAGTCCATTGAATACCATTGGTATGCCATATTATCGAGAAAATCTTTTATCTGCTTGGCCGAGTCATCTCATTTTCGAAGTCGGTGCTCCACCGGTCAAGGTTGACCCAAATTGGATTATAAATCCTAAAGTTGGAGATGGGATGATTTGTGGCAAAAATGCAAGGAAAGATGTTAGAAGAAATCAAATAGAGAGTAGGGGAACAGCCGAAAGGATGCAACCGAGTATACAAACGCCGAAATTCTTGAGTGAAAGGGCTAGAGAAGGCGTTAATGATGCAACTCCTGAACGTGGTATTGATGAAATTGCCGAAATCATTAGGGATAAAAAGCTCCCTACTTTACAAGCAGGTAACAGTGCTTTCTATATGAATGTTGAGATTAAGTATAGCAAGTTTGGAGTCGATGATTTTGATTTTGGGTAGGTACCAATTCCCCTTTTTGAAGGATTTGCTAACGTTAGGTAGATACTACAATAAGACTCCATATTCGGGACTCGAGACTCACATCTCGAATTCGTATGCTAATTCCTTGTTGCAAATAATGAGATTTACGATTCTCATTCGAAATTTTGCTTTGAAGCACACTGCGACGGGTTGTGTTAATGATATGTGTTTGTTGTGCGAAATGGGTTTCTTGTTTGATATGTTGGAGAAAGCAGCAGGGACTGTATGTCAAGCGACAAACCTGCTGAAAACATTTAGCCATATTCCAGAGGGTGAGTAACCTCTTGAGAATAATCTTTACATTGCTGATAATTTAATAGCTAAGAGCATGCACTTATTAGAGGAAGAATCACGTGGAGGTTCAATCTCAAATTTACTTCAGTCATTGAATCAGTTTTTTCTTAATAGGATTCCACAAGAATTTAAAAGCGTTCCTAGTGGCTCGAACATATTTGAGCGTGTTAGTACCTGACCTGATACTGTTGTCAAGAATTTTGCTGATCATTCAGGTTTTTTCTATGCCCGTTACAATGAATATCAGGTGTGTCTTTTGTAAAAGTGAGCATACACGTCCAGGTGGATCCTCGTCTATTGACCTAACGTATCCGCAAACACCACCTGTAAGTTTGGTGATTCAACGCAGCATTTGAATCATGCTAAATATACCAGAAACCATACAATCGAAATGGCAAGGCACCGCCAATGCCTAAGAAATCATTTTCTGAAGTTTTAAAAGCAAGCATTGAACGAGAAACAACAAACCGTGGATGGTGTGGGACTTGTAGAAAATACCAAACCTTACAAACGAAAAAGACTATCCATACCTCACCACCAGTTCTTATGCTCAATGCAAATCTTTCAAGTCCTGAGTCAAAACAGTTTTGGGAAACACCGGGTTGTTTGCCAGAAGAGATAGGAACTATCATTAATATGGGCCAAATCTACTGTTATCAAGGCGAAGATTTGAGACTTCACATAGCACGTGGTGCTCATAACATTACTGTTTATTCTTTGGTAGGTTTCGCTGCGGAAATTGATGTCGGGCAAAACGAAAAACCTCATTTGGTATCTTTGATAAATGGTGAAACTCATATTCCCCTTTTGCTTTGACATGTACTAATATATCATAGTTGCTCATTCTGCGCCAACTCCCCCAGCAAAAAGTCAATGGCATCTCTTCAATGACTTCCTAGTTACTCCGATACCAAAAGAAGATGCTCTATCTTTTAACTCGAGCTGGAAACTACCATCCGTTATCACTTATCAAGTGAAGGAAACGAATAATCGGATCGACAATTCATGGAAGGACAATTTAGACACTTCTCTTTTATTTGCCGATGAAAAGTTTGTCTCCTCTGTTTTCGACCTCTTACAATTGCTAACACACCTCAAGTACTCGCGTCATAAATAAAACTCATAAAACTCTCTCCCCAGATCGTGAAATGCCAACCGAAGGAACCCTCATAGCTCTCGATACTGAATTCGTCTCTATTCGTCAGCCCGAAATAGAAGTCAACTCCGAAGGCGAAAGACAAACTATCCGACCTATTGCACACGCTCTAGCACGTGTCTCTGTTGTTCGAGGCTCAGGTGATGATGAAGGATATCCATTTATTGATGATTACATCAATTGCAAAGATCCGATTATTGACTATTTGACGTCGTATTCGGGCATTAGTCCTGGCGACCTCGATCCACAAAAAACGAAACACAATCTCGTTTCTCTCAAGATTGCTTACAAGAAACTCTGGATTCTGTTAAACCTTGGATGTAAATTTGTTGGTCATGGACTTAAAACAGACTTTAGAGTCATTAATATACAAATACCAAAATCACATGTGATTGATACAGCTGATCTTTTCTTTATACCATCCAAACAGAGAAAATTGGGGTTGGCGTTCTTGGCATGGTATTTATTCAGAGAAGATATTCAAGTCGAGACGCATGATAGTATTGAAGATGCAAGAACAGCGTTGAGATTATGGAAAAAATGGGAAGAATGGATTGCGTCAGAAGAAGTCGGAGGGATGTCAGTGGAGGAATTGTTACTTGAAGTTTACAGACAAGGACAAGCGTGCAATTTTAGACCACCCAGCTTCAATGCTAGGAAAGAGAGAGAAAGAGAGAGAGAAAGAGAGGGGAGGGATATTAGCAGAACCAATACTCCACCAGCAAATGGTAACGAAGATGGTGGTGCAAGCTTGAAGGGACCAAGTACACCGGTTCGAAAGCCACTCGGAACATTACCGTTTGGCTCTGGGGGAAGTGGGAGTGTAAATGGGAGTGGATTTTCTAGCTTTGGAGGAGGTAGTGGGTGGACGCCAGGTAAAGGAAGCCCATTACGGTGAGGTGATACGAGATGAAGGGGAAAGCGTATCTTGATGGTTGAATGACTTGGATTAAATATTATGGAAGAGGGGGGAGGCGGAGAGTAAAAGAATGATGTAGAAGAAGAGTGACTCGTCATAGTAAATAGATGAATTGAATGAAGAAGAAAAAGTTTATATGAAAGATTAAAAAGAGATTTCATGTGTTGATAGCGATTGAGGTACAAGCAATGAGTGGGCATTGTGAGATTACGCATACTGATGAGGTCAAGAATTATCTTTCATATCCTTTGTTGATAGAGTACCTAAGTCAATACAATAGAATGATTCTCCTTATTTACCGAGACTCTCCTTTTAAGTTGCTAGAGCACCATCTGACATCCACCCCGCTCCGCTCCACAGCCATTCTCTAGGTACCCCCCACTCGTCTCCCTCTTCTTCATCTTCTTCCATTCCCTTTTCCCCGCTCTCTTATCCATTTTACCCAACCTTCTTTACCTAGGCCTCTTCGTTTTATAATCTCTTCATATATTTCTTTCGTGCTCATAGTATATCAAATCAAATAACAGATCGGGCTTGTTTTTTAATATTATAATATTCCGTCAGTATGGGAGAGACTCATAGTCTTTAGTCGTCCTACGTAGTCTTGGACTTATACAGGATGTTAACGAACGAATCAATGATTCAATCAATCTTGAACGATTTCCCTTCTCAAACTTAAACTCATGTATAAGAATCATATATTATTTTAATGAAAGCGAGTTTCAATGTAGCTTTTCACGGCTGGTTTAATTCTCTCTTTATTATATAATTTCCCTCTCTTTTTCTCTCTTAATAATATCTATCCTTTTCCTACATTTACAAAAAAAAAATGTGACATGACAAATCTGGTGTTCAGAGATGTCAATGCCTGGGTACGTGACATTATCCGCGGCCTTGAAGAATGTCTTGCAGGATAGGAATTTGAAACCTACAATCTTGATCGTTATACATTGCGCGAATGTTGAGATCTAAATAGCCAATTGGCTTGATTGTTTCAAGCTTGACCATCTCTTTTCGTGTTGAGTTGGGTTGGGGTGAGGTGATGGCACTAGGATTCAGATGATCGAATATCAGATATGTTTATATATGTGTGTGTGTGTGTGTGTTCCTTTTAACACGACCAGACAAATATCTAAATGTAACTGCGAATCTATTCCCTCTTAGAATTCTATATATATAAAACTAGTATCACCAATCTACTCTATTCTTCCTCTGCCTCAATTCTCGCAAAATCTTCAATGATCTCCAACAACACCGAACCCAACTCCTTCACACGAGGCGGCACCACCATCGAAAAATGATCTAAAAACAAAGGTTAGCATATTTTAAAATTCAAACATCCCAAACAGCCACTCACCAGCATCAACCTTATGAACCTCAATATCCCCCTTCACCAATAACTCCTCCCACCCATTCGTCCCAAAATCCCTCCTCTTTCCAAAAAACCAACTCTTAAACTCCTCCTCAAAAACTCCCAACTCCATTTGCCTCATATATTCTTCCCCCCGCTCCCCGGCCTCATTGCCGCCTTTCCTGTAACCCGATCGTTCCTCTCCTCCGAATTCGCACTGTCGTTCAGCCCCTTACTCGCCCAAATAATATGCGTTTTGCGCGGTGCTCTCCCAGTCCTTTTCTTGAAATCTGCAATGATAGAGATGCTCATAGGTGAATCTATTCCTAGATCCGCAAAGCTTGAGTTATCTTCTATCTCTAGTACACTAACACCGGTTTTTTTGTATATAATCAAATTAATTATAAATCGATCTTGAATTCTTTTTATCATTTATGTGTAGTTTTAGTAAAGAAACAGGGGTCTTAACAGCTGAAAAATTAATGGTTTTAGTAGGGAAATCGAAATCTATACGATGAGGAGGTTCTATAACTCTTAATATAGAATATTATTTATTAACTTTAAGATATATTACTCATTCTTTCTTTCTTTTCCTTCATTAAACTAAAAGCTAATTATTTAATATTTACTATATAAATACTTAAAAACATTATTAGCTATTCTTTTTCTCTTTTTTTCCTAATACGCTATTATTATTAATATATTAGACTATATATACTTTTATAATATTATTTATCTCTATAAGAATTGAATAAAGTCAATTCGTTATGTATCTCTCATTCTAGAATTTAAACTATATACTAATGTATAATATTGAGGCTTTTCATTTAATATTATATTGACTTGATTCTAATATATAAACTGTATATTATAGTCTTAGACATATAGTATTACTAGATGAATTTCATTATGAATTAAATATAATAGAAGTATAAATAAGTCATTTATAGATTAAAGTATAAAGTTCTTCAAATTATATTAAAAAATTCAAATACAAATTATAAATTATATTAGCTCTTATTTAAGTATGATAATTTAATTATTCAAAACAATAGCTTTAAATATAGTTTATATATAAGTACTCTCGAAATAGTTAATAATTAGATACTAAAGTATTTATAAAGAGCTATCGTAAAAGAATTTAATTCCATCTTAGAATCTAAAGCTAAAGGGAAAGAAAAAAATAGGAAGAGAAATTTAGAAGTTCTAATTATATACATAGAGATTTAATCAAGTAATATATTCTTTAGAGTATATCTTAATAAAGAGATAAAGAAAGAGTATTCGAAAAGAAATTAAATTATCAAATAATTAAGTTATTCTCCAGACCGTTATAAATGAACTACGAAAGTGATTTGTACATTGAGTAAGAATATTAACAACTTTATAAATAATATTGATAATAAGGAAATCAATAAATATGTAATATATAATATTCTTATTAATATAATTTTAATTAATATGGAATTTGATTTTATTAATATAGCGATATTATACTTGAATATCTCTTTTATTTTGAAAGTAGGCATTTGCTTCGAATTTTAAATTATATTGATTTCGATTTAAAATTCATTTTATAAATCAATGTTTAATATTATGATGTATTCAATTTATTTTATTTCTATTTTTTATTAAAATAACAGAATCGATTGTAAAATGAATAAATTTATATGTGCGAATATCGAAAATGGAAGAATTTTCGAATTTATAAATATTTTAATAGTATTTTATAATAATAAATGAGGTTTATTTGTATTTGTATTTAGATATATTTATATTAATTTATATTTAATTTAAGCTTAAGATTTATTGAAAGTATAATAAGAATGTTAATGTATTTCTTTTTATGTGTTTGTTACGATGGTCTGCCACAATAGACGTCACGTGACCCCGACGCTTAGGTAACCGGATCAGAGGGATCATTAGTGATCCAGTTGATCGGATCAGAGGGATCATTTGTGATCCGACTGAGCACAGAGAACGAAGGTCTATATAAAGGAATGGGTTTCATTACAGTGTAGAGCTTCGTGCTCAAGAACAATCATTAGTTTCATTACTATAGTTACGAGAATTGCAACCAGTTACAACCTTATTGAATTCCTACTTGAAGTCTAGTCTAAACCACCTCGAGAGATCTCTAGACACTTCCACGTGACCCTAGAGGCAGCTCCCGTAACAGTGTTTTATATTAAGGAATAGATTCGAAGAGATTTATATAAGGTATTGTATTAAACTTTCTGAAATAAGTAATGTTTATAAAAGAATAAGATATTAATTTGCTAATTTATATTTTATATATTAATATATTTGTTTATAGGTAGGTTTGTTATTAGATTATATTAAGATTTTTAATTTCTTAATATAAGTGTTTTAGAGTTGACTATTAATTGATAAATGTATAATATAATATTCCGACCGATTAAGCTTTATTATTATTATTAAAAATAAACTTATAGTCACCGAGCACTACTACTAGTCACTTATTAAAATCACATTAAAATTCATCAAAACTTATAGAATATACTTCTAATTCTTAAATTATAAGATCTTTAGTTTATATAAATAGTTATTATTAGGCAGACTTAGTAAGGTGTATATACATAATATGTATAGGTAAAAGGGTTGTTTATTTCTATCTACCCTCTTTATATGAAAAGGGAATTACTATATCTATATATATGTACTACTCTCACTTATGTATGAAGTATATAAGTAAGATAAAGCGTAACATGTAATGTCATGTTGTTGGTCACGTGTTCCGACAGTTATATAATTAGATTGAAAATCGAATGAAATTTATTAAAAACTATATGATTTATTTTTCATAATTTTTCATAATTTTTCATATTAAAGAATAATAAGTTAAACCTAAAAAAATTTCTTCAAAATATTAAAATTTGTTAATAAAATAATCGAAAATCATGAACTTTTATAAATAGGGTTTCAAATAATATAATTAATGATTTTTAATGATTATAATTATAATATGAATGTTATTAATGTAGGGGACTAATTATATATATTTATATCAGGGTATTAATAATATTAATATAGAGGTTATTAAGCTTTAAAATAATAGCTTTTAATTATTGTTTTAATCAATTGCTATTTGATTTACAAAAAAATCATATGAAAGTATTTTATAATTAAATATTCTAAGTATAATGATTTTCGAAAATCTTTTGTTAATAAATTGATTATTAAATTTGAATTTAAAGTTAAATAGAATAAATTAAAACGAAAATATAAGGATTTAATATATAATTTTACACTATCTCTTCAGTTTTATTTTATTTATATATTAAATAAAAATAATTGTTATTATTATAAAGAGAGATTTTATAATGAATTAAGAATCATTTTAAAGGAAACATCTATTAGTTTTAAACAAAAAGAGATAAAGCGATAGAATATATAAGAATATCAAGAATATAACGTTTATTTATAGAATAATAATAAATATTTCGATAATTATTATAGAATATAATTCAAATGTTATAAGAACTTTCAAAATCCTAATAATCTAATTAATTAATAAAATTCCTATCAAGTAACGAAGCTTATTTATAACGATCTAGAGGATAATTAAATCATTAGAAGTAAATCATTTTATTAAATATAATTCAAAAACTTCTTAACTATTATAAAGTTAGTTTTCGTAAAGACTAATTAAAGTATAAGTAGACATGTAATACTTCTTATATATATAGTCTAGGACTCTCTTCTTCTCCTTTCTCTTTTCTATCTATAGTTTCTTTCTTCTTAGCTTTAGATTCTAAGTTAAGAATTGAATTCTTCTATAATTATTCCTTAGATCATTCAAATCTTATATATCTTCTTTTCGTTTTCGTTTTCGTTTTCGTTCTTCTTTTTTCTTCTCTTTTTAACTTTATGTTTTAAATGATAGAATTAAATCCTCTTATAATACTCCTTCACAGAAATTGGAATTTATTTGATTAAAATCACTATTAGTTACATTACCAGGTTTTATTTCTAGAGTGAGAGATGAAATTAGTTTATATTCTAGAAAATGGAACTCCGAGCACAAATAAGGGCTTGTGGTTTAGTGGTATAATGTTCCCTTAGCATGGGAGAGGTCCGGCGTTCGATTCGCCGCTAGTCCAATACTTGTCATGATTTCATTCATCTCTTTTTGCTTTGTTGATTGATTTTTAATTGATTTCTGAATGAGAGAGTTGAGATGAGGTTTTGAATAGTTTTTTGGTATAAGGTGGAAATATTCGCGATGGGAAAATGGGTTTTCCTTTCCGATTGTGCGTGCACGGCCGTTTTTATGAGTTAGCGGGATAGTCATGTGATGGGTGGAAGAAGTTGTGTGCCAAGCAAACCTTTGAAATCTTTTATCAGTATCTTTCAGTGTGCCAATCAAATACGCACACCGGAAGCTTTGTTTATTCTAATAAGGATTGAGCATTTGGATTCTTTCAGTGTCCCAATTCCAATTTGAGAGTCAAATGCTTGAGAGTGATTCCATTTTGGTGTGTAATTAATGTCGTTCATGCCGAGCTAGCTTCGCGACAACTTCTGTATTTTTCACGGCTGGTTCACTGCTTTTTTGAGTTCTTCTTTCTTTTGGCTTTTTTCGATGTGTTTTTGAGCCTGCGAGAACATTCTCCTTAAGAAGGCTTTTGTGGAATCTTTGCGTATGGCATAGAGTTACTTTGCTAGGTCAAATCATGTGCTTGAATAATAATGTTATCGCATATATTGTATTGATCCTATACAGATTTGAGGTCTCCAGGAGGTTATGAGAGCTTTCTATTCTATTTCTGCACTACTGGGCATAGGGCTCTGAGACAATCTGTGTAGTTGCACTTGCATAATATGCGGTATCAAAGTCGTACAATCATATTGTCTGAGGTATTGTGTTGATGTTGTACAGTCAAGATCATCCTGCATGTTGGAAGTATCAAGACGTGGTCAAATGTGCCCGCCTTACTTTTCTACGTAGAGGGGTTGAAGGAAGCAACATAAGCGAATATATCATGAAAGGGGGAGAATTTCAGCTAGTGCAACAACGAACTCACCATCACATTACCAATGCTCAAAGCAGCTGGAAAAGCCGTATAACTTCACAGTATTTAGTCTATTATATGCACTCAATATTCTGTTCCCCGCATCTGCTTTAAGATATGGTACTTGACACACGTGGCCAAATAGCCTATTTATGTTTCAGCTTCGGAATTTCCCTTCAAAAACATGCTTTCGTACCGCACCTGTCAATGCAACGGCGTCGTCACCTTATCTTATCTATGATGGTTAGTTACAGGCTTGGCAAAGCTATCGCGAATACCCCGCGCCCACATTCATCATTAGTCAAACTCTCTTTGTATTGCGCCATTCCTTGATAATCTTTTCTCCATGTCTTACTTGCGGGAATTAAGTTTTCAAACACACCTAAGTAGAGATACCATTACTATCTCACAAACTGAATACCGATGGAAAGCTCCGTCTCGATTTCAGTTGGACGAACGGAAGTAGCAAGACCCGAATCACACTAAGTTGATAGTTACTTAAAAGGGCTGATGTTATCTGGTGGACAAAAGTGGACACAAAAACGAGTCCGTGGGAAATAGAGTTTGTGGAGGGACCGTGGGGCTGGCTGGTTCCCCATGTTCTTAGTACGTTGTGCGGTACGTACTCTTAGTTTTCTTTACGTGCTACAGCTAGTATTTACTGGCACATGTTCAAATTCATGTGCATTTGTGGTGTGGTAGTAGAGGAAAGATAACGGCATGAAAGTTTCACCCGCGCCAAGGAAGTACAATCTATGATGCTTTTCCCCTCCAGACAGTGAGATGAACAGATGAAGTTTAGGCTAAACTTGACAGTTAACAAGGCAGTGAGCCATTCAAGTTTTTCAAAATTCGAGAATTAGATGTATGGCATTAAAATCATCTTAACAATTCCCTCCAGTATTACAGAGCCAGTTTGAAGAAGAATCTAAAATACGTTTGATTCATAATACAATCCAAATGTTTCGGTATTTCATCCCGAGTTCCACAGAAAATCCCAATGTACAGTACATCTTCTCTATATAATACAATGTGTGAGCCAAGTAAACTCGTAAATCATCGTCAAAAAGCGGGCTTTACCCAGGTATCAAATATTTCGCCATATACAACAGTCCAAACAGAAGCTTATCATCCACTGTCAAAGTTGATATGTCTTAGCGCCCCTCGGAATTGATGATATCCTTTCCTTGTTCATCCTTCTTGCGATAGAATAAACTCAACACACTTCCTCTTCTTCCTTCCCTCTCAGACCCCTCGGACTTTCTACTTGATACCCTCACTAGAAGGTCATCAGGCTCTTCATCGTTCGAGTCTGACCACATGCTTAGAACAGATCCTTTTCGTGGATGTGATGAACTACCGCTGCGACCATGTTTGGCTTCGTGATGAGTACCCATGAAAGCAGAGTTGCTGATATTTCCGAACGCAGTAGAACGTCGTCTCTCACGTGTAGCCCAGCTGTCTCGTTCGTGGGTTGTAGTCTTCCAGTCTTGTGCAAAATCATCGAAAGGAGAGTCTAGATGGGAGGAGGAGCTTGTGCTTGTGTTGACTTTCTCTAGATGATAGGTTAGTCTCTGAATTGATGATAGCCTCGAGAGAGTGAGTAAGGTAATAACATACTGAGTGGTGACCCAATGGCCTGTTCTGCGAATGGATCTGTGAACAGAGCGTTTTGCTCGCCGACGGTTTGAAGTCTGGGATCCATGATTGCTAGTTGTGTATGATTGATTGATTGTTGTATGATACGCGATTGTGTGCGTAATGAATTTGTGTGAGTATCAAAGTTGTGTATGATTTTGTGTTGTTTGATGGTATGAATGATAATCTAAATTTGTTGATCGAGGGTACAAGCTTCCTTATATAATTGCTTGTGAGATACACACTGACTCCTCAAGGGGCTGAGTTCATGTCATTAGATCTTTCTTTAATGCGAGACCTTGTCCCAACAAGGTCTAGACGTCATACTGCCTAAGTTCTCGAGTCGACGCAAACGCCCGGGCTTGATGATCGACAGAACAATCAATGTGTGGACCTATCAAGATGACTACTGTGCCCTTCGCCTCCAGGTAACGACTCCAGTTGGTCAAGCATGTGCTCGAGATTGTACAATCACGAAGCGAGACGAATAGATAACGACCAACATTCACTTGGCCCTACATCATGCTGCATCAAGTAAGCATAATTTCCCCAGAATGTGATGCTTGGCAAATCCCCTCACAATTGACCCAAGACTTATGATTGGCATCGAGAGTAACAAACCGCAATCTTTATCAGCAGTAAGCCATAAGAAGGAAAGATCGCTGCCAATCAGTCTATGATAAGCAATATAATCGACACAACCCCCGCATTTTGTGATTTTGCCTCCTCTTGGCACGCTTGCTCTCAAATCGATAAAGTTTCCCATCATCGATGTTAGAAATTCAATCATGTCTAGCAACCCATGTTGTCAATTGAGTAAGGCATTAGTATTACCTAAAGTTTACTTTAATATCAACATTTAAGTTTAATCACTCGAGTCATAATAGAATAGACATCTCCGAAAGTCACGGTACCAAATGGATGTCAGAGATCTCTCGCATTGCCGTGAGCATGGCAAAGACGATTGGCTTGCAAGCGTCCAAGCCATATTAATGACTACACCGTTAATTTGCGAGAACTATATCAATGCTTTTTGAGTCAGTGCCTGGGATTATCAAAAGGGTTGCGGGAGAGGTTGTTCTTATGCATTAGTTGAATTTGCCACCCAGAACAGATCCGTTTAAGAGGCTCGAGTGGCCAAAAGATCCGCGCATCAGTCTCCACATGAGCATCATGACTACCGAACCTCCAAGCACCCCAAGCACCCCACAGCACAGACCCCTAAAATGTATAAAAAAAAATGGAACACAGCGTTGATCTCAATGTATCCCTCAAGTGCCAATAAAGCTTATTGACCAACCATATCGTTAGGATTCTTAAAACTTGGTCAGACATTCATGCTTGTTCTCTAATATAAATCCAATCAGCATTATTTCTATTTCAAAAATCTGAGTGTAGTAATGTGTACTACTTCTAAATCTTACTTCTAAATCTTCATTCTCCTTTCAATTATGTAAAATCGAGATTCAGAATCAAGATCCTGCTTCATAAACAATGTGACTTAAAAAGCATTAATCTGATCTTTCTATTCAAGGTATATTGCACGGACCACATCGGCGCCCACAGTTGGAGATGATGATTTTCACGAGACACAGAGCCCCTGAAGTGACCGGACAGGAGGTCATTCGATTCATTCACTTAAATACGTTGAACTTCAGTTAGAGGGGAGCCAGGTTAACTTTACAGCAATCTTTCGCTCAGAAGATTTCAGAGTATTCCTTCCACATCCTCTTTTGATATGGAATTGCTCAGAGAACAGCAGCTTATTTAAACTAAAGCACATGCACGGAATACGACTATGTTGATGCCGAATCAGTGCCTCTTCATTCTTATATGTTCTAAGCTCTTACATCTGTTCGCGCATCTTGGTCTTATTAGCAGTAAATTTAGATTTGCTTTCTCTTCATAAGCTTTATACGACACCGATTAACTTTGGTTGACTGCTCTCTTGATGCGGGGTAATCTTGGAGACCACGATTCAAGTGATGTTTTGTGGTTCCATACATGAGAAAGTATTTCGATGTTAGTAGTCGGGTAGAGTTACCCATCCCGATAAGGCGAGCCACTCTAATAGAACCCGAAATATCCGTGATAAGTGAGCGTTAGCCCCAAGTGTTATCCTTTCAACTGGGTTGCTATATGCCCTATTGCAAATGTTCTGCTTTCTTATCTGAAGTAAGAACTCAAGTTCCGTTAGTGAGTGGGCTGAATGACGGGTCGCATCTCAGTTCTCAAAAGTTATAACAAATTTATGTTCCTATTGATTGATATCAGAATCTATGTTTTCATTATTCCATTTGTATTGAATTATTATATCAAATCCCAAGGTATTCAAGGTAAAACTTCAACAGATATTGCCAAGTAAC
Source organism: Botrytis porri (assembly GCF_014898465.1). NCBI lineage: Eukaryota > Fungi > Ascomycota > Leotiomycetes > Helotiales > Sclerotiniaceae > Botrytis > Botrytis porri. Next base: position 110,089 of record NW_024066097.1, on the reverse strand, counting down.
TTCTGGAAGTATTCTATCAGTTCGTGCACCCACTAGTGGTATTCTAGATTCATTCCATCCTGGAGAAGAGACGCTGCAAAGAGCCAGTCATTGTTCAATAAACTCAATTTTTTAGCAACTATAAAAAGTGAAGTCGTAGCAACAGACCAAGGCATGGAGTCTAGAGAATTTTCTTGAAGGCTCAAGTATTATAAATACTGATAATTTTGAGAAAATTGCCAGTCACAGAAACCTAGAGTCAACTTTCGGAGATGAAACAGCTAATCGAGATCATCCATTCATCCCCACTAACCATGTTGACAGTAACGAATGGCCTTGGCTGGGGAAGTTGCAGCACGGTGCCAAGTATTTATACTTTAGTCAGAGTTTAAATATCTTGGAAAGTTGACTTCAATAAAGTCTAATCGTGTCTATATAGACACATACAAGAACTTCCATTGTATGGTCTTCAACTAGCAATCGGGATTGGAACCAGCCGGAATTTAGACAGAAAGTCAATCTTGCTATATCGTATGATGTAAGGTCAATATCACCATACTTGATTAATCTGTACTAAAGTACGGCCAGCCTCAGATACCAAGTCAGTGCCACCGTTTTCATTGACCGAGAATCTTGGTTTTGTACCTCGTTGGCTGAAGGATTAGGGTAGTGCTATTTTTGAGGAGTATTTTAATGTTGCTATGGTTCCATGTAACTACAGAGACTCAACGAAACTACTACTCCAAGCGAGGTAAGGGAACAAGGGCTTACCATATAATTTTTTCAAAATGCCTGGGAAGTCACAAACGAGAGGCGTTTTTCGACCGCCCGGTCATAAATGTGCTAATTTGTATGAATTCCAAAAGGAGACGATGCTGATACGGACGATGATGATCATGAAAGGCGAGAACATGATATGGCTGTATATTCTGAGTGGAACTTACATTCAAACCCAGAGACGACGGTCCCAATATTAGATCAGAGCTATAGCTTGGCGTCGTCACTTTATTCATTTTGACAAGAGAGCAGAAAGTGTCGGAAGGAAAGAAGAAACTTGAGGAATGTGTTTTATCAGAAGACTAGGAATATTTCATCCAGGAAGTTGACTTGATGTCTTAATTCAAGAACTATTGAGAAGCTGAACAGAATACCGAAATCTTACGCCTGGCGCGCGCCCTCTATATTATATTCTATTCGACTGCGGAGTCAACAGGGGTATTTTGAATCATCCTAAATCACCTCAACAGTGTACGCGCCAGAATACTTGTGACCAGCAAAGACTTTCACAATATTGTGAAGTGTGCCAAGGATGCCCCCCTTCACCTAAGCGAACATTGTTGTGAATTCCGTTCGTGGCATAATGATAGTCGATATCTCTTTAGGCTCAGGTCCAATATTCTCGGTGATGAATGATTGTTCATGCGTGGAAGAGTGAATTGAATGCAGTGGTGTAAGAGCTACCTAGCTAAGTAGCTATACTCTGGTACCTACAGAATAGAAAATACCATCGCTCAATTTGAGATGGGGTCGTATTGAGGGTTAGGGTTGAGTTCTATTCTAAGTATGTTAAGACATAGTAAGAACATCTCTAGAATGGCTACAGTAGATATTAATGGCTGCGCAGTATCTTATGGACCAAGGCTACCACCAGGAACAAAGATACCTAGTTCATACGGGCATTCACCACAGATGAATTCCAGTAAGCGAGTACAATTCGTAAGGGCGTCTTACCAGGTCGGGACTGATGAATCTCAAACCCATTGGCTGGCAGGCAAGGCTTAACAACATGCGGCTAAGATCTCTTCTTATTTGAGAGATCTCGTTTGAAATAAAGTATTGGAATCGAAGAGGAAATATGTTCGAATGTTTCCCCACTTACAGCACCTAGCTCAATCTGGGCCTTTTAAAGGCCTTGCCTGATCTGATCAGGAAGCACCTTGAAAAGACTTACAAGTGCTGCCTTCATACTGTTCTGGGTGATCCCTGGGTCTTGATGCACACAGAGGATGAATGTATGTATTATAGAACTGTTTGGGATCATGGGAAACGCGATTACCATGTATGTTGTGTGATCGGTTCATGCTATATTGGAACGGAATACCTCATCCTAAGGTAGACTTTTCAATGACGACAGCTAAGATGAGGAGTTCCAAGAGTAATAATGGTAACGTGGAAGTCTATTCGTAGGAGAGTTCTTGTATTAAAGAGTCCAGTTGTAAAAATTTCCGAGTCCTCGCTTAGCCCCTTTTCATTGGTCCCAGTGTTGCGCACTGGATTCCTCTACTATCCAGAGGCAAAATCATAATTGAGCCATTAAAGCTAAAGGCTTTGTCGATAGATAAATTCCGCTGCTACTGACCTTTTTCTTAAAGTCAAGCAATTCGCGTGAGACCGCGATCTGGCAGTTGAGCTGCTACTCCACTAAAACGTGTACAGCTCTGAGCTGGACAATCAGATGAGGATCCGTCTAGCATATCCTGCCCAATAATCTGGGAATTTAACTTAGAGATCAATAAATCACTCGTTGTTGATATGTCCTGCTTTGTAAAGTGTCGACCTGGGTATATCGAAGGATGATTATGTATTCAGCGGATAGAAGAAAAAGAATACTCTCTCTCATGATAGCATACCAAAAGTACAAAAGTCACTCGGGCGCGCAGCCGTTGCAACCTCCGAGCTCCGGTAACATTACCAGATTGATTCATTTTATCTTGATACTTGATATTTCCCTCGATCCAAAACTCCGTAGCTGGGCATCCTACACGAGACTCAGCCACTTCGTTATGATGGGCTAGTTTTGAAGACGCTTGTAGCAATCATCCTAGTTCAGAGTAAAGCTGTCTATAGTGATAGGCTCTTTCACGATCCGCATCAAATTGAAGATTCCGCGAAGACGTAGTGTCTCTGTAAAGACAGACTGTGGAGGAAATGGTCAGCGGAACGATGTTTTATCAACGTTCCAAAAAGCGTCACGCAATGTAGGACTAGCCTCGAATAAACGCGGACGAAAAGTGAACTTGAGAGGTTGGCGCGCAACTGAATTCTCGCAGAAAGCGACGACGCTGATGGAAGTTCACTCGTCTAGTACATGTTGCTCGTCTAATACTCGAGCTATACTCTTGCGGGAATACTCAGCCATTAATCATAAATGTTGAATTCCACACAAGAATTGGGATCATGCATAGCCATATCCAAACCAATATCCTTCCCAGCAACTGATTACCCAGTCCCCAGAGCAAACACATCGTGCATGACCACAACCAAATCCACCACCTACGAGCCGATTCGTCAACGCTGCACCTTAAAACATACAGTACAATTTTGAAACCCCACTATCCGCACTGAGATTCTCATTGCCAACTCGACGAGAACCGAGGCATACAGAGATACTTTTCCGAAAGCCCAAGCTTGGTAGTCAATTTCCATGTACCGGTATGACATAGAGCTAATATCCCAAGAGCGAGCATAAGGACAATGAATACCAACTTGGCTCTTGCCTGGAAGTGCACGTTGAACAACAACTAAAGACTGAAAATTGAAGATTATTAAAAACAATGGAATCAGGTCCCGAAGAGCCTTGGGTGCAAAACCCAGAAGTGCGATAGCACATAACAAAAGACAAAGAGAAGTTGAAAACAGGAGACCCGTAGCGTAATGAGCATATTGAGGATATTGCTCTGCTAAGTGCCTAGTATATTGTTCGATTGTGGACCAACTCCATGCTGTAGCAAATGTCAATAAAGAGTGAAACTTTTTCGTCTCAAATATTGGTGATCGTAACAATCAATAGAGGACAATCGGATTACTTTGCTACCAATTGTTTGAGGTTCCCCCAAACATTCGAATCTATCACACTTCAAATTCGTTATTTCGAAAGTCTATATCAACCCTATTCATTGCAATAGGTAGGTTCACAAAGCCCAACATGTGTCTTTGGCGCTAGCATAGCAAAAAGATGAAAGTCATAGACTGTTCAAGGAAAGTGTACAACTCAATACATTATCATATGAGTGGAGTATAATACAATTGTGTTTCTCCCTTTCGGGATATACCTATAATAAGCCGGTATCAGACTCTCGCTAGTAATTAACCCTCCTATCTCTCCGCTGCGTGGTAAATGGGGCCCGTGAAGAGCCCCATGCTATATCCACGTACTCTACAAACGCCCCAAGAACAAACAAGAAACCGAAGGCTAATATCCATACATTTCCTTCTGTTTCGTTTGCTAACTCTCTCTTAATCTACTTCGCTCTGTTATTCGTCTTTTCCAAAACAGCTTCTGTCTTGGTTTTATTTTCCTTTCGCTCCCTAGTTCCTTCCTCGATCGCTTCCCCCTCGATAGCATCAGAGTCACTCATACGCGACAAGTCGTCTGAGATTTCTTCGGACTCTGTGAAGTGACCTTCTAATTCAACGGGTCTGTGATCTGCTGCATCACCTCCACTCATTTGCCACTCCATCAATTTCGAAAAGGCCGAGTTGGGGTTGTTTGATAAAGTATTGTAGGTTCCAGTTTCAGCAACCTTTCCATTATTGCCCAAAACAATAATGTGATCGGAGCGCTTAATAGTCGAAAGACGATGGGCAATTGAAATTGTTGTATTATGTCCTCTGAGTAACGCCGCAAGAGCAGAATTAACCAAGGTTTCGGATTCAGCATCTAAAGCCGATGTTGCTTCGTCTAGTATAAGAATATCAGGGTTCTTGAGCAAAGCTCTAGCAATTGCGATTCGCTGTTTTTGTCCTCCGGATAATTGGGCACCACGTGCTCCAACCTGTGTGTCGAGACCTTCAGGGAAGTCGCCAATGAATTGACAATTTGCTTTTCGTGCAGCTGCGATAATCTCAGACCTCGAAGCATGGGGCTTTCCATAGGCAATGTTTTCGGCAACTGAGCCAGACATAAGAACAGGCTCTTGACCAACCATTCCAATACGACGGCGAAGAGACTTTCCATTCATCTTTGTTATATCTTGACCGTTAATTGTAATTGTTCCCTCTGTAGGGTTATAAAATCGTAATAAAAGTGAACCGATCGTAGATTTTCCTCCACCACTAGGTCCGACAATTGCCACATTAGTACCCGAAGGGATTTCAAAGTCGAGACCGTCGAAAATAGTGACTGCTGGCCGAGTTGGGTAGGCGAAAGAGACGTTGTTGAATTTGATGACACCTTGTGCAGACTTAACCTTAGTACCAACAGTTGCAGGAATCGTAGGCTTTCGATCTTGAAGCTCGAAAAGACGACTGGCAGCACCAACTCCCTTCATGAGTTCCGAATAAAAGCTGGAGACACCAAACAAACTTGACCCAGCATAAGCTGTATACATCAAGAACGACGTTAATTCACCGATACTTATCATACCGTTCTTAACCATAGAGCCACCAGTGTATAGTAATGCCAAGATAGTCATGTTACCAAAGAATCCACTGGAACTGAAGAATGTTGCACTGATCAATGCTTCTCGCTTTCCCAATGAGAATATCTTCTTGATTTGTTGATTATATCTGCCAACCTCTTGTGTCTCACCAGCGAAAGCTTGACTTGTGCGAACATTTCCGAGTCTCTCTTCGGCGATTTTAGTCAGAGTTCCCAAATTCCTTTGAATTTTTCGACTAAGATTTCTGATCGCTCGACCATAAAAGAATGCACCGATTGCGACAGGTGGGAACATGAGACACAGGATGCTTGTAAGCTTTAAGCTCACCCATGCCATAGCTGTGAATCCAGCACCTCCACTAACAATGGCTCGTAAACCGTCCGAGAGATTCTGGGTAATACTCTTTCCAACAATAACCGTATCTGAGCTCAATCGAGAAATAAGATCTCCAACTCGATTGGCATCAAAGAATTCCGCATTCTGTACATAAGTTCTCCTGTATAATTGTGATCGAAGTCTGGCTACAATTCGTTCTCCAACTATTCTCAATATAATGATACGTCCATAATTAGCGGCAGCGCCCATGGTCAGAACGCAGGCGAGAGCAATGAAGAATTGAGAAATATCTAGTCCAAAAAGTTTTTCGCCTTCCGAGGGATCTTTCGTAGCCAAGTCGAGAATTTTTCCAATAGAGAACGGTATTGACATGGTGATTGATGAGGATATCAGCAGGAATACAAAAGCCAGACCGAGCCATTTCGCCTCTGGTCGAGCAATTTTGAGTAATCTCCATATTTCACCAAAAGCAGCTGTATTTCCTTGTTTCTTCCCACTACTTTGTAACCTTGCGCTCAAATTGACTTGTGTTGCTTTAGAAGCTTTCTCACTTCGTGCAAAATCTCCTTGCTCATCAATATTATCTTCCTCCTCTTCCTCGCGCCTTTGCCGTTCTCGTGTGATATGATCCTGTCTATCTGAGCCCTTCGGCGAATCTTGCAAAGGCGATGCACTGTTGAAGGGTCGTAATTGAGATATTGCCGGTCGCCATGGAGATGATGAACCAATTCTTGTTTGTTGGAGAAGACGGCTTGTAGATAGTTGTGGGGTTGGCTTAGACGCGGGGCTCAATGGCGATGGCGAAATTTTGAAGCCGGATGAAAATCTTTTTGCAACCAGAGAAGGTCCAGAGGGAGTCCATCTTGAAGCTGCGGGAGCTGGAATGGGTTTCGAAACTTGCTTGAAAGCTATATCGCAGATCGAGGCCCCTCCCCAACCATTGCCTGATGTCAAGGTGCGCCGCATTGTTAAATTATGATGCTCGGATTGTGTACTACATCCGCTGTATTCACCGATGAAGCTGTGAAAGATATAATCGCCGAGCTGTCATTATTGCGTGGGAGTATAAAGATTATGAATGATTCAAACGCGTTGAAAAGAATTGGAGGTTGAAGGTTTCTCTTCTAAACGGGTAACATTATTTCTTAGGAGCATATTTTAGATTTATTGCTAGATTTAGCTTCCGTCATCGCTTCCTTCCCATCATATTATTTATTGACCAATCACCATCTTGATTGACGGCTTACGAAAGCCAAACGTGGGGCTAGATTTTGACGCTGTTGGCTTGAGCTTGCTCGGCTGGAATGTTTGGGCGCAAAGGAGAATTGTTGTAGAACATTCGATTCAAAGAGTGATAAAGATAGAAAGGAATTCTGAAAACAGCTTCGAAAAATATTCAACAACACAACTTCAAGAATCTTTCAAGAATACTGGAAGAGTACAATCACAAATACTCCCTGAATCATCGCCAACATGCCGATAAACTATAGCAAATGGGTAAGGTCATCCCATATACAATATCGGAACACATACCCCTCATCGTCGTCCATCCCCCACTTCGAAAGGCTGAAGGTTCAAGGCTGACAAAATGTCAGGATGCACTCGAGTTGAGCGACGACTCAGATGTTGAAGTTCACCCCAATGTTGATAAGCGCTCTTTCATCCGAGCAAAACAAAATCAAATACATCAGCAGAGATATGAGCGAAAGAATAAAATAGATACCTACAAGTATGAGCGAATCGTCAACGATGGACTTCTCAAGAGGATAAATGCTCTTCTTGTTGCTTTAAAATCTTACAGTCCTCAGACTGATAAACGTCCGGATGATCTTGCATTTCAAGCATTGATGGAATCAACTGGCGAAGATGACTCTCCACCTCCACCTCCAGAAGGGGTTCATACTCATGTCAAGGAGGCACCACCCACATACTCTAAAATGATGGCGGCGCTTATTGACCAAGTTAAAACGAAGGTCGACGAGGACAAACCAGAAAATCGATTCGAGGCGTATCTCGCCGAAATCAAAGTACATCAAGAGAAGGTTGAGGACCTTCAAAAGCAACTTGCGGTCGAACTGGAGACTTTAGAGAAAGAGGAGGGCAAGAAGATCACTAGTGAGAGCATACATACTGGATTTGACAGCTCCTTTGTAGCAAAGGCAGACCCAAAACCAGCGGCCACAGAATCGAAGAAGCCTAAAGAGAAGGTCCAAGCTGTAGAAGTCCTGAATCCTCATGCCCTCGCCAATAAGGATGGCTCGAAGCCTGGCGAACAATCCTCGGGCGCCGATGCAGATGTTGATGAAGATGAAGAGGAAGAAGATGATGACGTAGAAGCTAGCGAGCTCGGAAAGAAATTTGCAGAAATCAAGATGGGTGACTATCGTACATGTCTTCAGTACATCTCCTCGAATCCGTCAGTACTAGCAGAAAGAGAGACGGATGGTTTACTTGTTTTGGCATTTAACTCTGCAATCGCAAACAAGGATGACTATGCTAGGCAATGTGTCCATCAAGCTCTATTGCTTCAATACTGCAGAGCCCTAGGAAAGGATGGGGTTGGCTTGTTCTTTAAGCGTATCACTACCAAGGGCCACCAAGCCCAAAAGGTCTTCTTTGATGATGTCAACTCAACATTTGATAGAGTCCGTACTAGAGCTAGGGAGATCCAGAAGCAGAGAGCAGCTGAAGAGGGAACCGAAGGTGGAGTTGAACAAATCCAACTTCATGCTGTTGATCCCGGTACCACTATCAACATTACTGTTCCACCTGCGACAAGTGAGGATCCAGAGGTAGTTAAATCGAGAGAATTATTTGATGCATTCCCACCTGGACTGCAACGAGCTCTGGAAAGCGGTAGCTTGGATGAAGTCAATAAGGTATTGGGCAAAATGAGTGTCGAACAAGCAGAAGAAGTTGTCGGCCAGCTCAGCGAGGTAAGTTCATATCCTAGTATCTGTGTTCATATGGCCTGCTAACACATATCCAGGGCGGTATGCTGCAACTTGAAGAACAAATTATTGATGCCACAACCGAGGAAGGACAGGCTGCATTGAAGGAATTTGAGGAACAGGAGAGGCAAAGAGCGCTGGATGAGAATTACGGTGATCCGGAATGATTGTCAGGATCAAGGAAAGGGGAAGATGGTGAAGGAATTAACGAAATGATATGAAAAGGAAACATGCAGTGCAATTTAAAGAAAAGCTTGAAACCAGCAATGGTATTATAACTTTCTCAATGAGTAAATAGTAATCACAATTCAAAGTCCAGCATTTAGGAGCAATGTTAGGTATTATAAACAAATCTTTAATAGGTATGCGTGTCTGTGCCATTCATTTTTAACGCCCCTTTGCCCAGAAGATCCGATTAGGCAATTCTTGAATGAAATAAACAACCATCTTGTACGATCTTACAAGTCCATAGAGAGATCACCCAATCCACCCAACCAACCCCCTCTAATATCCAGTAGCACCAGGCGGTTTCTCGTCCTTCTTCAAGCTCATCAACAGTTCTCTGAACTTATCCTTTCCAGTACCATTCGCACCACCTCTAGCACCCTTTCCACTCAAATCAACCAATTTTGCGATACGCTCCCAGCTAGTTCCACCGGCAGATGTATCTTCTCTGCTTGCCAAGAACTCCTCAGCTTCACGACGAGTCTGTGCAATTGTCTTCTCTTTCTTGGTGTTGTAATTCTCGTAGAAATCATCAATATTTTGTTGGGCAGTCTTGATAATTTCTTGTTTCTTTTCTTCGGATCTCTCCTCGCGGGCTTGAAGTTGGAGATCTCGACGTTCGCGCCATTGCTTGATGACTTCTGGCTCTTCCTCATCGGAAACTTGGGGCTGGTAATTGGTGTATGTGCTGGTGATTTGTCCGCTTGGTGAAACATTCTAACTTTGTGAGCATTCGCTTCTCTTCAAAATGAAAATTGTAATGGGAAAATGATATACCTCGTTGCGAGTATCAATGGCAGGGAAAGAACTCTCGAATTCGTGAACATCCTCTCCTCCACCTCCACCCAATAAATCATCATCATCATCCTCTACAAATGCGGAATTGTCATTGCCAGTAGCAAATTGATCCGCATCGTCACCCAAAAGGGCCTTCTCACGACTTAGGAAATCATCGGCACCTCCTTCGAAAGTAGAGTCGCCTTGAGTTGTTTGCGCTGTAAATCGTGTTGTTAATAAAGCATACATGTTACTTTCCATTTAATTTCTAAAAGTGAACTTACCACCAGAGTCAAAGTCCTCAAGAGAAGGGAATCTATCAGCCATATTGAAATCTAAGGTATTGGTTATGTGTAACTCTTGATTCGAAATCGCAAGCTGTCTGTTCCTAATAATGCGATGATACCAAATGCCTGATACACATGCGCCTAAAGCCATGGGGTGCTAGTACGGAAGTTACCGACACTAAGGATTATTTGGAGAGCTTGAGAAGGAACTCTAGATGCAAACAACATAAGAACTCACAATTCAACTGAGTTTTCCCTTTTCGCATCAAATCGAGTAGGCATAAAAGATCATCAATATCTAGAGATTATCTCTGGAAATTTTCATCTTTTCATCTACTGATTTTCGCCATTTAATAAGTGATATCTGGATTGCTGGTGTATAACAAAGCCGTTCTTTTACCTTGTAAATTCAATTGAGCAAGCAAACGCCGACAAGCAAACACTTGAATACAAACAAAAACTCCATTGAATACTCGCCATTCCTTTCCATCAAGTCCCAAGTAGGAAACATGGCCTATAACGATGACGCCGTTCTGGCAAAACTTTCTGCTTTGAACGAGACGCAGGAGAGTATTGTAAGTGCCGTTCTTGGATCCCAGGTAATGAATGGCCGACTAATCTGATTTTCAGGTCACCGTTGCGCAATGGATTATGTTTCATAGGTATGCAAATATTATTGACCTCGTCGTCTTTTCAATGTGCTTATCCTTTGTCTAGGAGATATGCCGACCGTACTGGACAACTTTGGCTTCAAAAATTGAAGGATTCTGGAAGTAACAAGAGATTGAATTTGGTATACCTCGCAAACGGTAAGATATCTCCATTTCAACTTCAATATATCCTTACTTCCCAAATTGTGCAAATGTATGGTCAATTTGCCCAGGTCTTGTCTAATGGTTGTATCTTTCACAGAAGTCGCACAACAATCCAAAGCCCGGCGCAAGGATGATTTCCTCATTGCATTTTCTCCCGTAATTGCGGAGGCTACTGCTACCGCTTATAAGGGAGCTACAAGCGATGTCCAAAATAAGCTGAAGAGAGTCGTGGAAGTGTGGAGACAAAGACAGATTTTCGAAATCCCTATACAAGAGGCGGTCGAGGCTCGAATCGAGGGTAGGTCCCTCTGCGAATATGAAATAGCCTATACTGATAATCGCAGAACTAGAGAAATCAAGATCTTCAAACAGGAGAGGATTGGGCGGATCCCTTTTCTCCAACAATTCATCGTCGGCGCCAAGCGAACTTCAACCTCTTGTAGGACCCCAGCAAACAATATCCAAATTGGTACTTTCTACAAAGACTTCTACGAATTCTGCGAACAATGATTACGAAAAGCTCACAGATCCCAACACGCCAACTCCGTCTGCGCCAGTCTATGCTGCTCGACTTAATGGGCTCCTCAAGACTTTGGCAAACGCCGAAGGAGCTGTGGCTGAAGTTATTAAATCGCGTAACTTGCTGATCGAAGGACTGGAGAAATTGCTAGAGACAAACCGTAATGCCCTAGCAGAAGAAGAGGCTCAGCTCAATCTGCTCTCCTCGCGACGTAACGAAATCGACATTAAAAAGAGGGACGTGGAAGATACTATTATGCACAGCTTCGCAAACAGCAGCGAGAGCACACCCGCAGATGGCAGTCCAGGAAACAAAATGGGTACTCCTAAATCTGAACCTGATCGTCCGGAAGTCGAACCTCTATCACCTCCATTGCGCCCCATGAAGGAAGAAACCATTCAACAAGAGTCACTTCCAGACTTTGACCTTAATACCTCTGCGGCTGCTACTAATGGTTCGATTTACACATCCCAATCTATGTCCATGTCACCAACTTCCGGTTTGGATTTGCTAAGTAGTGTTTCTACTAGTTATGGACGCAGCAACTCGATGAGTAGCGTTAAGAAGAGGAAATTGAATGATGATTTTCCGGAGATGGGAGGGGATGCTATGGAGGGTTTGGATGCAGATGTTGCGGAAATGTTGAGACAGGATAGTGCAGGTGCTTGAGATGGTAAGAATGGAAGGAAGTCCAAGGATTGGAAACAAATGTCTCTTCCAGGATTGGTGATTGCGAAGTTGGGAATGTAGGATATGTACTGATATAGAGAAACGGGGAGGAGCTTTTTTCACATCAGAGAACGAAAGACGCAAAATTCAAGATTGTCGAATATACCAGGGTTTGCGGTCACAAAGGTTAGTAAGGATAATGGGATAATTTGAATCGAATTAAATCCAATTGTAAATGTTTGAAAACTGTGCCAGAGACATGAGGGAGATGTTGCATGTTGTGATGTAACTAGATATAAGTTTGTGAAGTTTTACTATTCGAATATTCAAGAAGATATGATTTTATATGTCTGCTATGATCATTTGAACGTGTTTGGACATCTGCAATATCTTGAGAGATGGTTGATATTGCTAAATGTGTGTACATGTAGATTATTGTATACTGTTCTGAGGATGTACTGACCATCATGCCAGGAAGTTCTATGGTCGTTGGTCAATCTTCCTAAGTCATATGGGCTGTTGGGTTGCTTCAAGAATTGTGGATTTGTAATGGACTATGGATGGATGTCTGGAAACCTAGACATGTTGAAATCAAGAGCTCTGGAAGACTTGGATGGATGGATGGGGAGTGGATTTGACGTGTATTTACTTGGGGTTTGGAGGTGAGTTTCGGAGGTGAAAGGGGGAGGGGAAGAGGAAGAGAGGGGAAGAGGGGAAGAAGGAGACGATAAAGTGAGGGGTGGTGAAATTGTATGGGCGAAGGAAGGAATCGTATGAGCACAAATGAATGCGATGTACCATGGCAGCGAGTGGAAACGGATATGACTTATGCGTTGTCAGGCGCTCTCGGTGGATAGACGCGAAGTTGAGGGTCTTGTTGATATGTAATGGTTAGAGGGCTTTCAGATTATGTGAGGGAGAGGGAGGGTAGTAGGGGACCGTAGATAGATGGCGAGGAAATGAGGGTGAGGAAGTGAGAGGTGAAGAAGTGGAGTTGTGTGAAGTGAGCAGGAAGAGATATCGTGCTGATGGATCCTCATAGTTTCTCGAATATTGATCGAGATTGTTGGGGAGTATGATGAGTATAAAGGACTATCGTGTTGTGTGTGTATAATCATTGTCTTAAGAATGTGGTGAGAGTAAAGTAAATGATAGGTAATAATTCTTACCTGAGATGCTGGAGTAAATTTTTTGGAAGCAATTGCTTGAATCATATCATTGCACGAACACTTAAAGCGACTGGATGAAGGATAAGTCAACCACCCTACTTTCGGGCTACCTCTATTTTGAACCACTCTTTTATACCAAAAATCGCTTTTTTAATTTATTAATATCTCTATCAATATATAATCTAATATAATAAAAATTTGAATATATATAATTTAAGCTATTTTAAACTTATTTTGAAAAATTGAAAATTTTAGGAATTTTCTGTATTAAAATCTAAAGCTTTAAAATATTGATTTTTAAATTTGTATAGGAATTATATATAAATTTGAAACTTTTATAAAATCTTTAATAACTTTTTAATAATAATTATCAAAAGAAAACTATATATCTTTTTGAAAGTTTTGAATTTAAATTTATATAGAAATTAAAAAAAAAATTAAAAAAAATTAATAGATATAGAGATATAATATATAATAAGTTTAGAATAGTATAAATAATCCCTATAATTTTGAGGGTATTCTTTTAAGTATTTATTTATAAGAAATTTTCTTTTTTTTCTGAATCCTTTAGAATAAAGATATTATAAATTTATAATAAAATTTTATAATTTATTTTATAATTTATTTTTAATAATTTTTATTAAAAAATTATTAAAGATTTTATAAAAATTTCAAATTTGTATATGATTCTTATACAAATTTAAGAATCGATATTTTAAAGTTTTAGATCTTAATATAGAAAATTCCTAAAAATCTGAAATTTTTAAGGTAAACTAAAAATGATTTAAATTATATATATATAAATTTTAGTGAATTCTATCCATGAATAAGAAAATTAAAAATTGTATTTTTGGTATAAAAAGTGGCCCAAAAGGGAGGTGGCCTGAAAGTAGGGTACCCGACTGTTACGACCGAGGTCGTCACATGACTAGATTGATTAAAATATCACCTGACCAAGGTGTCCCACTGAGTCCCACTGAGTAAGGCCCAGTGGGACACAGTGGGAAGCAGTGGGACAACAGAGAACGAAGGTCTATATAAGGGAATGGGATTTCATTACAATATAGAGCTTCGTGCTCAAGAACAATCATTAGTTTCATTACTATAGTTACGAGAATTGCAACCAGTTACCAACCTTATTGAATTCCTACTTGAAGTCTAGTCTAAACCACCTCGAGAGATCTCTAGACACTTCCACGTGACCCTAGAGGCAGCTCCCGTAACACTTTGAGCACCATTTCTGCTTCAAGTACCAATTCAATACCAACCGACGATATGGCACCCACCAATACATCCGCGAGCAGTCAGGCACAAGCACCCGACATCAACGATATCGAGATGACCGACGCTCCCAAGGAGATTACCATCAACGAAACACTCAAGATTGCCTTACCAGACAAATACCAAGGAATTCGACAGGAACTCGACACCTTCCTCTTACAACTTGAAATCTACTTCAGATTCAACGAAGACAAGTTCACCGAAAAGGAATCCAAGAGTGTATGGGCTGTATCATATCTCAGAGGAGAAGCAAGCAAGCGGATTCAACCATATTTACGAGACTATTTCGAGCATGACGACCAGGATCGCATGCAACCCACTCGAACAATCTTCAACAGTTTTGAAGGATTTAAGACAGAGATTCGTAGAATCTTCGGGAACTCCAATGAGCTAGAGGTAGCGGAAGATAAGATCTTCAACCTCAAGCAGACAGGATCAGCATTGAAGTATGCTACGGAATTTCGAAGATATGCTGGAACAACCAAGTGGGACGAAACCGCCATTATGAGTCACTATCGTAAAGGACTCAAACCAGAAGTCAGACTGGAGTTAGAAAGATCTGCCGAGAGTGTAGACTTGAACGACCTAATCCAGGACTCCATCGAATCAGATGATCGTCTTTACCGATATCGACAAAGTCAAAGATCATACAAACCCCAGGGAAATCAAAAGCAAGAGCGTTACCGCAAGAATGAGGGAAGACCACGTTACAATCCACAGAGATATGGAGACCCTATGGAACTCGACGCTACGCACCACAAAGGTGGGAATGATGATCCGGAAAAGAAACGAAGAAGAAGAAGAGGACGAATGTCTCTCATGGGTAAACAAAGACCCGCAGTTAGGAGAATCATGGTCTATTCGGGAAATTGACCAATGGAACCGTCGTATCTGGAAATTTGGAGATACAGCCGAAGGAACTATGAACGAGGACCTCAGCGTAACAGACGCTGAAGAGGGCGAATCGTATGAGGTTCGGTACGTCGATCAGCATCGAATTCTATGGTTTGGAATCACTACGAACACATCATTCATAGAAAGGATCAGTACCGATCACCTCCAGTGGCCAGACAGAGGAGAGCTATGGGAAGTGTTTTATCACCACACATCTGAAAGAAATGAGAATCAGGTTCTATTTTTATGCAGAAGAGTAGGAAAAGAACACCGGGTCCAGGCTCAAGCCATATTACCACCACCAGTCGTGGGTACGATAATGAAAGTCACTCGAGGGAACTACCGGTACACCCTATGGAGGGATTTACTTGATGACAGAGCTATATCAGGGACAAGCGCTGTCTATCTAGAAGAGGAAGAGCCTCGACGTGTAACATTTGCCGATGAGATCATCCAGAATAGCGAGAATAAGCAAATTACACCACAGCTGAATGCTACAGGACAAGCAGGACAAATATACTGCAGAGTCAAGATAAACGGACAAATACAACAAGCCATGATAGATTCAGGGGCTACAGGAAATTTTATTGCACCAGAGGCTGCAAAGTACTTGGGAGTCCCACTCCAGAAGAAACAAAACCCCTACCAATTGCAGCTAGTTGACGGACAGCTAGCAGGATCTGACGGGAACGTTTCACAGGAGACACGACCAGTACGAATGAATATGACCCAACATTCGGAGGTTATACAGCTTGACGTTGTGCCATTGGGCCAACAACAGATCATCTTAGGAATGCCATGGTTGAAGGCACACAACCCTAGAATAGATTGGTCACAAGAAACAGTGACATTTGATCAGTGCAAGAACGGTCACGACGACACGTTCAAGGCGTCCGCGAGACGTAACACGCGCCAAGGAGAGTTGAACGCGAACAACACCGGCGACGTAGGACACCCAGTCCAGGGTCCTTCATTAAGAGCGAAGGACAGTACACCTCCTCTACAAATGCAGAAGCCAACGACACGGCACGAAATCGCAATTAAGGCAAAGGAGCCTATGATACCAGAACAGTACAAGAAATACGAACATGTTTTCAAAGAACCAGGGATCCATGAGGCTTTACCAGAACACAAGCCATGGGATCATGAAATAATATTGGAGGAAGGCAAGATGCCTGTGCACACCCCAATTTATTCAATGTCGGCCGATGAGCTAAAGACGCTCAGGGAATATATCAATGACAATTTGGCCAAGGGATGGATCAGGGAATCCACGTCCCAAGTGGCAAGTCCAACTATGTGGGTAGCCAAGAAAGATGGTACTAAGAGACTAGTTGTGGACTACAGAAAGCTCAATGCGCTTACCAAAAAGGATCGATATCCACTTCCATTAGCTACGGAACTAAGAGATCGATTAGGCGGAGCAACGATATTCACCAAGATGGACTTACGCAATGGCTACCACTTGATTAGAATAAAAGAAGGCGAAGAATGGAAAACCGCTTTCAAAACCAGATACGGGCTATACGAATACCAGGTTATGCCATTTGGGCTAACCAATGCACCAGCAACATTTATGAGGCTTATGAATAATGTGCTGTCACAATATTTGGACACTTGTTGTATATGCTACTTAGACGACATTCTAGTATATTCAAACAACGAAGTTCAACACGTCAAAGACGTCAGCAACATCCTCGAATGTTTGGCTAAAGTTGATTTGCTATGCAAACTAAGCAAATGTGAATTCCACGTCACAGAAACAGAGTTTCTAGGATTCACCGTATCAAGCCAAGGGCTCAAGATGAGCAAAGACAAGGTTAAGGCAGTGCTCGAATGGAGGCAGCCAACCACAATCAAAGAAGTACAGTCCTTCTTGGGATTTGTCAACTTCTACAGAAGATTCATCAAGGGTTATTCAGGGATTACTACACCCTTAACCACGTTAACCAGAAAAGATCAAGGAAGCTTCGAATGGACCGCCAAGGCGCAGGAGTCCTTCGAAACGCTCAAACAGGCAGTGGCCGAGGAGCCAATACTGTTGACATTCGATCCTGAGAAGCAAATCATAGTGGAAACGGACTCCTCAGATTTTGCTATAGGCGCAGTGTTGAGCCAACCAGGTCAAAATGAGAAATAGCAACCAATCGCATTCTACTCTCGAAAGCTATCACCAGCCGAATTGAACTACGAAATATATGACAAAGAATTACTGGCGATAGTCGACGCATTTAGAGAATGGCGAGTATATTTGGAAGGATCAAAATACACAGTACAGGTGTATACGGATCATAAGAACTTGGTTTACTTCACCACAACGAAGCAGTTAAACAGACGACAGGTCAGATGGTCGGAAACCATGGCCAACTACAATTTTAAGATTTCATATGTCAAAGGATCAGAAAACGCTAGAGCCGACGCTCTTAGCCGAAAACCAGGATATCAAGAAAATAAGTCGTACGAATCGTACGCTATATTCAAGAAAGAAGGCGAATCACTGGTTTACAATGCACCACAGCTTGCAGCTACTCATATATTGGAAGACAACCATCTCAGGAGTCAAATCCAATCACATTACGACAAGGATGCTACAGCTATACGCATACGCAAGACAATAGAACCAGGATTCACGATAGAAAACGAGATCATATACTTCCACGGAAAAGTATACATTCCTAGTCGAATGACTAAGGAATTCGTGACGGAACAACACGGGTTGCCGGCACATGGACATCAGGGAATTGCGAGAACATTCGCAAGATTACGGGAAATCAGTTACTTCCCACGAATGAGAACGATAGTTGAAGAAGTTGTTGGAAATTGCGATACCTGCATACGGAATAAGTCCTCTAGACACGCTCCGTATGGTCAGCTCCAGACCCCAGACATGCCTTCTCAGCCATGGAAGTCCATTACATGGGACTTTGTGGTCAAACTACCACTCTCGAAAGACCCTACTATAGGAGTTGAGTACGACGCAATACTCAACGTAGTAGACAGATTGACAAAATTTGCATACATGATACCATTCAAAGAAACATAGACTGCTAAGCAACTAGCATATGTATTCTTTAGGGTTATAGTAAGCATACATGGAGTACCAGATGAGATAATCTCGGACAGAGACAAGCTCTTTACCTCGAAATTCTGGACTACCTTATTAGCACTTATGGGTATCAAGAGAAAGTTATCGACATCTTTCCACCCACAAACAGATGGTCAGACAGAAAGGACCAATCAGACAATGGAAGCATATCTTAGATGCTACATAAATTATCGACAGGACAATTGGGTAGAGCTATTACCTATGGCACAATTCGCATATAACACATCGGAATCGGAAACTACAAAGATTACACCAGCACACGCGAACTTTGGGTTTAATCCTAAAGCATACCAAACACCGATACCACAGAAGGTTAATGCCGAATCAGCAATAATACAAGTCGAACAATTAAAGGATTTACAAGAGCAGCTTGCTCTCGATCTAAGATTCATATCATCCAGAACAGCAGCGTACTACAATACGAAACGTAGTATGGAACCTACGCTTAAAGAGGGGGATAAAGTTTATCTGCTACGACGAAACATCGAAACTAAGAGACCAAGCAATAAACTAGACCACAGGAAACTAGGACCATTCAAGATTGATAAGGTAATAGGAACAGTTAATTATCGATTGAAATTACCAGACACAATGAATATCCACCCAGTATTCCACATATCCTTGCTCGAACCAGCACCACCAGGAGCGCCAAACGCGCCATTTACAGAAATTGAACCAGTCAATCCAAACGCCATATACGATGTCGAAACAATACTAGACTGCAAATACGTCAGAGGCATAGTCAAATACTTGATCAAATGGTTAGATTATCCACATACCGAAAACTCATGGGAACCGAAAGAAAACCTCAACTGCCCTGAGAAGTTGGAGGCATTCCATCAACAATACCCGGATCTGCCCAGAAAGAAGGAGAATCCATTGAAGCAAGGATCGAAGGATCCAAAGAAGAACCAAAATCGAAAGAATCGTCACCAGCAACAACGGAGGAACTAGAAGCTTGTTCCTTCTCCTTTTCTAGACGTTCATTTTCCAATCGTTGTTCCTCGGCTTCAAATTCCTCAAGGGCCTCGATGGTATGCAAGTCATGTTGCAACATCTTACCCGCCTTTTCACGAAGAATCTTTTGTTGCCTACGAATTCTCATTCGACGAGCAAAAGCTTCTTGCTCCAGTTTTGCAGCAGCTTCTTCCTCCGCTTCAAGACGAGCTTCTTCACGCTCCACGCGAGCCCAGTTACCAGCAGAATGACCATAAACGTTACAGTCACCACTTCCTACGCTTTTGGCGCATTCACCACAACGAGAACTATTAGGAAGAACCCTACATTCCAGATTTTTATCAACACAACGACTACACCTAAACGGCATAATGATTCCTTTTTCTTTGGAACGAAAATAAATGTTTTTTCGACTGCTAGCAGATTTTTCAGAACGAATGGCTGGCATAATGAGAAAGCAAAAGCATTAGAGAGAGCGAACTCCTGAGTGGGGAAGCTTACTTTATGAACGCTTGGGGCAAGCGCTAGGATAAGAAGGGGATAGTGTTACGACCGAGGTCGTCACATGACTAGATTGATTAAAATATCACCTGACCAAGGTGTCCCACTGAGTCCCACTGAGTAAGGCCCAGTGGGACACAGTGGGAAGCAGTGGGACAACAGAGAACGAAGGTCTATATAAGGGAATGGGATTTCATTACAATATAGAGCTTCGTGCTCAAGAACAATCATTAGTTTCATTACTATAGTTACGAGAATTGCAACCAGTTACCAACCTTATTGAATTCCTACTTGAAGTCTAGTCTAAACCACCTCGAGAGATCTCTAGACACTTCCACGTGACCCTAGAGGCAGCTCCCGTAACACCGACTTATAGTGGCCTATGCATCAGAGGAGAGTGAAGAAGGGAAGCGAGTTTTGGAAAAAATGAAAGGAATTCTGGGTCGAGACATCACAAAATTCGAGACGTAAAAGATAGTTCTATTTTAGCTATTCAAGTCCGGTTTGAGATCATAAGAAGTTCGTTCACAGTGCAAACAAACCAGCCGAGATGAAAGTTAATTGATAGAGAAGAAATCAGATAAAAATTCATCTTGGCATCAATCTTAGACGGCGTACCTCTCTAGAGACATTTCTAGCCATCTTTTCAAGCGCCTCCATTGCACCAATCTGCAACCGATACGACTTGGCAACATAATGGCAGTGATGATCCACGAAATAATGTAGAAGCTCTTCTCGCAATCTTGCATAAGTGATGTGGGCAGAAAGAGGATTGGAATGCAGAGCATGACATGCATGAAACTAAGTGGTTATATTCGTTAGCATTAGAAATTAATAGGGAGTTCGTTCGGGCATATGCAAGCTAAATGCACACAACCAAAATGCAATTGCCAAAGCGTGCTGTATAAGCAGAATTGTAATCAATGCCTGCCAAAAATAAGGCTTGACCGCCCCCTGGCGTATACCACTCGGCCTTATTAAAGAAGCCACCGGCTCATCTAAGTATGAGCGCCTCATCAAATCACGGATAGCGACGGCATAGGTGACAATTCGGATGGTGATCGGTAGATTGGCACGTCGTAGCTCTGGCTTCACGCGCGCTAGGAGATCGTGAATGGTGAGGAGCGGCTCATTCTGTTGATTCATGTTCACAATATAGAAATACTTAAAGTGGTTAGTAAGATCTTTGTGATCTAATTTCTGGTTGAGGAAGATGAGGATGATTGGAACAGAAATATATGATGAGAAATGTCTATGATATCGTGTGTGATTTTTGAAAGATGGAAACGACAATGGTAATGGTGTGTATGGGAAGGGCAATTTATATGAGGAACGAGATGGGGATTATTAGTACATTCTAAAAAGAATCTTTACTTAGCTTATTGTTAGCTTAGCTTAGAGTTATGTTCAGAGCCAGTGAGAAAACCGTGATATCAATATTTTTTGCGAATATCATTGATGTCGTAAAAAGGGGTGTTGTTTCTCTCTCGCTGTAATAGATTATACAATCTGGGAATTCTTGAATCTTCAAGAAGGGGTCTGGAAGTCATGAGGAAGTTCCTTTTGGTATTTATATTCCAGAAAACAAGATTTCTGAGAAAAATCTGTGCAATTTACATCAGATTACTATGCATAGTGTACAATCTAATGTATCTAGCTTCTGGGCTGTTCTAATAGTAGCGTGGAACTAATCATCGGATCATGTGACTCAACGATTAAACTCAGATGGACTTCAAATGTAGCACTGTGTATGAACGGTGGAGACATTGACCGAAAAGCCTTTTACTTACTAGGAAGTATATAACCGCTCGTCGTCATCTGCCTCCCAACGAGAAGAAACTTTTGCATGAATCGTAACATCATGAAAATATTGAACAGTTTTGACGATGCGACATGAGGCCAAGCACGCTCAGAAACATATGCAGCCAATGTTAAACTTGATAATCTCACACACTTGTGATATAAGACGAGAGGACTAAGTATTATTGTGAAGTAGTGTCATCTCTCCACGAAATGAGATGATTAGACGAAAATTTGAAAAGGAAACTTCATAAAAACCTTGAAATATAGAATGACTCTTCGCACAATGATTTTTCTGATATGGGACTGAGGGAGTACATATCTCATTGAGGCCAGTAAGGTGTTGCATTTCCATGGGGGTTTGTCGTCAAGTAATCGAGGTATAATGAATTGATCTATTCTTTGACTTCAATGTACACCGCCGCGCCCCTCGAGATCCCAAGCATCCACATAGTCTATCGTTTCACTCGCAACCTCTATCCCTTTCCGAACCAAGTCTTGTGTCCCAAAACCATTCTCGACATCATGTACATAGATCCTGTAATTCCAACATCAGTCAAGCCGTTCCTGCCTCTCAAGGAATGCTATACATACCGGCGAAACCTCCCCAGAGAGCGACGTAGTATGGGTAGAGCATGAACTTGCTGCGAGAAGTCTGCATAACTTGTCAGAATTGTCCTTCATTATAGCCGTGGGTATTTTCTATCCCCACCCCCATGCCTGGGAATGGAGAGCAGTTCACGTACTTGGTTCCATTGACGAATGTGCTTCTTAGCACCTTCTTGGAAGAGCGCCTGGTAGTAAGGAACGCGGTTCTCGCGGAGTTTGTAGCTATTAGGTTGATAGAGTCAGTAAATGGTCTTGCAACAATTTCTCGCAGGTTCGGTGAAGGGTGGAGTCGGGTGTGACCATGATCTCAGCAACCCCTCAACATGTATCGCGGTCCTGTCAAGATTGAGGAGTGTCACTTACCCAGCCATTGTGTCTGTATTTGAGGCGTTAATGCGGTTTGTTTGGGGTATTCGAGGAAGTGGTTCGATGTTGAATTCGCAGGAAGCTCGGATTCAAAGCCGCGCTAGTGTTTATGACTAAGCATTTTCAACTTCCCAAGCAGCCCCAAAATATTTTGAAGAACGACAATGCTCAACTAACTTGTAAGCTTTAATGAAAAGCATGCGATACTTTCTATGGCAGTGATGGATCTGTATAAGTATCTGACCGAAATCTCAAGGGACGGCGCATCATAATGCGCCCTGCGTTACAACGACTCATCTCTAGATATTCATCATTGAATCTCCTTCGATATCTAGTACACGCATCGAATACCCCGCCGTCCGCCAACATTCAATATGATTGTGCTGGTAAGAGATGCAATCGAAACTACGGAAGTGCCAGCATTGGGCTTGAGACTGCCAATCAGTATGACTCGCAACATGATAGCCTTGTTACCGCCCAACCAACTGTACGGCATGTGGTTTCGAAAAGAGCCTCGAATGGCTCCAACACAGTCATGCCTCATGCCGATACGAAATCGATGACTACACAAAAACACAAAAAATGGAAAAATTACTTCACACCTGGGGAACTTGAATATGAATCGCGTGTATCCGAAAGGGCTCGGGAAGGCGCACTACGATTAGTCGATAACCCGATTTATGAGAAAGACATTGAACTTTGGGCGGTGCTCTTAGTATACAGGCAACGAATTTATGGCAGTGAGGGAGTGAGGATGATCTGGGAAGCAATAATCACTAGGAACATCCAATTGCCAGTCGAAGGTTTGGCATCTTGGACAATGTGGAGGGCCTTTTTAGATCTAGGCCTAGAAGATAAAGCTGTGCTTGAAAGCATTATTCGATATGCGGATGGCCTACTGCAACAAACCGGTCAACGTTGGAATGGACTTTACATGAGACTCATGTATCATCTTTTAATGAATAACAGAGGCGCCGAAGCATTTCAATGGCATCGAAGATTAATGGTGCATCATTCACCAGAGACTAAAGCTTTCGAAAAATTATGTTTCAGAGTAATTACCCTCGGGGGAGATATCGAAGCTCTGCGGAAGATTTATGAAGGAAGTAGATTTCATGTATCATATTCGAGCATCATGGTACCATTATATCATCGAGAAAAATACTCATCTGCATATAAATGGCACTTCTCGCTTTTTCGGAAAAAAGACTTTCCCAAAACTGCGAGACCTACAGAAGATCTGATTCGACTCCTGACAAAATTCAGAAGCCCTTTGGCTCTTCGGGTCGCCCGCAGCTTGGTACATGCAGGGATATCCATACCTCCTGGTCTAGAGTATGAGCTTAAAGACACTCAAAGTATATCTAGAGAGATGATGAATCTTATTCATGGTGAAGTCTTTCATATTAAACCTAAAAAATATGATGATGAATTGGGAGCTCGATGGCTTGCTACAACTTGGGTACCATTAGATGTATCTATACAATCCATTCACGCACTGGGAGTTAAAGAGATTGGGCCCTTATCATTTCAATCTATTGCTCTGCGGAATCCGGATATCAAAGCTATCATTAAGAGGCTCAATCAGCTTGCAGATCTTGGTATATCTCCTGGTCAGTCGAAGTTTGTCAAGGCCGTGGAATTCTTTGCGAGAGAGGGAAATCAAGAATTAGTGAACGCATTGGTGAACAGCGACCAGCATCCTGCAGCACTTGATGACTGGATACTCCAAGAGAAACTCTTGGCTTCGTATGCAGCCAAAGAACAGATAATCGAATTCCGACAAGCGATGGCCATACGATTAGTCGGGAGTAGAACCCCTGATTTTGACGTTTACAACATACACCTTAGAATTTGCGTTATCAGACACCAATGGAACGCTGTGCTGAAGACATTATCCGATATGCGGATAAATCGTATACCGGTTAAACTGACTTCAATATCCTGTATTCTGCGGCAACTCTTACGACCACGTCGACGCGGTCGGCGACCAGTAATGGATCTCAAGCACAATAACTTCGATGATATATCTGTGGCTACCAAGATTTTAACGGGAATCATGACATCCGGCTCATCAGTTCCAGTACATCATTGGACTGAAATCATTCGGCGACTAGGCATGCTTGGCCGCGAAAAAGAGTTACACAACTTGTGCATGTTTTTAGCTTCCTGGTATGGCTCAAAAAATCACGATCTTCTACCTGGTGTAAACCATCTACGAATTCGAGATCGCACGCAACTTCCAGATGATCTAGTTCCTACTTGGCACCATCAACATCCTCTTAAGCGTCTCTTCCCACCCAGTCTGCAAAGAGCCATTGTGGAATGGGGTTTTCAACGAGCGTTAGCGAGCCCATTACCAAAGGCTCAAGGTCTTTTACGCGCGAGTAATAAAGTAACATATAATATCACGAGCGGCATTGTACTTTTGCGAGAACTCCACCACATGGGCGTAGAGATCGAACCATATGCGATCAGGAGAGCAGTTGTTAATCGTTTGATCATTCTTTATGGACCGGGAAGATCCACTGTTAAAGCGAATCGACAAGCGCGAATTCTGAATCCCCTGAGCTTGGAAGAGGCAATAGCTGAGATTGATGATTGTCTACCAGGGACAAACATGTTCCCTTATCCAGATGCGGCGAAGCATATTCGACACCAAGCCAACATGAGATTCTTAAGAATTAGACGTTGGCGCTTGAAGCGAGATACTAGATGGCGATTGACAGGGAGGTTTTGATCCTACTGTTGGGACATGTACGAATGTTGTATCATATGTTGTATCATAGTTTGAATTGATGTCAGGGTTTATGTGTATGCAGTTTTGATATCCTAGGGACTTTGGATCTCTCAAATCACATCAATTTTACAAAGCAATTATGCTTCCCAAGTGATCTCTTAGACAGTGTTCCTCTTTTGAAGTACCATCTTTCCGGGGAACAACAGGTATCCGAAGGAAGAGATCATATAACTAATGCGGTATCCCCGGGGTTAGCTACCGGTCATATGAGTTGTGCCATTCCATTTATAATCGGACGAGAAGGGCGGTCGACAAACGTTATTTGGTCAGATACTAATGTGACGATACCAATTCTTCATGACCATGAGAAAAAGGCGAAGATGCCTGCAACGTGGTGTCTCATTTTCTAAATAACCCGGGAGCAGTAGCCTAGATGCAATTCATGTGAGTTTAAATTGGGATTTGGGAAAGAGGGAGTGATACAAAATTCCTACGCGATTTCCCCTTTCTGTGATATTTCAAATATTCCAAAGTATGCGAGCAAACATTTCTGATGGAGCGTGTGTCTTGCCTGCAAATTTACACAATAATGAAGAATTCTATCATCAATGTGAGTCTAATTCGAGGATAGTGACTAACGTTTACATGCTGATGTATGTATTGCTATTGGTGATGAAGGTCTGATGACAATGTTTCCACAAACGCCGAATTTTGAGTCCGGTGTTTGGAAATTTGAGTCATGTGTACAGATATGTGCTCGTTCATCTTCCTCCCATATAAGAATAAGAGTTCTACGCCCATAATCTCAAAGATTCCATCCATATCCTACATGGTTTTGAAACCAATTCAAATCAAAGAAATCAGACAAAGTCTTAAAAACAACAAGACAACATACCACATCACTATGTCGAACAGTGCGCTCCCAAGCTTACCTCCGCCCTATCTCCCTGGAGACCACGCACAATGGATTACCAATGGCCATTACATATACGTCATAATACGAACGAACCGAATGGAAGGTCCTCAGGGATTTGAGTACATCGTTGGGGCTCCTCCATTCTCGACTAGTGATATGGTGATGAGCAGGGCTAGGGAGGAAAATTTGAGGGTTTTTGCTAGGGAAGAATCATCTTCGAGAGATCAGGATACTTGAAATTGGGATATTTGTGCTGAGTTGGGAGATTCTAGCGATGATCTGAAAGAGGCTCTTGAGAGTGGTCTTGGATTGATTGTATGTAGTGGACATTCTGATGGTTATTTGATTTCTCGGGATCATCGGGGTTCTTCTTTGATTTAAATATGATCCTTCCATGTACTCAGCTATATTTATCAGTCGTGGCATACTAAAATTGATAATCGATCTTGATGAAGTGGTTGAAAAATCAGCAATGTATTGTTTAAAGAATGAATCGATTGTCAGCTAATGACTTTGGTGCTTCAGAATCTACCACTTCAAACTGCACAACGTGGAATTATGATTTGCTCTGAGATATCAATCCATATTATAGTATATGGAAAGTGTGCCAAAATTCAACTGAGCCTTATCGATCCTTTGCTATCCTACTTAGCTGTCCCTCTTCAACCTTCTTCAAATCCCCATTCTTTAACTTTATCATATAATAACACCTAATGTTGAAATTTCCACGCCCTTCTTCAGGACAAATTTCCTCTCTTATGCGCTCCGATCTCACGGTAACGGTAACCAATTTAGCATCCTCAACGGAAGCACCAATGTTCAAATGAATTTCCGATGTCGAGTCTCGGTCTATAGTAACATTGCTAGTTTCCGGTGCAATCTGAATGTCAGACGTGGGTGCCGTTGATATTTCTCCTTTTCCGGTCCAATGAACACGACTGCCTTTCTTGAATATTACTTTTGTAGGATCCTGAAGTTCGTTAGTTGAGGTTTCGCGAGTGAGTAGGGGGGAGAGGGACGGATGGAAGAACAGATGTGTCATCAGAGCAATTAGAGCAGGAATTGCCCATCAAGGGTTTTTCATTAGAGTTTGGAATCATGGCGTGAGATCCCGACTGTGATATTTTTCATGTAATTAGAATTGGAATTTTCTAGTGATATTTGAAGAGGATAGCATTTGACTAGTATTTTGTCGAAATAAGTAAATATTGATCTTCTGTTACGGCATCTTCTTGTCTACACAGCAAGTGATGACTTATATAATTGAAGATTGTTTCGATTTTGGATCGCTTGGTATTCACTGTGTCTGCAAAACGCATTATTAGTAACTATTTACAAACTCACAACTCTGAATCACTAGCTGGAAGTGCAAACATATAAGTGATTCACTTCAAAATTGCTTGGGGACACTCATATCTCATCACAGCAGCAATCTCCGAGGAAGTTGAGCCTAGATCTAGGACTTCTTGATGGCAATCGCAGTCTAAACTGTACACCTGAGCTGTATGGAGATGATTTGAGAGACTATTTGAACTGATGCCGACGATATTATCAGGGTGTCTAGCAGTCAGGACTGTAGTCTAACAATCAAAAGCTTTGGAATATTCAACCCTAATAGAGATTGAAATTGCTTTTATTATCAACTTAATTTCATACAACATATCTATGATTAAACCTCGTGATAGCATTTGATGGAGCAGTCATATCATAATATAAAAATCACAATGGTCAAGAATATAAACTTTCAAGATTAACATCAAAATCAACCATTTTTATTGCTCCAAACCTGGCCAATATGTCCAAAGCATACGATTCTTATACAGAATTGGACCAATCAATATTGCCATTCCGCATTTGCATCCTCTACTCAACCGCACAAAGCCATCTTAACTCCTTCCCATTGACCCTTTGGACGCTCGTCTCCGCTTCGATTCGTATATCATAAAACACGCTAACTTCTTCGGGTGTGATAATTCTACTGGTACTGGTAATCGAAGCTCCGTTCAAATTTGCTCCTCTGTGTGAACGTGGCGCCGCAATAACGGTTTCGTGTTTCCTAACCACAGTGACACGGATTTTAGCATCATCGTTTGAGTTGTTGGTTGACGGAGGCGAAGAAGAGGAAGATGATTGTGGTGGTGGTGACGGGGGAGGTGTAATTCCTTTGTGGCCGGTCCAAAAGAGTATGTCGCCTGTTTTGAATGCTTGCGCGGATTGTGGAACCTGTAGTCTTTTAGCTGTGGTTTTTATCTAGACACAAGGTATTAGATAAATGGAGGGTATAACGAACAGCCGAGGGACCACTTCCTGATGAATGGGAAAAGAGGGTCTCCATGAAAGGAGTTTGCGGTCGACGCGACATGATACTTTTTTTATTTGGTCTGGAAAGATTCGGTGCTCTCTGTTTTTACAATTTCTCGTGAGCCTAAGAGCAATTTAACGAGTTTCTAGTGAATAAAGGATTATGTTACTTTTACCTCTAATCACTTGGCTTCTAATTTCCCTCTTATATAAGCGAATGGCTTAAATATCACAATGGTGAATTGTTTGGAGTTTGAAGATTGACTCCGTACTACAAAAGATGTTGTGAGCACATCACTATCAATCCCCATTCAGGAACCAAACTTCTATCATCATGTCCTTCCTAACTCCCAAACTGCATGATGACTACAACCACTCTACGCATGGACGGATTGTTAATAAAATCATGGGAAGTCATATTATGGGTTGTGTGTGTCTACCAGGTGCCATAGAGTGGTTAAAGTGTATATAATATCGATTTTACTTGATTAACAAACAACTCAATGGGAGGCAGAGAGGTAGGCAGTGTTTGTTATCTTAATGAGTATTATGAATTTTAAAGTAACTCAGGGAGTTTGATCATTCTTTTGTCTAAACAAAACGTCAATTATTCTACTTCACTTGTAATAATTTTTTCTTAAATCAGATCTTGTAGGACAAAGTCCATGGAAGCATACACTTGATGAGACTATGGGGTCTTGAGAGCAAGATTGTGCAGATTTTGAAAGAAGAGGTTTTGAAATTCATGAGAAGAGGATTAGGCTGTACATATTTGGTCCCTAAGTATGGCTGTGCTCAGGTGTTCACATGGGGACGGGACGATGCAGCATAGAAGCAAGATTCCTGTGATTATTATTATCTTCAAAGCTAACAAACTATTGACCTTTCTCTGACCATTCCGATACTGGATGCCAACTCAACTCTCTGCCACTGACTCTATACCTTGTAGCGCCACTAAATAACATGATATCATACCAGTCTTCCACCTCGCTGGCATTCGCCTCGGTAATTCTCCGTGCTTCATTAACACATACAGGAGAAGATGCAGAAACAACGCATTTTTCATACTTCCTCAAAATCGTGGCACGAATCGAGATAGGTACCGATTGTGGCCAAATTAGGTTTGTGGGATTAGTCCAATAAACAACAGTGTTCACCTCGAATACAATGCCTGCGAATGGATCGTAGAGTGGTGATGGAGCTGGAGGTTTACCGACAGGAGTCATGGCTGGAGGGCCACCGGAGTCGTTTTATGGATTGGACTTTGCTATTAAATTTTCAGCCTGGCACAAGAGATGTAAAAAGGAACAGTCTTCACAACCTCCCTTTGATAATCCTAAATTTGAACGAAAAGTCATTCTTACACTAAAGCCTGTAACGTGTGCATTATATAGATTAGGGTTTTCATCCCACGGAATGAGGGATTTGATCGCTTAGAAACTAATTTGACATCAACAGATCTGTTTGTAATGACTGCCCAGTTGTATGGACATAGGTGAATGACCTCAAGTCATTAGGCTGATGTAGTACACTAAGCGAGATGGCTAGCTCAAAATACAAGGATTGCTTCTTCCTGTACATAGCTAGCTCTTTAGACAGAATACAATATTAACAATCAGGACTTCCACTATCGGTACTACGTTAGCTGAACTCTTCTCATACAAACATTAACACGAGACCAAGGCGCGTTTGTGAATCAAACACAAGAGCCTGCTGATATTACGGATTTCTATGTGAATAGCGTAGAGAATCCTGATCATAGATGCTTCAATGATCGGAGTCACGGAGTTAAACATTTGAGTGGAAAAAATGAGTAGGTATGTTTTCATAGAAAATCTAGCCTTTTGAAAACGAATAGTGTAGAAAGGTTTTGGAGGTAGAGAGCTGGACTTGATAATGTAATGGGAATGCGTATGAATCGCTCTCCCTCAACCCAAAAGAGTACTCAGCCATACATTTCATCGTTGTATGATGTTGTCTATGTTGTTCATGTTGTGGGTCTATATCTGATACGCATACCTACAAAACAACCCCCTATTGTAAAGATCTCTTAATTTGACCAATTACCCTCAGATTTATCTCTCCCACAATTAACCTACTATTGTATTGCTTCCTAAAATTGAGATTTAATATTCAGGATCTTTATTCGTACTACTGAATGAATGCTATTACTATCTTTGAGAACCGTGACTGTGACCGTGAGTTGATCAATTGTTGGTACTATGTCATATCCGTGTCATTTGTAATTTCTCATTCTCTATAGAAAACCCCTCCGGTAAAACTTCCATTCATATCTCGTTGTCATCAAGAGGGGCTGTTCGGAACCTAGCAGGAATATTGTTCGAATAGCCACCCCTTTGTAAATGTATATTCCCCTCTGTGACTCCAATCTCTTGTAATTCGAGCAACAGATCCTTCTACTTAACTTCACTTAGATCATTGATATTGTTGTAGACATCCATATCACTCTTTGCTGCCATTTTCATATCCAAAGATAGCTTCAGCCAATAACCTTCGCGGTAAACCCAGTCTTCAATCCGAGCATAAGCGATAAAACACACTATCTCCTTTCACCAAACAAAAACACGCCCCAAAAAAACCATGGTAAGCGAATCGAAAGCTCTACAAACCCTATCCAACTACAACAAAGGCAACGCAAGAGTAAGCATACTTCATTCCATAGCCATCAATCCCATCCAAAGAAATCCCAATAACCCAACCCCAGAATCCCAACCTCATCTACAACGGTCTACGCATCCCGGGTGCCGAATTCCATCTCGGCTCTCAAGTATGGTATTACTCATGCGATGACGATGGGGATGTGAGAATTTTTCAAGCACGTATTACCGAGGGCCCCATTCTTTGCTGTCGAGTGATGAGGATACTGGGCGTTGAGAGATATATTTGGCATACTTATTGTATTAAGTATGTGGATGCGAGGGATGCGAGGGATGCGATGAGGGAGCCGAGGGAGATAAATCTTATTGAAGTGCCTGAGATGTGTTTGAGGGAATTAGAGTGTTAAGACGGGTAGCTGCATTACTTAGATAGATATTAGAATGGGATATCGTTGACTTCTCGGTTTCAGAACAGAGTGATTAGAGACTGTGTGGGCTACAGTGTGATTTGGTCGGAATGTCATGGGTGTAATATATTTGGGAAAAGAATGAGATTATAGCCCTGTGATGTTTGTGAATTGTAGGTATAGCCTTCTTGATTATAGAAATATCAATTCTATCGGAACTGTATACTTACCGATCCCTGTGGTGGTAAAGTTTATACTCCAGACGAAAAGAATTTCAATATAGATCCTCATACAAATTTTCAAGACATATATTACAATATTAATATTATTTTCGTTATAAACGAAGCACACGTTTTATTAATAACAAATATAATCAATCAGTTCATTTTGAGACCCGTTATTATTAAATTTTAATAGGAAAAAAGAAAGTAAGGACTCTGAAAGGCCTTTAAGATCTTAGTATTTTTGAATATTAAATTTACAGGACAGGTGAACGAAAGAGTATATGTATAGAGATTAGAAGGAAAAGGTCAAGGAGAAGATTAAAGAGGGGGAGATTAAATAAATAAACGAAAGATATTAAGCGAAGTTAAAGGAGAGTAGGCTAATTTACTTTCGAACTATTCTTTATTAATAAGCTTTATCATTATACTAAAAATATAGAATATATTATATATACAAGAATTTTACTCCTTTCTTACTGTTACGGGAGCTGCCTCTAGGGTCACGTGGAAGTGGCTAGAGATCTCTCGAGGTGGTTTAGACTAAACTTCAAGTAGGAATTCAATAAGGTTGGTAACTGGTTGCAATTCTCGTAACTATAGTAATGGAATTAATGATTGTTCTTGAGCACGAAGCTCTACATGTAAGGAAACCCTTTCCCTTATATAGACCTTTGCACTCTGCGATCCCATCGATCCCACTCACTGAGAGTAGTGGGCGTAGTGGGATCCCACTGATCCCATTGATAATAATCGGTGGGACTGATGGGATGGTCCATCACGTGATACTAGTCCCGTGAGTCTTGTCGTCCTGTCTTATTTCCTGTCCTAGGGCTAATCCCTTGGGAGCTTACTAATCCTAGCAAGACCTCTCTTGCTTACTGTGTCCTGTATTGCTTATTCTTCTTAGGACCCTACTGTCCTAGGAACCATGTCCTATGATTCAGTGTATTCTATAACTAATACTATATACATGCCTGAGGCTTTCCTTGGGTGCCTAGTGTCCCCCGGTATACTGCAGCTGAATCACTGAGGCCTATAATACCATTATAGCCTATAAGTCAGTGATTCTACAGCCTGTTACTAATCCGTTGTAACACTTACACATGTATAATTAAATTGTAATAAGAATTCAAATTCATCTCGAAAATCTTTATACTATATATACTATATTACTACTAATTATTAAAAGCTTTATACTATTATATTAGTATATAAGTAACTCTATTGCTTATTTCTTGGTTTATTTATAGTATAAAAATTAATATAATCCTTATAGACTCGAAAAAAAGACTTCAAAAGGGAGAAGGGAAAGGGGATTGAAAATATATCAAACTATTATTGTCTCAGGTTAAAGTTTTTAATAAAACTTTTGAAATCTAACAATTTCATTAAGACCTTATTAATTAGAGTAAACTTTATCATATATAATAAAGAAGTTTAATTAGATTAATAAAATAGAAACAATTTATTCCATATAGTATTAAAGTATTAAAGATTTTATTGTATCAACAAAGCGATTACTTCGTTAAGTACGGAATCTGTCACCATAGGGGATGTGATATTAAGTTAATGGACAGACAACATGCGAGACAGAAATTGAAGCTCTCAAATTGGGCGATCATTCAAAGCCATATCATGTATTAAGATGTATAGCTAATTGATCAGTACATAGTCAAATTGTGATGTACGAAAGTCATCTATCCAAGATTCATGACATAAAGTTCGATCAAACTATTCTCTTGGCATGCGTTTTCTAATGAGAATGACTTATCGACCTCCTGTACCATAAGCACTTGTAGCCTTACTGACTTGTGATCGTAAGACCAACGTCAAAGCCGAGTCGTGATTGGCAAACACTGCTCTGATCCATGTGAGGGAGTCATTGATCAATGGGTGGGAAGCAGCCAAGGGAGACTTGATCGATATATATTGCCCTCCCCCACCCGCCGGACTTTGTACCATCAATATCATTTTCGCAAATCTAATCTGTCTTGAAGCTACTAGCATTTGACTTGCACTTTGATATCTCTTCAGCGCATAAATTTAGGGGCACAATTTCAGAGTAGAAAACAGGAAATAAACACTAGAATAACAGACATGCCACCAGTGCGAAGAAGAAGGACGCCCCGCGAAAAACTACTTGCCTACAACCAAAAAAATGCAGAGGTACCCCACTCCAGTCATCCAATACACAACAGACCTAACCAACACAGAATCCCACCCTAATCTACAAAGGAGAACGCTGTCCCGACGCGAAAATATGCGTCTCATCGCACGTCATGTGGATCCGCGGAGAAAACAATTTTGCCGATGCAGTTGTGGTTTCTGGTCCTAATCTCGCCGGGGAAAGCCAGCGCGAGAGAATCGTAGTTGCTGAGAACGCGACGAGT
The DNA here is from genome assembly GCF_014898465.1 of Botrytis porri. Classification (NCBI taxonomy): domain Eukaryota; kingdom Fungi; phylum Ascomycota; class Leotiomycetes; order Helotiales; family Sclerotiniaceae; genus Botrytis; species Botrytis porri. The sequence goes on along the minus strand of NW_024066097.1, from coordinate 75,870 downwards.
CGGTACCATTGGCACACGTACTTTGTGCGATATATGCATTATGGGGAGACGCAATCGCGTGTTTCGGATAGGCCGGTGGCGGAGGCGGATTTGGTTGAGAGGGCGTATCCTAATCCGATTGTGGATCGGACAGGCTCAACGAACACTTGATAGTGTGTCAGATAGATTGATGCAACCTAACCGTAAATAATTTATTGTCAAGTGAATATCATGCGAGGACGAATATATGAATGTCCGGTATTCGAGTCGTATCTGGAGGTGATGTGAGGTGGATATTTATTAACTTGAAGAGAGTTTCAAGGAATCCACAAGTCAAATACATTGGTATTGTTGCCAACGACGTGATGGCAATTTTGAGAACCATGAGGAGATCTTTAGCAACGGTCACGACTGTGTGAAGGTGAATCATGATGATATTGCTCCCAATAAATTTTCTGTAACCGTCATTCAGGGATGGTTGTATGCCCGGCGTTGAAGTAATATGCATGCACAGCACCATTATCAGTTGCCTGGGAGCGAGTCAATTTTTAATTATCGTGAGCTTCGATCATTTTGAAAACGAGCTAGCAAAACGAGTTACACCAGCACAGACACAAAGATGGGATAATGTTCATTCCACACGATATGATAATGTATACATCCGTGTGGATTGCAACATATTTGTGTAATCTTCCTTTGATGTTATCGAGATGCTATTTACATAGCCTCATCTGTTCGAGGCCAATATTTGCTCTCAATTCACCACGAAATCATAGGCTCATAGTGACTCATAAGCAACGATGACTCCCAACCTCCTCAGAAATCAGCCATACTTGTCTTTAAGTCCAGAAATTTCACATAACAATTGAAGTACAAACAATAAATCAAATCTTCACTCAAAACAATAAGTTGAGTACTCGACTTTCTGGCCACCCCTGTTTTGAGCCACCTTTCACCACCAAAATTAGCAAAAAAACTTTTTTATTTATGAATAGAATTTATTGAAAATATATATATATATATAATTCAGACGATTTTAAGCTTATGCTGCAAATTTCAGATTTTTAGGATTTTTCTGGGTGGAGATCTAAATCTTCAAAATGTTGATTTTTTAATTTGTATAGGAATTACATATAAATTTTACTTTTTTAAAAAATCTTTAATAACTTTTTATTAAAAATTATTAAAAATAAATTATAAATTTTTATTATACATTTATATTATTCATAATATAAAAGATTCAAAAAATTAGAAAATTTCCAATTAATAACTATTTATAAGAGTATTTTCGAAATTGTAGGGATTATTTTTCCCTACTTAAGTTATATCTTTACAACTATCAATTCAAGTTTAAAACCTTCAAAAAAATAATCAATTTCTTTTTATAAATCATGATTAAAAAGTTATTAAAGATTTAAAATTGATTTCAAATGTATATGTAATTCTCATATAAATTAAAAAAATCAATATTTTAAAGCTTCAGATCTCCATCCAGAAAAATCCTAAAAATCTGAAATTTTCAGCATAAGCCTAAAATGATCTGATTTATATATACATAAATTTTCAATAGATTCTATTCATAAATAAAAAAGATATTAATAAGCTAAAAAAGCGATTTTTGGTGTAAACGAATGGCTCAAAAGAGGGGTGGCCAGAAAGTAGGGTACCCGACTTAACTCAAGTCTCAAAACACTCAATATGAGTACCTCACCACCACGCGAGGTCGACGTAACCATGGAGAAGAAAGATCCTGGGCGTGAAGTAACTATCTTTCTCGACTCTAACTCATTATTGCCAATAAGACCCGATGGTATCACGGACGAACAATTCAAGCAAAGATGTCCGGATGAAAAAACCGAACACTTCCTGCAATAACTCCGTGGAATCAAGGATAGGAAGTCATCAGAACACATTATGATCCCCGCAAGTAAGTTCAAGGAGCCAAATTTGATAAATGAGCACCGTACTGATACAAATCCAGTCGAGCGGCATGCTGAGGGTTATCCTCAGCTCGCGGCGGTCATCAATAGTGATGAACAATCCATGATTTATCGACGTTTTGGCTTTTTGCAAACACGGCTTCTGCTCAATAAACAAGAGGAAATGCGAGTGTTGGAAGATCGGCTCTACCATATAGATCGGTATTATGGAAGGAACGAGCCAGCAAGGCTTCGTTCTCATGATACTTGCAATGCTATAGATGATGATCACAAGAATATTGTGGTCGAAATTGAAAAGAAATACAATGAATATGGTAAGTATTATTTGATCTTCAATGGAAGAATTGATTTGATAATTGTTCTACTTTAGCTCAGCTTTTGACGCATGCTCGAACCCTAGCAAGATTTGATAAACCCAGGGCAGCGGATTATCTGCAATTAAAGGCCTACTTCAAAAGGAAAGCGCCTCTCTGTGGCGACAAGCAGCAATAGATCTTGCAACAAGATGACCTAATCACTCTCAAGCCTACTAGAGATAACACTTGATTGGATACGCTTATTGAACAGATACCGCCACGCTTTCCATGCTGCTTGACGCGTGAGTTGACTTGTATCGCTGATGTGTGGAACTTTACTGACACCTTGATATAGCATATATTCTGTACTACAGTTCGTCTTACAATTGAGAAATTGATGCAAAATAAAACGAGACACTTGCTAATCACCCTTTCAATCAGGAATTACGACAGAAAACAAACCCCGAGACTACGAAAATCTTCCTCTCCGACCCTGATCGCGTCGATGCAATAGCTTCACTTGTTCTCCTGTCCACAGTCCTTGCACTTTTCGTCATACCGATTTGCATTCTTTGGTATCTGTGCTAAATGTTAGTTCCAAACTCCGCCAACATTGCTATGATCCTGGCCATTCTCCTGCCCTTTACCTTCATCTTCTCTGCAGTTATATCGCTCTTTACCCGCGCGAAACGTCACGAGGTTCTAGCTGCAGCCGCTGCGTAAGTTATATCTCCCCTGCTTTGATAATCCATACGTTAAAAAATGTAGATATTGTGCTGTTCTTGTCTTGTCTTATCTGTTGAGAATATTGAAATTGTAGGAGAGATACTCCTGACAAGTTAAGGGTGGTCTTGTGGGAGAATGAATGGAAACATGATTCAGGGAACGACAGGATGATATTTTGCGTGTGTTTTGCATGGTTTTAGCTTCTTAGAACGAGCAATAAAATGAATGATTCGTCATCAATAGTCTTATTATTAGTAAATCCTCTTACTGAGAGTAACTTGTCAATGTTTGAGAGCTTGAGAAAGTATTAGCACGCCGAGCTTTCAAAAGGACCTTTTTGTATACTACAAGTATCTGATAGTCCGGACCACAGTTCAACATCCAATACCTAATGGACATTGAGATCATTTCAAATTTTGAAATAATTTTGGATATTGAATGCATTTTAGATATTGGAATTATCTTGAATATTAAATTATTAAGTGTTGAAAGTATCTCAAATGATGATATCATATCATATATCGGGTACCGAAATTATTTTAATCACTAAATTGACTCTAAACAACAACTATACGGAATTGATAAACCCACACATCAGAAACCAAAGCTCCACATGAAAGCGACAGAATATTCACCAATAGCAATAAATTTCAAATCCGAAAGATATGTTTGATGTTTCCATACATCAGATCGTCAATTAAGATCATAGGGGTTTAGCGAGCTTGGAAATGTGTGACTGGTGATGATTCGAATGAGACGTGAAAGCAAACTTCTGTCAGTCAGCGAATTGGTATTGATGAGATGAATATGTGGGAATGATAAGGGTTAAGTATGTGTGATGGCGTGAAATCTTAATATGATAGCGGATGTGTTTCGGGGATGAGTAGGCAATGGATGTCGCAAAAATTGAAAGAATCTATTCATCTTATCAATTCCATAATTTTTCACTCCAGCCCGGAGAAGATTCTTGCTTTGAAGAAATCGAGGTCTCAGAACATCTAGAAGTCACTAGCTTCCATGTTCATTTTGAATGAATACCTTTTTTATTATGATTCATAACCTTCATATTTATTCACAAGTGCTGGACATGATACTTTGAAGATACAGATTGAACGTCAAACTCTGAAAACTGCATGACTCCTAAGAGTTTAATCTTCTTCATCCACATATAAAAGCAAGGTCAACGTACCCAAGTTTAAGGATCTCATTCACATCCACTCAACAGATTTCTAGACACTCGTGGATCGATATCAGAAGTGTAGAGCTTTCTACTGTCTCCATACAGATTCTTCGACCAGTAATATCTTTGCGGGCCTCATAGTACATAGAATTAGATAGACTGTGACAGTTTAATACGATCTTGATATCCAAGAAAGTGGTCATTCAGCCCATAACTTGGAGCTTAATCTCCCCCTCCCATAGTCTCTAATCGTCAAAGAAGAATTCATAGGGTTTATTGCCAAAAATAATACCACAATGAAGAAGTTTTTCCGTTCCGATTGCTGTAGGCCCTCTAATAGTGGGGATATCGATTTACCAAACGTAGAAGCTGCCTCAACCCAATTCAAAACGGACACATGACTGACGATTTTTAGCGCCCTTCTGCTCCGTCATATCGGCCAGGAGATAGGGTTATGATCAGAGAGGAGACACTATGCAGAGTTGTGAGCAATGGGGTGAAAAATAGCGAACAAATAGTAAATGGTTCTTCCGTAGTGGATATCAGATTTACGTATCGAGTTAGATTGATTGATGGAACAGAACAGAGAGTTCACGAGCCGCACTTGCGAATGGCAAACGACAACGATGCCGGTCCGTTCCCGGATATGCTCTGACCAAGCCAAAACCAGTCTCGGCCTTTAGCACAATAGCAAACAATGATGCTTGGGTTTCTGGTTTTCCGTAGTACTTAGATGGCTTATGACCAATAGATATCGTTGACTTTACCGAACCATGCACAAACCCGTGAACAAGTCAATGTATTGGACAGACATGTCCTAGTATTGTATGACATGCCTTAGCGATGATAGTACAAGCCTTGAAAATACGAGGTACACGCATTGTGGCTTCGGGTGCTTATTCGAAGATTGCACCGTTGAAAGGTCTACTATTAAAACCAGCCTTCCTCGCACCTCGTCAAAAACTCGAACGTTTTCTCCCCAGTACAGATACTTCAACGATGTCGGTTGATATCAATGATCAAGACTCAATGGAGAAAGGTGAAGCCACGAGTCAATTCGATGATTTTTGTTCGCCTGCTAGCCTGGACCCGGTAAGCTTGCTGCCGATTAAGCCTGATGGTATGACACAGGAGGAATTTGAGCGTACAAAACCTGATCAAAAGACGGAGCGATATTTGGCTTATCTTCGAGGATTAAAGAAGAGAAAGCCGCCGGCGGAATTCACGTCGCATATCAGTAAGCTTAGCGGTATATCATAGCTATGGCCCAGGGCTGATCATATGCCTAGTCGACTTGCGTCCTGATGGATACCCTCGATTGGCAGAGGTAATTGCCTGTAAAGAGGAATTTATGATGTACCGGAGGTTCGGCCATTTACAAGCACGACTTCTCCTCGACAAGCAAGACGAATTGCGAGCTCTTGAATTGCAACTAGCTCATCTGGATGAGTTATTCGAAACTAAGTATCCTGATCGAAATTACTCTCGCGAGAGAGCCCACGCTGAGAGTGAGGATTATAAAAATCTTCTTGCTATGATGCAGAGAAATATGAAGGAGTACGGTAAGCCATATCCATCGCTACACCTGAAACAAATGTAACTGATATTCGGCGATTTATTGTAGCTGAAATGTTAACTTTCGCACAAACATTCGCGAACTTCGATCGACCAATGACAAGCGATTACCTTCGGGTCAAGAATTACCTTGACTACAAAGTGTGTCTGTGTGCGCGAGATCAAGATTACATAGCCAAGCGGGACGACCTCATCACCCTCAAGCCTGGTCGAGAAAACACATGGTTAGATACGAAAATCGAAGGAATACCACAGCTCCTACCTTGTAAAGCGACCAGAGTGAGTATTACCAGCGGATATATATGAGTACTTAGACCACTGACTTGCATTGCAGTATATATTCTCTACCACGGTTTGACCTGCGGCATAATCATGGTGACGAACTCTACTGACCTCTCAGCCAGGAACTTCAACAAAAAACAGATTCAAAAGATTCAAATATCATTCTCTCAAGTCCCGAGCGCGTCAACGTGGTGGTTACATTGATAATACTGGCGGCCGTCTTAGTGCTGTTGATCGTGCCAGTTTTTCTACTGTGGTTTATAAGTAATCTCAACACTTCAAGACCACTCATTGGGGTCCTCATAGCGTTGCTTCTGATTTTCACACTAATGTTTTCGGGTGTATTGTCGGCTTTCACTCGAGCGAAACGACATGAAATCATTGCCGCTGCCGCTGCGTAAATATTTCCATTGACGTGTCAGTGTATACACTAACGAATCATAGTTACTGCGCGGTGCTTGTGGTGTTTGTCGGAAATGTTGGACAAATCAGTTCCTGAGATATCTTAAAGCCTGCGAGAAAATCATCGTGCTGAGGTTTTGACAGAAAGCTTTGGTGTGGCGTAGGGTCTCTTTCCTAGACTAAACCGTATGATTATATAGTAACATGAAAGTGTGAGAATGACTGCACGATGTATGTTGGGACAATCATACTTCAAATATTGTGATAGAACCAGACAATAGACCAGTACTTATATAGTAATGGCTCGAATTTAATATCAAAACCAGACAATTGATCCTCTGTATGTGCACTCCCAGGCTCTTCTGATGCTTAGATGGTAATATGATGCAAAGGTTGTGTTAGAGCCAGACAATGAACCCTCTATGCCTGCACTCCCACTGCCACTTGTACAATGTGTACAACGCGCACTCCCCATGATACTAGGTAGTTGGAGCTCCGGGGATTGTACGGGATCTCGTGCTATTTTGAAGGGGTTGGGAACAGAGGAGCTTGAATTTAGTAAAGGATGATAATAATGAATGAGTGTCTGTTTGTTGCAAGTACATGGGACCCGAAAATGAAGAATTTTATCGCCATGTGTCATATGATGTGCTGAATGAGTGAAAAAACTCTCAGCGTCTTTTAAATTTCCGAGTACGCCGATTGACTGCTTCAGACTTTGCATCAGTGTTTGTGCTCAGACAAATCAAGGGAATTTGTCGGCAAAGTGAGATAGATCTCAATGACTTGGACCTTGGTGAATAGATGACGGAGGTCGGCAAGTCGCATGCTTTGACAGTGAGGTTGAAGATATGACGGCCAAAGTGATTTGTGAAGTTGTTTCTGATGAACCTATGAGTGGGCTGAGCTGAGAGAGCACTACGCACGTCTCCCGCAGACCGAAGAAAGAAGAACCGGGATGCCTAAAATATAAGGTTACAATCTTTTCAATAGTTTGATATCAATTCAGATACCTAGGTAGGTACCTAGGTAGTAATCATTATCATGAATCAAGAAGTAGATCCACGTGATTGGCGTCTAGTCTTTTTTTTGGCTATTTATCTATATATTCTATGAGATTTTTACGTCAAGATGGATGATTGATAAAATGGGTTCAATATGATTCCATTTGAGTGATTAAATGATTGGATGAGTGATTGAATGATTGGATGAGTGATCGAATGCCGCCTTTCTCGCCCGTCCACATCAGAGAGCATTGGGCACGTGTGTATGAAATGAGCTAATCCCAAAGAGAATTGGTTCGGATCTTCACCAAGGGTTCTCCATCATCATCATCATCATCATCTTCTCGGTTCGACGAAGAATCAAAGATCAAAGATTCACCAGAACCCCGAGAAGTCCATCATCGAAGATACGAATTCACGGATGTACCTCAGGATGTCCTCCTTGGGACTAGGATGTATACTCTGCAAAGGGATAATCCTCGAAAAGAATGGACCCCATTTAGTGGAAAAGATATGCCACATGATGGAATTGGCCGTATTGGAACTACTGCTTCTATACAGCCAGAATGCCGTTCGATCAATGACAGTGCAGCAAGTCAAATCGGTCATCTCAAGCTTTTTAGAGTGTCGGATAATTTTGCACATTTCTCAATGAATGTCAAAGGACAAAAGGACGAAAACTTTGTCCATTTGAAATTCAATCTCAAATCCTTCGGTATCATCTCTGGATTCTGGATTCTGGATGCTTCTTGGACTTCCAAACTATCAGGTTGAGCCTTCCTCTAGTAAGGTAATCATAAATGATTTCCGTTCTCGATCGAACTAATCGTTGATTAACGAACAATGAATCTCGATGTTGCTTCCTCATCGTGAAGAAGTATACACGATCAACTTGAAGGCACAGCCCCAAGGGATATGTAAAGAAACAAATTGAGAAGCATTCGACAAAAGTCATGTGACCCAAAGAATTTCATCACAGCCTGCTGAGTTCAGGCTCTCTTTCAAGACTAATGTTCCTCGGAAGTGCTTACCGAACGCCAAGACCATCTATATCGAAAGTTCATATTTATGGTTGAGCTTAGGATTATCCAATCCGGCAGACGCCAGAAGCCGCAAGGAGTATTAGCCTTGGTATACTAGATATGTTTCAAAGAAAGGGGACCGATCATACTATACCGACCCTACATCCATCGAAATTAAGGACATCATTCACACTACAAAACTGTCCGATTGATATGTGCCAAAATAGAGACTACACAGACTACATGCAATCTCCGATAGGTGTGCATACACGGGTGTTGATGCCTTTCAAGCTCTAGTATCAAAGCAACTTCTAGATACTATGGTTGCTATTGTCCAAAACTTTGACCACACACAACAAACACATGGCTTGTTGCGGCGCGGCTACGAAATTTGTTCCTCACACTAAGCTCCATTAATCATAATATGTTTATAGACTAACGCTAGTACCCGAAGAGGCGAGAAGGAAATCCTTTTTAAGCTTTTTTCGTCCAAAAATGAACATTGGTCCGCACGGGAAAGCATCTGGTACCTGCATTGAGAGAGTTCAAAGCGGTGGGTACCTTACTGAGTGCACCGGGCGTTCCCAAGGATTAACGACACTAAAGTTTTTAGCATGAGCACTAATTCCTCAAAGCGTCTTTTATCACACTCATCGCTTATTTGCCAGTGAGTTACACATTCTTTTGATTGCGGGAACATTTGTCAAATTGGCAGCTCGACGTAGTTGAGGAAAATCCAAGCGATTCTAGCATCAGAGAACTAGGCGATGAAGAATCCAGATGAACGGGTACTATCTAGCTGACTTGAAAATTCTTTCTTCGGTTTCTCATTTCCTTCCATGAGCTAGTCGCCTGAGAGCTTGCCTCTCTTCTACGATGAAGCCTACTTTGCACTCACTAGTTTACATTCTTCGTTACTCGAGGGTCCTCCCTATACTTCAATTAAATCATATATCTAGGTTGATCTTTCCCTCTACTTTCTTTTTCTCATCATCCAACATTCACAATCATTCCTTACACTCTTCTTTCTTCACATCGCTCCCATTGTTTAAAATGCATTCTTCCGCACTCCTTATTGCAGGCTTTGCAGCTCTTGCTGTAGCCAAACCAGCTCCTCAAAACATCAATTTTGACGCCATCAATGCTATTGCTCTTCCAACTATCACTGGTCCAGCCCCAACTGCCACCAAAGAATCTATAGTCATCGACCACGCTGCTGCTTCCGCTTCAGGATCTGCTAAGGCTACCGGTCTTGCTACTGCTTCAGCAACTGCTTCGCAAAATGTCAAACGTACCTACTGGGGTTACGGTGGAAATGGTGGATGGGGAGGAAATGGTGGATGGAGTAATGGAGGAAGTGGTGGAAGTGGTGGATGGGGTAATGGAGGGAGTGGAGAAGCCGCCAGCACAACTGCTAAGAGCACTCCCACCTCAACTACAACCCAAAACAGTGTTCCTACTTCTTCTACGGCTGCTGTACCAGAAACCACCCCAGATGTCAGCAAAGCATGCGCAATTCAACCAGATGGTTATGGACCAAAGGTCCAACCAGATACCGTTGATGCTTTCCTCGCTTATACTCAATTTCACACTGACGCCAAGAATGCCGCCACTCCCTCCGGTTACACTCAATCCTTCGTTGATCTCAACGCTGCAGTAACTGCTGTCACCTATCTCGGACTCACCACCTTCACCAGCTACGATGTCGCTCAGTGCGGTACCCTCTGTGACAGCACCTCCCTCTGCACAGGTTTCAACATCTACGTTGAGCGTGATCCTTACATGAATCCATCTGATGACTGCCCAAACCCAGCCTCCATCACCAACTACAAGTGTACTCTCTGGGGCTCCGGCGTCTCTACTGAATCCGCCACCAACACCGGTCAAATGCGCACTGATTTCCAAGTCGTCATCACCGGTTCCAACGGATACTCCAAGACCGTCACTCCCGCACCACAGCCAGGCTGGAAGCCAGCTCAACAATGCGGTGGTGGAAGCATGGGACACTCTCACCCAAGCACCTGCTTGGGACAAGCCTTCTTCCCCGGTCCATACAACCCCGCTGTCTGCTCCGGCTATGCTACGGCCCAGAACGCTAAGAATCTTTCCCTCATCTCCTGGTGGATGCAAATGATCTACAAGTTCTTGAACTACTCTCCATTCCAATGCAAATTCTTCAACTCCTACATGTTGAAGAAGAATGGAAAGCCAATGGGTACCTACTGCGCCTTGTTCGCTCAATCCTACTCCAGCAACCAGGCTACCTATAACCCTGGTCAACATGGTTCCGATAGCTGGACTTGCGAGAGCTCGTACAGTTATACTCTTAACTAAATATGGAATTGATAGCTGGGAATGGGAGAGGATAATGAGAGATGGCGAGATGGCGAGATGGTGAGAAGTATTAAAAAGGAGGATAGGATAAAATGAGACGGAATGGGATTGGATAGGATGGATCGGATGAGGTCGGATGGAACACAAAGCAAAGAGGACTTTTTTAATGCGCTAATGTCTCACCTGAGACGAAAATTTCTTGTCACTCCTTTATGTATAATTTTTAGCCGATAACGGCGCATGATTTTCGGATCATATTTTGTCAAATGCAATATATAATGGATTTTCTGAATAACTTCTTATCTTATCTTCTCTTGTGATTGATTTATTGATCGATACGTGATTTGCAAATTGTAACGAAATTAAAGTGTCAAGAAATTAAAAACTCATTTCGAATGTAATCTACTTTTTTGGAGTTTACACATCTTTCTCTGCGAGATTTCTATCGATAGAGTGATCTATTGCGTGATACTTTATCATCTCATCACAGTCATCTATCCAACTAGCCTATCCTATTCATCCCCCTCTACTCGCTAAACCCCTTCGCTAGCTTTATTACAGAAGGTAGGCGTACATATACATATCCATCCACTGACTTACAACCACCATCCCAGTTCCCAGGTTCCTTCACATACATACAAAATCTCCCCAGTAATCTCACTTCTCAAACAAATAAACAAAGTCGTCACTTGACATAACTTGACATGTAGAAAAATTTAGATAAGAAGGATGGGGGCTTTTGATTTCATTTCATTTCATTTCATTCTCATTCTTATGTATACCTCACATACATACTATATGCATCAGACTTCCCCTCTAGAAAAGGGAAGGGGGGCACGGGGGGGATAAGGATTTAAATCTTGCGGATAGATCTTGAGATGGAATCTTAGGGTGAGGGTTTGAGAACACTGGATTTAGGAACATTGATTGGAGTTGTGGAATAAATGAATGGATTGAAAGCTTTTTGATTCGTTTAATTGAGAATTGGGAAGGTTGAAAATTTGTTCATGTGGCAATTCTCAGTTTTAGGGCGCACCAGTGGATGTACAGACTGACGGGACAATCCAAAAATGGACTCGTAGGTATCTCTTGATATATTCAATTTTATATTTTAAGAATTATTGTAATTGTTCATTCGAAATGAAACAATCAAAGAATAAATTCTAATATCAAACAATTGAAGAATGAATTTGTCAAAATTTTTGAAAGTTGGGAAGTGTCCCGTCAATCTATGCACCCACTAGTGGGCGATTGACTTGTCAAAAGAAACATCAATGCACATTGAGGACATATCACTGATAAAACCACAACTATATACCCCAGAACGTCTACTCTCAAAATTAACCTCACTCTATGCATACACGACTCTAAAAGATCCACCTCAAAACCCTCTCCACCTTCCCCCTCGCCGTCCTCTCCCTCTCCCTCTCCTTCTCATCCTCCTCCCCGGCAACATGCACATCAGTCTGCAAATCCATCTCCTCGTACCCCACCACCTTCGTCCCCTTCCACCACTTCCAGCCCAACCACATCACCGCCATAATCGGCAGCTCAATGTAGAAGCTCACAAAATCCACCGCGCTAAAAGTCGGACTGAAGCAACTCCATCCCTGCACTAGCACAATCACCACATTAGCAAGCACACAGATCCACGGTCCCCACGGATACGTCCAATTTTTATATGGTAAGAGATGTGTTTTTCCCTGCAGTTCTAATGCCCCGCGGAACCGAATCGAGGTTACGCCGATAGCGATCCAGGCTAGTTGATTACTGACCCCTACGAGATTCTGCAGCCAGGTCCATAATTGTCCCGCGCCGATAAAACTAGCTCCGAAACAGAGACCGCTGATGGCGCTCGTAGCTAGGACTGCGACCCAGGGGACTTTGTTGCGGTTGAGTTTCCCAAAGAATTGGGGCGCGTGTCGATCGACGGAAAGGGTGTAGAGAAGTCGTGTTCCGGCGAAGAGGGCATGGTTACCTGCTGAGATGACGGAGGTGAGGATGACAGCGTTCATGAAGGAGCCTGCGGCTTTGGCGCCGACTTTTTGGAATACGAGGGTAAATGGGGAGGTGGTGGTTGTTTTGCTAGAGAGTCCAGGATAGTTGTAGGGGATGTTGAGACCGATGAGGAAGACGGATAGGATGTAGAAGATTAGGATTCGCCAGAAGACGTTTTTCACTACGCGAGGGAGGTTTTTGGTGGGGTTTTTGGTTTCACCGGCGGTTATGGCGATAGATTCGGTGCCGCCGTCTGGAGAGGAATTAGTTTGGGGGAAGGGTTGTCTGGGAAAGGGGTTACTGACATGCGAAAGATGCGGTTACGAAGACGGATGCAAATCCACCGATTCCTCCTACGAAGGGTGCGTCGCCAATATACCAATAGTGGGCTCCGAGATATGTATGAGAAGTATTACCTCCACAATTGACTACAATTCCTAGAATTATGAAGATCTGGAGAAGTGTCAGCACTCTTCGATAAAACCGAAAGCTCCGAAGCACTGAAAACATGTTTTTCTTTCATATCCACCATCAAATAAAACAATCATTACTTTTGAATATTAAACATAAACACTCAAAAGCTTTAGATTTATTGATCCCTTTCAACTTTGAATGGGTATCAAAAGCTGGATTGATATCATTATTCAAGCAGTAACCTTGTATAACATTCTCATTCATGTCTCGTTTTATTCGAGAGAATTGGGATACCAGCTGTTCGTCCAGATGAACACACTTGAACCTATGAAATCAAGAAAAACGAAAATCACATACCGTAATAGTAACCACTTTCAACAAACTCAACCAATACTCAAGCTACCACCCACCCAGTCAGCATCTATCCATCAATCCCATCCCAAAATCCCAAACTCACCTCTCCATAAGCCTTAACCGTAATAATATTAGCCAAAACCAACAACGCCCAAAAAATCAACGCCAATCCCCAACCCGGCAATCCAGTATCTCCCCAATACGCCCAAACCAACTGCAGCGCGACCAAATCCGATGCCGTGCTGACCGCATCATTAAACCAATAATTCCACGTCAGAGCAAACCCCAATCCATCATCTACATATCTACCTGCAAAAGTACAGAAACTTCCCGCAATGGGAACAAATGCAGCCATTTCCCCCAAAGAAAGCATCGTTAGCATAACGATAAACCCAACGATGAGATACGCGATGAGAATTGATGCCGGACCACCTGTCGCGAGTGATTTTCCCGTGCCGAGAAAGAGACCTGTGCCGATTGTGCCGCCGATGGCTATCATCTGTACTTGACGGGCTGAGAGGGAACGAGCGAGTTTATCTGCGATGATGGGACGCTCGTGGTCGTCATGGTGAAGATGGTTTGCTTCGGCGTCTTTGGTGTGGTCGATCACGTGGATATTATCATTTTTTGACTGGTGACGAGAATTTGACATCTTGAGACGAGGGTAGAGAATGTCGATCTCTTATTTCATCTGTGCTGTCAAGAATGAGTGTAGTAGAAGAAAATGATGCGTATGCAGGAAGATAAGAATATGCAGGTGATTTTCTCCATGATTTTGAAATACTCTCGAAGAAATAAGTAACCCCCGATGACGAATAATTGACAGAAAAATTCGTGATGCAAATGGCGTGCTTGATTTAGTCTGAGAAGAGATTTAATTCGTTCGCGGTATTACGTACGAATTATAAGGTTTTGCACGTTCAGGTTGGTTGAAGGATGGCGGGGTACAGGGGGTTTGCTCCCCGCAGCCCCGCTTAGCGAGATGCAATTTTGTGTATGTGTTGTGGCAGGGTTTTGGATATGAATTTGAATTGACGTTAAAGTTCAAATGTTTAGATGATTTTTAAGCTTCTAGAAGTGAAAAAGAAGGAATGGTGGTGTAGATCATGATGATTAATAGTATAGTACAGAAAATGTGTAATAATCATTGATTGGCTACTAAGCCAAACCAAAGACCTGGTGGACTAATTACTTGGAGTAGTTAGAGAGATGAACCTATGAATCAGTCTGTAGAACGTCGAAATTATGTACTTGAAATATGTATATAAGAAATCCAGCAAAACTCGAAGCGTCAGTATTCAAAACTCGGCAATTGCAGTACATAGGAGAACGTCGCGAGTTATAGGGGTATCATTAAAGAAATAAAATCACAGAACCACAAACCTCTATAACTTTATCAGGCTACGAGATTTCATTCCAAGATTTCGAATAATTAGTCATAGTATCCAGATAAAGCTACACCAAATTAACACATAGATTTTCTAGTCCTAAAAGACATTCATATATCTCCTTCAAGTCATCCGCCTAGCCAACCATAGATACTCCAATCAGAAACCAACCAGTCAGAGCCAAGGAAATTCGAAAGAGAAGGAGATCAATAAGAATGATACGATTACCCCCCATCACGTTGAAAGAGTGTACCCCCTCGAAGCCTTGACCTATTCCTCCTCCTCATTAGCAATAATGTAAAGATCAACTGGCGCAACAATGAGTGAACTTGTCGTTGCGCCATTTCCAATAGCGAGTTCGGTTTGTCCGTCATTGTTTGCTATTACTGTGTTAGTATATTTCTTCTCATACAAATGTCTCGGCATAGTACCTAGAGACCCGGAAAGTGATAACATACCATTTATGAGGTAAAATTTCTCATAAACATTGCCATTAGCCGTACACGCCACCTTCAAATTGCCATCTATGCTACAAACCAAAGGCCAAGCAGGAACTACACATCCTGTAAAACCAACTGGAGCAACCTTAATGGATGGAGGCGAATACGATGCTGTAGCCCATAGGATATATAGACCCGATGTCAAGTATCCGGTAGCAGGATCATACGTGAATGGGAAAACTGATTGACCATAAGGCAAATTAAAGCCAGCAAAATATTCCGCAGCTTGTTGAATCATAAGACTCGTGCCATCAGCTAAGGTTCCAGAATTTTGAGCCTGGATAAAGAAGCTTGAAGGCACTGTCTGAGATGGGCTTGGAGTTGCGATAGTCGAAGAAGTTACGGATGGGGAATCACCTGGTGATACTATGTTGGATACGAGGGATAATGGGATATTTAGAACACATATGTTGACACCAACTTGAGGTCCTTGTCCCATACATCTCAAGCTTGGGTTGAGAAGAGCTAGAACAACTACATTCAAGCCGGGAATGCCAGGACGAGCGGCAATGCTGGCACATTTGTCACCGGGTCTGGTGGTGTAGTATTGACAGCAGTCGGCTGCGGTTGATGCGAGGGTATTAGGCGGGGCTGGGACCGGTCTACAAGCGCTGGCGGTAGCTGCGAAAGCTGTGGATGAGCGTGTTGAGCTTGTGCTAATCGTGGCGGCAATTGGTCTTGTGCTAGATGATGAGGTGGATACTCTTGTTGAGCTAGTGCTCAATCCTTGACCCTAATATTTATATCAATATCATCATAGATTTAAAGAAGACGGGTTAAAATTAGAGGAAAAAACCACTGACCGCAGCGGATGTTGACAAAGATCTAGAAGTGGAACTGGAAGTACCAACAAGTTGTGCTGTCGAGCTGGTACTTAAAGTAGGTGCTCTGGTTGAGCTGGAAGTAGAAATGGACGTTCCGGCCACAAGCTGTGCTGTAGAAACAGAGGTTGAAGTATTTGCTCGTGTTGAACTAGTACTTAATTCCTGGCCCTGTAAGGAAATTAACATTCACCCTCAAAAGCAAATGAAAGACAAAATTTGAACATTATAGGACTTACCACAGCGGTGGACGAAGAAGATCTAGAAGTAAACTGGATGCTCCGATAAGCTGTGCAATTGAACTGGTGCTTAGTGTGGCTGCTCTTGTAGAACTGGTGCTCAATCCTTGGCCCTATTTATCTATTTTAGAACTTGCCATACCAATAACTGGAGTGATACATACAACAGGGGATGACGAGGAAGATCTAGAGTTAGATGATGATCTAGAAGTAGAACTAGAAGTTCCAACAAGGCCCTATACTAATTAGCACGTATCGCGTTGACAAAAGAATGTAGGACTT
Organism: Botrytis porri; assembly: GCF_014898465.1. Classification (NCBI taxonomy): domain Eukaryota; kingdom Fungi; phylum Ascomycota; class Leotiomycetes; order Helotiales; family Sclerotiniaceae; genus Botrytis; species Botrytis porri. The sequence continues at coordinate 59,134 of NW_024066097.1, read as the reverse complement.
ACCACAGCTGTTGAACTCCTCGAAGTTGCTGATCCTTGGTACTGCCCCAGCCCACAGGTTCCAAAAGCAGGGTTGCAACCCCCCGTGCACCATTCAGCTTCACGGCCACAGAATCCAAATCTCGAACAACAATTCCCATTAGGACTTCCTTGGCACGTGTATAAGGAATCAGATTGAGGTCCACATCTTCCATTGGGTGATACTAATAAACCAGAGGCGACACTCGTAGTTGGGCGAATGGAGCTGGTGGATGAAGTTGTGGAGGACGAGAAAAGGGTGGTGGATCTTGAGGTACTAGTAGTAGCACCAAGGCCCTTTTGATAGTGTTAGTATTATGTATAGAGAAATATGTGAGGTAAATATGCAGGACTTACCAATTGGGTAGAAGACGAGGTGCGTGAACTGGAAGAAGACGACTATAGAACATATTAATACATATCGACAGAATTAAACAGTAAGGGAAAATAGAAGTTACCCGGCTAGTACTGGAGCTAACGACAGCCAAAAGGGTTGAAGAAATACTACTTGAGGTAGATGACTAGATAAATAGTTAAAACTCATCGAACTTTTCAAACAAGAAAGGAATATGTACCTGAGATGAAGTAGAACTTGCGCCCAGGCCTACGGCTGAAGTAGAGCTACGAGAAGAGGAAGAGGAAGATGATGTCTACAAACCTTAGCATTTGTGTGGTGATATTAGTGATATTGAGAGAAAATTGGAAATCATTCTTACCCTAGTCGAGGTGGAGCTTGCCACAATGCCTACGGCTGAGGTACTTTGAGAAGACGAGGATGATGACTAAACAGATGTAAGTATTTTTTAAAAAAAGAATTGTACTATGTTATGGATATTATGGGAGTGATTATTACCCGAGATGTAGTAGAGCTAGCCTCAAGGCCGATGGCCGAGGCAGAAGTGCGGGATGAAGATGGCGACTATCAGCTTGTTAGTATCCTTCAACTCCAAGGGATACAAGAAAAAATCATACGGAGCTAGTACTGGAACGGAGCGAAGAACTTGTGGACAAGGCATCCACTCGTTTTGATGACTGTTTAAAATTAGCTTCCGTTGTTATCGATAGGATAAAATGAGAAATCATACGGAACTGGAGCCAGATGGTGATCCAAGTCCTTGAGTAGAACCACGCGAAGAGGTCGGTGATGAACTACCTGCTCCAAGTGCGCTGGTTGAAGAGCTAGTGGTGGATGTTCTGAAAGTTGCTATCAAGTTTGTGGAGGTAGATGATACTGTACTTGAAGTACTACCTCCTACAATACTTCTGGTAGAAGAAGTTGAAGGACCAGCAATAGCTCTGGTCGAGGAAGATGATGAGGTCGAAGGTCCGCCAATAATGGCTCGGGTGGAGGAAGTTCGAGTGGAGGAGGTTGAAGGGCTAGGAAGAATGAATGACGTAGGTATCGTACTAGTAGTGGTAGTAGTAGTAGTCGTAATACCTCCAATAATACCAACGCTCGTAGTTGGGATTACTGTAGTTAGAGAACTAGTTGCACTTGGAGATACAGGTGGGAACGGAAAGCCAATAATGAACGGAAAGCCCAACAGTTGTAAGAACCAATAGCGTGAGAGTGCATCTAAAAAGGTTAGGAAGTCGCCAATTGAGATTAGACCTGCAGCAGCCTCCTGTTGAAACTCGGCGAGAGAAGCAAATCCAGCTCTACGTAGAAAGGCGGCAAGGGCGGCAGCATCCAACCTGTTTAAAATTTGGGAAATATACGCTGCATTGGCTCCTTCGCCTCGTAGAAATAGGATAAGTGGAGTATAGGGAGACCATTGTCCATTTTTTACACCTCCATTACCCCCATTGTTTCCTGGATTATTGTTTCCTGGGTTGTTATTTGAACCACCACCGTTTCCAAGGCCAGGGAAGCCAGGAAAGTTTGGAAATCCATTTGAACCTCCATTCCCACCACCTCCATTGTTTCCTAAGCCTCCGCCATTTCCAAAGCCAGGGAAGCCGGGGAAGTTGGGGAATCCATTCGACCCTCCGCTTCCGGGGTTGCCAGGAGTATTGCCACCTGGGCCTCCTGGATTGTTATTGCCTCCTGGATTGTTATTACCTCCTGGATTATTGTTCCCTCCTGGATTATTGTTCCCTCCTGGATTGTTGTTCCCTCCTGGATTATTATTGCCTCCGGGGTTGTTATTCCCACTAGGGTTATTATTGCCTCTAGGGTTATTGTTGCCTCCTGGATTGTTGTTCCCTGGATTGTTGTTCCCTGGATTGTTGTTCCCTCCTGGATTGTTATTCCCAGGATTATTATTGCCAGGACCACCTCCCGAGCCGAGATTTCCACCGTTCCCCCCAAGTAATTGCGAAATAAAGTCAGAGATCGAGTCATCATCCTCATCCCCATCCGAATCAAAGAGATCGGCTATAGAATGGCCATTGGAGTCATTGGGGTTTGTGGAAAACAAAAAATGGTTTGCTCTATAACATCAAAGTCTTTATCAGCAACTATTATCTTCAAACTGATGCCTTCAACCAGACATGGAATTTCAGAGACAAACGTACATGCTATCGTCTCCTTCAGCTCTCGCGACCTTTTCACTAACAGCGCTCTCGCTCAAAACCGTCGAGACAGTAACACTTAGAGCCACAGCCCAAACTGCAGCATTGCGAACAAACATCTTAGAGGTGAAAAGATTGTGATGGTCCAATTAAGGACAGGTTGATGAATGACCGACTGTAAAACGAGAAGCGCAAAATGAGAGAGCGCAGCGAGAACAAAAGTACATCAAGCGTAACTTAACTTGACAGGCGTAGAAATCTATCATTCTAGTAGAACACTCAGATTATAAACAGAGGCATTCATCTAACCCCCCTCCTCCAAGCGCGTGCATTTCGCGAAATATGTGATGTGGATATCCAAGCATTCTTGAAGCGCGCCGACCAAAGGAAACACAGAAAAAGACGTTTGTGATCTACAAAACATTCGCTAAGGAATGAAGCTTATAGCAAACCATTTCAGCCACTGATACTGATGAATCTAAGTCAAAGGGATAGGAAATCATGTTTCCGAAGGGAACTTTTTAGCCTCTTACGTTCCTTTCCTGGGCGAGCCACGGCTTGAATAGATCTTGTAAATACCGACGATATTGCGTTATTCGAATCTTAATTACTATCAAGATTGCTTTTGTCCTGAAACAATGCTTATCGACGAATTTCTGAGTAAGATTGAAGTGTACAATCGTTGATAATCAACTACCATAGGTGGCATGTACTGAACAGTGTAGACCACTTAATATCATTTTCCGGAGTAACAAACTTTTGCATATCTTCAGAAGGTCAATCCAGGCACGCGGTAGCGTGGCATGAGAGACTTCTCACGGTAACTTCCGTCAAGATGTCATACATTAAATGACGGGGTCGAGTGAAGAAAATGAAGCCCGGCTTCTTGAATGAATCCAACCCTTGATATCTTGGATTGAACGACAGAATTTCTTACTTTGTCGTGTAGTTTCTGCGTGTAAATAATGATCCTTCTCCTCATTATGCCTGAAAGTATTGTGTTGATACGATGTACTATAAGTAGGTGGTAGTGAAAGAGTTTCAGGGCATGGTTCACAACCATTCGATTTTTCAACAATGTGACTGGGTTCTAAAAATCACGTGATACAGCTCAAGCTCAAACAAACTAATTCTACCTACCTAATCAAGTGATTTAAATCTAGTTCAACTTCCAATTATACAATCTATTTAGCCAAAATCATATAAACAAAAGTAAGAATCACCATAATAAGGGAAGAGGAGAAAAGAGTATCCACATTATACACCCCCTTTGCCCCGAGCCGACCCCTCCGAGTTCCAAGCTCTAGTCATATATGATTATCTTTTGAATTCTCAGTTGATATTCAGCGATATGAAGAATCTAGAGGTATAGTATAGTATCTCGTGCTCGGGTAGTAATTTCTACTTCCCCTCTTCCTTCCCCTCTTTCTTACATTCACTCTTCCTACTTCCCAAACCAAAGATTTGATAATACTTACTTGATACCCATAGAACACACAACATCAATCAGAAACGTAATAGTAATAGGGGACAAGAAAAGACACATCAAAGACTAAGTGTTATCTAGCGAGCGAACAGCCCAAGACGAGGAGAGGAGTATGAAACGAATCAGCAGAAGGAGAGGAGCATCTATTGAGAAACAGGATTTGAAGCGGGCTGAATGAATCATTTGGGGTTGAAGAACGAGAGTATGTTGTATATATACAATAGAGTTGAACAAGAAAGATAGAGTGTATAGGTTAGACCTGAATTACGAGGGTGTGTACAGTTTGTAGTTAGATAATGAAGGCAGTCAAAAAGAGACAATGTAATCCCAAATGTATGGACCTGTTATGCCCATTTAGACTAGGCTACGACACCCACATACCTGCATCTTTGATCGTTCAGTAGACCTATCGTTCAATTACAGATATCTTAAATTCACTCAAATGATAGCCCTCATAAGAAGGAAACACCTTTGAATCATAAATTCGCCTATCGCTCTAAAACCTGAAAACTACCCGCGTCATGTAATGTACTCTCTCCTCTTTTCCACTCCTCAAAACCGCCCAAGCACACCACACTCCCGCAACTAAATCCCATATTTAAGACTTAGCAGCTTCCAACTCCAACTCCAACTGTCTAATTCTTTCACTTTGATCACCAGGACCAACTCTCATCTTCAATGTATCAACCTCTTGAGTCAATAGACCAATTTTCTCCGTTTGTGCCGTAATAGTTTTAGTTTGGGCTTCCAAAAGTTGCTTAATTTCTGCTAGGGAATCTTCGACACCAACCGAGGTTGGGGATGGTTGGGAAGCACCAACCGCGGAAATAGGACCGGAAGAGGTAGCGATAGTGGCTGGGGTAGCCTTTGCTGCAGGCTCGAATGATGTCGGTGTTGCTTGAGATACAGGGGATGGCTTTGGTGGTGTGACCTTAGTTGGAGCGGGCTTGATTGGTTCTGGCTTCGCTGCAGCTGGAACGGACTTTTGAATTGGCTTTTGAATCTCCTCGAAGCTAGAATTATCATCGGCTTCATCCTCCTCATCATCTTGGAATTTGGAGGCCATGGCGGAAATGGAACCCTTTTGTTCAGACATAGTTGGTGGAGGTGCCCTTTGTGCGACTGGAGCTGGTTCAGGCTCTGCCTTTGGAGGTGCGGTCTTTGTTGGGGCTGGGGTTGGGGCTGGTGCAGCGACAGGTGGCTTATAATCGGATGGGACCTCAACTGGGGCGTTTCCTTCATATACACTTTCCAAATCGATCTTGGCAGGAATTCCATCTTTACCAGCAAGCCATTCCTCAGCAGTAACTGCAGGTTTCAAACCAATTGCAGGTGGGTAGATATCAGATTGGAAGACTTCGGCACGGCGAGGAACTGTGAAAGAGATAGGCTCAACATATTGGTCATTGACGGTTTTAAATCCCTTCATGACTTCGTTCTCGTGAACCTAGATTTTGATTAGAATAGGTATGCGGAAGATACAAAATGACAACCACTTACATTAATACCACGTCTAGGAAGGAATGCGATACCACGTTGTTGATCACTAGACTTATATTCGGACAAAAATTCGAACTTGTCGTTCTCATATTCATAGTATCGAATGTTACCGTCACTAATATTGTTAGCTAGTTTCTCTCCGGTACCTGCCTATGAACTTACCCTTTGCCTGCCAAGTACAAACATTGAGTACCATCATCTAGATGATCGTTAGTATCGATTCAGCATGATTCAGAAATGTCACCTACCCCAGAAAGGCATGCAGACACCCGAGATAGAGTCCAAAACGGTGAACCCTCCAATTGGTTGCTTGGCGTTACCAACATCCCACAAAGCCAATTGACGATCACTCATCTTGGAGAATCCGGTAGTAGCCACGCGATTATGTTCACCCATCCATACAACTCTGCTATTCTTTGCGCCAGTATGTCCAGGTCCTTCGTGTGCAGGTCTCTCTTGTCGAGTGTCCCAAATGCGTAATTTCTTGTCTCGAGAAGTGGTGGCCATAAGAGCTCCATTCGCGCTCCATGATAAACTTTGTACAATATCTCCGTGCTTCAATGTCAAAGGCGCTTTCCCGGTGCCGACATCCCATAGCTTAACTGTGTAATCTCCAGATGCAGATGCGAGAATGTTGTTTGCCGCGGGGTTGAAAAGAACTTGTCCGACTTTCCTGCAGGTTATTAGAACCAATTCGAACCTTCGGTATTATCGGCACATACCTAGAATGACCTGCCAATTTGCTGACAGGCGCAACATCGACGGGTTCTTCAGAGTCTTGATAGAGGGAGAAACCTTGAGGAACCTCCCATATAAATACCTTTCCATCATCAGATCCGGAAGCGATAATGCGATCGTTGAAAGGGTTCCTGATTCATCCATGAGAGTTTATTCCAATCTGCCGCTTTATCGACTACTCACCAATCCGTATCAAGAACCGGTCCAGTGTGACCTCGAAACAATGGAATTTGTTCTGGCAGACGACCCTTTTCATTCAAAGGAATAACAGCGAATGCGCCTCCACCACTAGCTTCCCAATTGACCGAAAGATATTCAGGATTGGCCTATTTTGGATGGTGAGTTACCTTCCTTCCTCAAATCTATGTTATGTCACTTTTCCGAGTCATTGGTTTTCCCACCTTGATTAGATTGGTATCCCATGCATTGCGACTGATATGCAAGTTATCGTAGCATGCCTCCTTCTTGGATGATTTACCAAAGACATGTCCTATTTGGTCGGTCGGTCAGCGATTGCTCTCGTGCCTCTCTTCTTGGGGATAGGATATTGGATATTGCAACAAGGCTTACGATATTTCGACGCGCGCACAAAACGACCAGCCATCCCAGCTCAAACGAATGATATGGAAAGAAGGGGATCAAGGTTATGGAAATGTAGACCGTTAAGAAATGTTGAGGAAGAAATTCCAAAAACAAAAAAAGAATGTGTTAATTCAGTTTGTTTGTTTGATGTTTGATGTTTGATTTTTGATTTTTGATTTTTGATATTTGTGAGGGGATGATTATGCGAAGCTCATCCAAAAGTCTTTCTTCTGATGATGCTATCTATCTGCTTTGCAGGCTGTAGGTAATTAAGTGCTGGTGAAACTCAATTTCTAGCGGCGTATGTTGCAGTTTAGCAGTTTAGCAGTTTAGCAGTCTAGCAGTTTTATTAACAGTTTTAAAGACTTGCTGCGCCCGCCAAAGATTACACGGGGGTTTTAAAGTTCACCACAATGGGAAATCACGGGGCCCCTTGTCAATATCGTCTCATATTAAATCTGAGGAGAGTCGAGACAAAGGGAATGACTTCAACCCCTTTTTTTTTCTTGTCCTATTCCTATTTATGATATTCTCTTTCATGAATGGCATTAATTTGATCGATTCCATAATACCAAGTATGGAGTACGAGTTCCTTGCTATGGTTCGAACCCACCGACTCCTCCTAGCGCCCACTTTCTGCTGCATAATTCCCCACCAAACCACCAACAACTCTGAGTAGCTGGTATTCCTCCACAGTTTGAGTAGAGTATATATATTCGAAAACTGGATTTTTTCCTAACAATATGTAACGGACGCGTGGTCTAATGGTTATGATATTTCGTTCACAACATGTGTACATACGTTCGGATCCAGCTTCATGGATTCCTGCACCGAAATGGTTCTGAGTTCGATCCTCAGCGCGTTCATATTTTTGGCCATTTATTGCTCCTCTTTGATGCTATGTTAACTCGTCGCTTCCCCGTGATCGTTTTTTTGGCGTTGTATTTGAGTACAACGCCCTATGTCTTGTTGATACGACTCCAGCTCCGAATGGTTTTCGAGGTGTGTGCTGATTTCATTGACCTCGGAATTGGTGGAATGCCCTAATACGTAATGCAGCCTATGCACAGATCACTGCCTCGAATACTTCAAGCAAACCTTATAGTCACTAGGTAGGTAATGTTCTGCTTTGGATTTGATAGTGTAGTGCTTTCAATGTTCCATTTCGATTTTGATAATCAAACTCTTTTGTTATTGTTCGAAGTTAGGTTATTAGCTGTTCAAAATATATCAATGTTCAAGTCATATCAGGTATTCAAACCTTATCAATGTTCTAAGCCAGGTGGAATAACCTTATTCGAATACCCTGAATCTTCCAAGTTAGATGAGATATCGAATTTCCTTCCAGATTCCAACACAAACCAGACATTCCAATCCGATCAATGTCTCAGGCCAGATCGGAACCTCAAGCCAGTTCAGATATTCCAAGTCGGATTAGACACTCAGATCAGATCGAATATTCAAGTTGAATCAGATATTCACACTGGGCTGATAAGCTGTTACCAAACATCCATTACAACGATGTGAATTATGGGTTCAATTGGGAGATAGAAATGCTACAAGCTTTTGGGTTAAAGAATCTGATATTGGAGTCTAAGTATTCCGAGGAGTAGCGGCAGGGCTGCAGGAGGGAAAACAGGAGGGGTATCGGCAATAGCAAGGGCACAACAGGCGAAGGTTTGATAAAGTTATAAAGATTCCTTATTTATCAACCACATAGTGCATAGATTTCCATCACTGCATCACACAACAAAAAGATAATTGCTTTTCTTCTTTGTTGCAATGATTTACTTGTTTTCAAAAACATTACAGCATCACTTTCCTCAATTCAAAATCCTGTCTCTGCTTCATCCCCCAATTGAATCCACAATCCAAATTTTTGCAACTTGGTATTTGATGAATCGAAATTGTAATATGGATGAGGATAGACTGACGCAATGAGCTCTTTGGCTCCTTTGTACCTGCACTCCCACTCTCATTCCCACTGCTCCTGCCCTGCTTTTCCCGCTGTCTGCGGCATGCTCCGATTCTAACACAACGCGTGTGCCAGCTCGCCCAATATAGGAGACTCACACAATCCTAATAGCGCAACCATATACCGCTTCAATCACAGAAAGAATACAAGACACTTCTATCCTTTATATTGGGCAAATTGGCGGAATTCTGATACCGATCCAGACAAGTCCATGATATGATGAAAAGATGATACTTCGTGATGTGCTGCAACATTCAGATGTCGAGAAATTCGTCCTTTCAATTCAACAGTGCCACTAGCCATTCCATCGTATACTCTTCGATGCTTAGGATAATTTTTAAACTCTACAATAGTAGTAAAGCTCAAACATAAACTCTATACTCCATATTCAGATGGTATATCAGGTAACAACTTGTCACCGATATTTTGCCAACCATTTCCGTAAAGAACCAACTCTATTGCTTTTCCTGACCTTCTATTTATAATCTCTTTAGCTAGATCTGTATCACTTTGTATATTTGAAAGTTCTTCGATCGAAGGATCTGGATCTGCTAAATATATCTCACTCCGAGCCGATTCTGACCAGCTTAATATCAAACCCATCACTTGACCGTATCTATCCTATGGTTATCTTCACCGTGATGATCTCTCTTCCATTCATCATTCATCCCCATGGTACTAGCAACTGCAGCAACAGCCTCAGCGGCTTCAGCATCATCAGTAGCAGTAGTAGTAGTATAGTAAATTATGTTTATTTATAAAGTTATAAGTTATTGAAAATAAAAATCATAAAAAAAATTAAAAAATTGCCTATAATCACGTATAGGAAAAGTATTATAAATTATCAAAAATTTTAATCGTTTTTAATAAAGAATGATATTAATTATTTATTTTGAAATTTTAAAAATAAAATTCCTTGAAGTAAAAAAAATAATCAACTTTCTTAATTTATATACGAAAATATCATTTTTGTGGGGATTATGTTATAAAACTATATGAGTGTTACGGGAGCTGCCTCTAGGGTCACGTGGAAGTGTCTAGAGTTCTCTCGAGGTGGTTTAGACTAAACTTCAAGTAGGAATTCAATAAGGTTGGTAACTGGTTGCAATTCTCGTAACTATAGTAATGAAACTAATGATTGTTCTTGAGCACGAAGCTCTACATTGTAATGAAATCCCATTCCCTTATATAGACCTTCGTACTGTACTGGAGCGTTCAGGACCTAGAGAGGTCCTGGACCTTTGGTCTGTATGGACCTACATTCCGTTATGCCTGTCATGCAGGGTCCATCACGTGCTAAGAGTCATGTGACGCGGTACCGAGGATGGACCGGCGTAACAATGAGGTATAGTAAGAAGGTTTTAGAACTCTTATATATTTACATAATGTTTAAATTAATTTGAAGTTCTAATTTAAATCTGAAATATTAATATAATTAAAATTTTAATTCGATTCAAACTTCTACCCTGACTTGAACTTTCTAATCTGACTCAGAATATTAATAAAACTTATAAACATTTAAACTAGTCTAAGATATCAACGGAGGTAAAATATTTAAACTAATCAAAAAGATTGAAAATATATTAAGAATTTTAATATTCAGACTACATATAGTAGTAAAATCTTGTCTCTTAATATCTAGATACTTTCTGTTACGGGAGCTGCCTCTATGTTACGGAGGTACCCGCACCGCAACATGGATTATAAGATAAACCTAAGGCCTTGGTGTTGGAACCTACGAAAACAGCACTGTAGGGACAGTTGGATTAAAGGGTAACGAAAGATAGCGGTAACCGAATCAATAAGCAATGATTAAAAGATAGGTACCTATCTTTTGTTGGCACCTATCCTACAGTAGGCACAGGAGGGATAGCGGTTACAGGTTATCTAGTAAGCACAGGTTAGATAAGCAGTAGTATCATATAGGTCACGGGACAAGTGTCACGTGATGGATAGCCAGGATAGGCAAGCTATCCAGGCTATCCGTGGATAGACAGGATAGACAGTCTACCCAAGCTATCCAGACGAGAACGAAGGTCTATATAAGGGAATGGGTTTCATTACAATGTAGAGCTTCGTGCTCAAGATCAATCATTAGTTTCATACTATAGTTACGAGAATTGCAACCAGTTACAACCTTATTGAATTCCTACTTGAAGTCTAGTCTAAACCACCTCGAGAGATCTCTAGACACTTCCACGTGACCCTAGAGGCAGCTCCCGTAACACTCTAGGGTCACGTGGAAGTGTTTAGAGATCTCTCGAGGTGATTTAGATTAGATTTCAAGTAGGAATTCAATAAGGTTGTAATTGGTTGTAATTCTTGTAATTATAGTAATGAAACTAATAATTATTCTCTTAAGTATGAAGCTCTATATTGTAATGAAATCTTATTCCCTTATATAGACCTTCATTCTCTGTTGTCCCACTGCTTCCTACTGTATCCCACTGGGCATTACTCAGTGAGACTCAGTGGGACACCTTGGTCAGGTGATACTTAGTCAATCTAGTCATGTGACGACCTCGGTCGTAACACTTTCCTTTCTCTGATTTCTTTTATACTTCTATTCTCGTTCCGTACTATTCGCTTACGTACTCGCTAATGTATTATCTATCTTTTCTTATTCTTTATTACATCTCGAATATTATTCATTCTGTATCTAGGTAGTGATTAGTTCCTGATTGTTTTATTTTCCTATTTTGCCTCTTTCGAAGTATGAGGAGAGGTCTTTTGAAGAGCATTAAGAGCGCTTTTGAGGTAGGTGTAAGCCCCACTTTTCACTCCAAATTTCTTGGCACTTTTTTGAACAAGTTTTTCTTAGTCAGCATTTTCCAAATCCCAAAAATTGAAGGAATCCGCCCTTTTGCCCTATGAAAGAGACCTGTGTTGGGTGTCAGCACGACGCACCTGTCCTATCTTCCTATCTAAATTTTGGAGTACCTAGCATAATCCAAAATCCAAAATCCACCAAAGCGAATTGTATTCCCTCTTCCCCCCACCTAAAAACATCATCCCATCCATCCATCCCAATCCATAGCATTCGCTTCCCCTGCTTCGCCTTCTCATCCATACCATACCATACCATATCAACCAAAGAAACCAAAGGTGCTAAGATTTTGTGGAACTGAAGATAGAACCGAAAACTAATGAGGAGTGAGGCTCTCTGGAAATTTGGATTGAGGAAATACCTGAAGGATGGGAAATTGGAAATCCGTACAAGTAAAGAGAAGATATCGGAGGCGAAGGCTTCGTGTTTCTGGGGAGTGTAGCGCGTTTGATATTCGGGTTTTTCTTTTGACTGATTGGGTGGACTTGGATTGGGATTTGGGATGGTTCGGATAAGTCTTGTTGGTGGTTCGAGTGAGAAAACTGGAAATCTAGGATTTCGTTTATCTTATTGGAGACTTGGGGTGTAATTTGATGTGGTGAGTCAAGGTAGTAGTTCAAGATGTGGTCTGGTTGTTTTTGAGTGTGTTATTTGGGGACGAAGAAGATAGTGTGGAGTGTGAAATGTGGTAGTTTCCTATGTTGAGGGCTGAGTTGTTGCGGGTACATGCTGCGGATGCATTCAAGATCAGGGAATTTATTGGCATTCATCTTCATGACAAAATCCTTGTCTGCTTTGTCATTGGGTCGCGGTGGTGGTGACTTTGACGGCGACAAGCTCCTCTGGCAGGGTGCTCTTTGCTGTTTTTTGGATGAACCATGAAAGGTTTTGGAATAATTTCGCTTATGCTCGGAGATCGCTCTCTCTCTTCGTACCACGGATCTCTGAACTGGCTTCTGATGGAGAGGGGACACCGGTAACCCGCGTATTCTGTGTCTCATTTTGATTTGAACTAGCTCCCAATATTGTGAGAAGCTTGGATCCTCCCGTGGTGTTGGTGGTGGTGGTGTTCCGGGCCGAATAGTGCTTTTCGAGAAGTTCCTTCACCTTTTAAACGACAAATTTGGTTGTGCTGTCCTGTAGCTCCACCGGAAGCTTTTCTAATGCTTCGTCCACTACGCCAAATGGAGACGGCGCGGCACTAGGTTTTTGAGATGACGAGATAGCCTTGCTACCACGCGTCGTATCCGAGTTGGTCTTTTCATTGTAGATTCAGCCTTTTCACTCTTCTCCTTCACTCTTCTCATTATTGCCTCCCGCCTCGCGATGGGATCCTGTTCAGTTATTAGTCCCAGTACAGATGTATCTCAGGAGACAATGCTCAACGCGGGTCTTACTTATATTATCGGGTAGTTCATGCTCGTCAAAGGCTCGATCTCCCATGATGGAAATCGGTGGGCCTGATTGGTGATATACCTATTGCTATTGCGAAAAGGTTGGAGATTGAACCACAATCCTAAGGGCTCGTTTAGATGTCAATTCCGGTCAGAATCCGCTGAATAATCTACTTTTTTTATATCACAATGGATTCTATAGTAGTACTTTTCCATCTTTAAAAAGATAAATTATTATATTTCGTTTTCCTATTTATATATTAATTTCAATATTAAATCTATAGAAATAACAGAACATAGAATATATATAGTACTATTACATATACACCTTTATATAAGGAAATCTGAATTTTCAGTTTGTTATTGTTATTTGAATAACTAAATAAGTAGTATTGGGATAGGGATCATGTGACTACGCTAGCGTTAACGCTAGCGTCTTCCGATACTACAGTAATACATTTCGTAGCCCTAGCTTTTAGAACCTCAAGCAATATAAACAACAGTGTGAATCATAGTACTATATTGACTTCACCATCCTCATGATGATACCAACAAGTAGATATAGGAATAGCTTCATTTCAATTAAAACGAATATAGGAATATTATTTTATTTAATTGAGATTTAAATTCAAATTCTAATCTAAAAAGAGTTTAAAGCTTTAAGCTAAACAAGTCTAAAGCTTTAGACTATAATAACCTATAAATTTCCGGATTTTTCAAAAATTGAAAACAACAACTACTTTTTCTAATCATTATTCTCAATATACTCTTAACGTGATTTATTAGTACGTCTATTATATCAGTATATGTATTACTTTAAAAAATACACTAAAATCAAGCTTTTCTTAATATTTAATTTTTAATAATTAATTTTTTTTTAAAAAAAAGAATATTTAATGATAATAAAAAATCAAATATTCAAAAAACTAATTTTTATTTAAATATTCTTATTATATTCTAAAAATAGTTAAAATTGTTACGATTTTCATAACAAAAAAATCTTTTTATAATAACTACAATAAACATTCGAATTTTCAATTTATTCTTAGAAATTTATAATATTTATATAGTTAAATATTATATATTCAATTTTCAGAAAATTCTATTTATAAATAAATTTTATATATAAAAAGAATAATGTACATACTAATATAATATATACACTAGTAAACTACGTTATACAAATAATTAGATTATTTATCAGCTTAACAAAAAAAGACCTCACCCTATGTCATATGAATCTCAAGCTCCCTTGTAAAACCCTCAACATAATGAATCCATCGCTAAGCTCCCTAACATCTAACATCCAACATTCAAACCGCAAAATAAAGATTCCACAATGATTTGAATATATCGAGATCATATGAGTTTTATATCCATCGATATCTCTATATTAATCTAATATCAACACTATATGGCTAGAATAACTGGAAGACTCATAGTCCATTTCCCTATAATAGTAGATTCCGTACTTTTGAATGCTTTACTACTATAATAAAATCTTTAATACTTTCATTATATATTAAATAAATCGTTTTTATTCTATCAATCTGATTAAGCTTTTTATTTTATATAACGAAGCTTATTCTAATCAATAAAATCTTAATGAATTTCTTAAATTTTGAAAGTTTTTTGAAAACTTTAGTTTAAAGTAATAATTATTTACTAAATAAAAAAATTCTAGATTTTATTTGTTTTAATTCTCTTTCCTTTTTCCCTCTTAAAAGATTTTATATTGAATTACTATATAAGATATTTTCATAAGAATTATACCTATTTTTGATATTCTAAATAAATAATAAAGTAATTTATTAATATAATATAAAGCTTTTAATAATAGATAGTAATATAGTATATAGGATATAGATATAATATAAAGATTTTCAGAATAAATTCGAATTCTTATTCGAATTCATTTATATATAGATTAGAGATAGGTTAAATTCTTATTTATATAATGTATTCTGTATTTGTAATATAATAGTAAAGCTTATAATTGAAGAATAATTCGAAAGTGATGTACTTTATAAAAGAGTTCACTCCTTTTTAAACTTTCGATTTACTTACTCTCTTAGTTTTTATACTTACTTTCTTTATTCACTCTTCTTACAACTCTAATTTCTAAGACCTTTTAAAGCCTTTCTTTTTCTTTTTTTCTTTAAGATTTAATAATAAATAGATCTCAAAATGAATCGAATATATTCGTTATTAACAAAATAAGCATTTTGTTTATAATAAAAATAATTTTAATATTGTAATATACACCTTAAAATTTGTATAGGGATTTATATTGAATCTCTTTTTATTCGGAATATTAACTTTGCTACCACAGGGATTTCGACATGTTGTTTCTTAACATGATTCTTCAGGGGAATTTTCACATTACATCACGTATAAGTTATGAGTATTAGGTATAAATGCTACTGGGATGGAAAGTTCTTCTCGGGCCTGTATTTCATCGCCGGTAGGATATCGTGTCTCTTATCTCATATTATGAGCGTTTGCTTATGAATGGGAAGAGCTTGTCTCTTGACAATGATAGAGCGAAAACTGATACTCTCGATCGAATGTTTAGGCGAGTGCGAATATGAGATCCAAGTTTCAGATGTATTGATGCAATTGTGTGATTTGAAAATCTCACATTACATGTTCATTCACGAGATTCAAGGAATTCGGAAAATTTGATAAATTTAATCGATTTCAGATTGTAATGCACACCGGTATATACCCAATAAACGCACGCAACTCCTAAATTCCCCCACTTACAAAAGGGCATCATCACCTCTATCCCCATTAATCTTCGCCTTGATCATCTCGCTCTGACCCGCCACCTCCTCACTCCCCACCGTCGCCAAATACCTCTTAAAGTTATCACTCATCTCTACCACCTTCTCGAAATGATCGCGTCTCAATTCCACTTCCAATTTTCCCTCCTCGTTTTCACCTTTCTTCGTCTCGGCTTCATATTCAGCTAGTGCCACCGCGGTTTGGAACGCATTGCGGATCTCCCGACCATTCCATTCAGTATCTTTGAGTACCTCATCGGAGAGAATATAGCGTTTCGCAGCACTCATAATGGTAATTTCATGTCCGCGTTCTAATCCTAGCTTGGTGAAAAATTGAAGCCAGATTCTCTTGCGGCCTTCGCAGTCTAGAGGACGGTATCCAATATACACATGAATACGAGAGAAGAAAGCTGGATCAAAGTGTCCCACGCGATTGGTAGTCAGGAAGAGAATACCTCTGTAGTATTCCATCGCTCTTAGAAAGACAGATACGAGTCCGTTGCGTGTGAGTTCGGAAACTTCACGACGCTCGAGATACACATCTGCTTCGTCGATTAACATGACGGCGCCCCAGATCTCGGCTAGTTTGAACCATTTGCTGAGGGATTCTTCGACGCGGAATTCGTCGGTTCCAATATCACCGCAGGTGAGTGAGAGGAGGGGTCGTGATGTGAATTCGGCTACGCATTCTGCGGTGTAGGTTTTACCAGCACCGGGAGGACCGTGCAATAAGAAGATTTGTCCTTCTCCTTTGTTGGGGATAGGATCTGCTGACCAGGTTGTTTCGCTCCTACCGGCTTTCTTGGAGGAAGTGTATTTGTGAACGAGGGCTTTGATCATTTCCTGTTTTTCGTCTGGAAGGACTAGATTCTCGATAGCCGAAGTGTAGAATTTAGGAGGTTGACAACAATCGACGTCGAGAGCTTGCCATTTCTTAGACTTGAGATCGAAACCCATGATACGACGAGGGCAGAGAAAGTACTTGTGTCGGGAAACAATTCCATTCGCACCGGTTTCGGCAAGGGAGGGGGTTTCGCGAGGTTCAATATTTTCGTATTTGCCCCAACGTGTATTGGCCGATGCAGCAAGTCGTTTAGAATTACAATCTGTACAATTGCAGTTATAGTGTAAATCTGCAAGAATACCAGAATCATCATCATCAATACCGAGGACTGGAGCTGGATGTTTCTGTGTTTCTTGCCAATCGGCATATGTGTAGAAAGCACTTTGATCAACCACAACACGACCTTCGTGGAAACGTTTTGGCTTTTGCTCAACGGGCATACTGAAACCTCTGTAATCCATTTGTTTACCCATCAACATACTGTAGAATTTCTCTCCACGATCTTCGAGTTGTTTTCGTGGAGATAGGGCAGGATTGGCATCGACGTAATGAGCAGGAATAACCTTTAACGATGTGACTTCGCGCTCGCCTTCAAATGGTGCGATGGTGACCTCATGAGGTCGACGTCCAACAAATCGGCCATCGAAATCTAGATACCACATCTTAACTTTAAGAGGTGATGGCTGTCCTGGTCTAGTATTCTCTGTGGAGTTTTCACATCCTTGAAGAACGAAACCAGCACGTTGCTCGTCGAATTGAGCGTACACATCCATTCCTGGCTTAAACAACATCCATAACATCTCAAACGTTACTACTGGATTAGCTCTAGCATGTCGGTCATCCTCCAACCTTAACTTCTCTTCAAAGTTATCCTCAAGATACTTTTGAAGAACGCTGATATGATGACTGGCTTCCGCATCATCACAATTCTCTTTGTATTCTTGAAGTTCCTTTCGGTAATGAACAAGAATCCCATAAGGTTCCTTGATTGAAATGGTGTCTCCGAGTAAAGATTGTCCGGGATAGTATTCGACAATGGATCTCAAGGCTTTCATGATGTGTGGAGAATGAATAATGAGTTCTTTCTCCTCCATAGATCGCTCATCGAAGTCATTTTCGTCTTTCATCCCTGATGATATCACATTATCATCATCTTTGTCCTTCTTGTTCTTTTTCTTGCCATAAATGGTAGGGAACCAAATAGTAACACTGTATAAGACTTCTAGAATAGGTATTTCCGAATCACGATATCTTGAAAACGTTAGTGTCTGATTGGATAACGAGCAATACGATCAACATACGTCGTCTTCTTCAACTTATATGGTGCTGCCAACTCCTTTGTTCCTTTGATTTCACCACCTACATCCTTATACTGGACTTTGTAAAGGATCTCTGGGCATTTGATATCTTCATCCTTGCCAGCATCGCTTGATGCTTGAGTAGAAGTGGTAGCATCCTTCTCGACCTTGACGACTACATATTTCTCGCCATCTTTACTTGGTGTCTCGTTGGAATGCATGATTGAGGATATTGTGAGGAGTGAGAGCTATGTGATTAGGTATTATGAAGAAAGAAGAAAAGCGAAGAGGATGAGGAAGGATGAGAAAGAATGTGAGGATTGGGATGAATCGATCACTGAGAAGTATATAAATATTAAAAGCTGGACGCTTCAAGCAGACGAGGAGACAGCAAATTGGTGAAATTTTGATGAAATTTGTGGAGTACAACTGGTGTTTACATAGGCAGCACTCGCCGCAGCAGTCAGCCCGCAGATGAGCAACACACCAGCCTTCTCCCATTCGTTGGAGATAGCAATATATTGCCTATCCAGTATCTTGTCCTTCCCGCATTGGATACGTTGACTCACCGTGTTGTCTAGGCAAAGGATGAACGTTTTGATTATCGGCACATACGTGAATGTGGCGGCTCTTTATATGCAAATAGTAGCCCTAGGTCTGGTTCAAGTTGGTCTGGCGAGGCAGATTAGTGGATGAGTGACTAGGATCTCCGTCATATCGCTCAGCCGTAGATTTACGTGGGGTATCACCAATGGTCCCAAATTCTTCAATAATATCCGCTGATGATCAGTGGTAGGTAGAATTACGAGCAAGTACTGCAGTTACGAGGGTAGCATCATATCATTGATAGATATAGAGGTAAGATAGGTTGAGAAACGTATTGCCATTCAGTTCTTAGAGACAACAACAGTATTGAGACATTAAAGGTTGAATGTTATCTGAAATTCATAAAAGTTGAATATTGATTGTCCGACTTGATATAAGAACAACTGCATACTCTCGTTTTGCGAAAAGAGTCAACAACCATGAAATGCCTCCTCACCTTGATCTTTTCAAAAACCCTAATTACCATTGCAATATGAGATTCTTCACGGAAATTGTTTAACTGGGCCTCGATTTGCAGGGAGCTTCCGTACAACATGAAGATTCCACAACATGAATCTTACTATGTTCCCACTGGTTCCTGTTCTTGTTCCACTTTCACGATGATACTGGTGGTCCGGGCCGTCTAGAGTATGAGTAATACCTCGATTTCACGTAAAAGACAAGGCAACCAAACAGATCATGGCCGTGCAGCATCAGATGGTTGTGATTGTGTCAAATCATATGTTCGCGGTTGAAAAACTCATAGTTGCCATGTTGGAAGAATTCGCATAGATTTTTCAGGTAAAGTTCTTGAGAATTTCTGCATCATCGTCCAAAATACATGGTTACCTACCGAGGCCCATTTGAATCATTTTGCTAATACCTGAAAAGTTAGGTTTTGCATAATTCAAAAAGAATTTCTAAATTTTATATAATATATATATAGAAATCTTAAAAAGAAAATTGTATTATATAGAACTATATAATAAATAATAGTTTTATAAAAAAAAATATTATTAGATAGCTTTTATTATTAATATTATTAATATGATTTTAGAATTTATTTCAGAATTTTCTATAAGAAGTATATTAATATTCAAATTTTAATATATAATCTTTTTTAAATAGTTTTCTTTTTATATATAGACTAATTATTAATAAGAATTCCTTATCTCGTTTATTTCAAATTAAAAATTAGTTTTTATAATATTGAAAAAAAAATTATTCAATTTAGTATACAACTTGAAAAGAATAAATGAAATAAAAAAGAAAAAAAGAAAAAAAGAAAATTATTAATTCAAATTCAACGAATCGATTAATATAATTACATTTAAATTATATCAAAAATTAAAATTCTAATTCAATTTAATAAAATTCTAATTAGTTTAATTATAATAATTAAGCTATTTTTATTTATGTTTTAAATATTAGGATATATGATTAATCAAGTTTCCCTTAATTAGTATCTAGAAATTATAGAATTCTTTTATTCGGTACAAAACCTTGAAAGATTGATAAAAAGAAAAGAAAAGAGATATTAATATGAATTAGAATTTAAAGAATCAATTGATATAAAAATATTTGAATAAGAAAATATTAAATATTGAAACTATATTATTATTCAAGTTTATTCAAATAATTTTATATTAAATATAAATTTCAATTTTTGAGATAATTCGAATTTTTTTATATCAATCGATTTCTTGAATTCTAATTCATACTAATATCCCTTTTCTTTTTATTTCATATATTTTCTTAAGATTATATATTGAATTGAATATTCTTATTAATATAAACACACTATTAAATTCTAAATACGCTTTTAGCCCATGCAAAACCTAACTTTTCAGGTATTGGCAAAATGATTCAAATGGGCCTCGGTACTACCGGTCTGGGCGAGTACTTAGCTGAATCTCAAGTCGATATTATGGCTATATACAGTACGCAATATATCAGAGCCCATTCGGATATTCCAGATATGGAAGACCATGAACCTATCGATAGATTCACATCTTATGGTGCAAGTTTTCGCGTGGTAAAGGAGATTGATTATCTCAAATGATTGGGCTAGTGGTTAAGTTTAGCAATGACCTTAATTTGTGGCTGGAAATTGGCTATTCGTGTCCGTTTTTCGGGTGTATAACAATTAACAATGAATGCCTTGGTGTAGAGACATTGAAGGATATCGATATTGCTACGGAAAGGCAAGTATCTGAGAAAGACTCGGTGTTGCATCGACAAGCCTGTCACAATATATACCACCTTGAGTTCTGTAAGGCAGGTTATGCTTAACAACATGATGTAAATGTATAACATCGACGGCTATGAAGACCACATAGTCAAATATCGTTTTGACAAGTTTGAGAGAAGTCGTGTTGTGGCAGTGCTAATATGGCTAGAGATGATCGGACCTAGATAAATATTAATCCGATAGAATCTCGACAAAGTCGGTCACAATTTCCTCCTTCATCATCGTTTCTCACTCACTATTTTATACCGCCAAAAAGGCCATTTCGAGCAATCACTATTCTCGTAACGCAACTCAAGGGGCAACCAACAATCCCGAAACCCAAGGATCGAAATTGAATCCTTTCGTGAATGCCTTCCTTCCCGTCTTGCAGATCATGCAGGCAAATAGGCTACTCATTTCTCTCGTTGCATTTACGAGCACTCCCGGTAGGCATAATACCAATCCAGATATATATCTAATCAAGAATTCCACTTTTTGCAATATACACATCAGATCTATGCGAAATCAAAGCCTTCTTATCGCGGTCTCATTCGTGGTCACTTTTTGGCCCTTGGCCTTGATATCACTGATCCATCGACGAGAGGAACCTCCACCAAATGTACTGAATCTATTTTCTCCTCCAAACTATTGATTTGCAAATGTAACCGTTATACATTACTGTAATCATAGCCTCAAAGTAGTTCTTTCTTGGTTTGGTAATCAAGCCATATAAACCTCACGATTTATCATTGGTAAGGTGGTAATAAGCCTTACGGTCCGTTCCTCTGAAGAATTCTGCACGAATTATTTAGCCTGTCATTTATAATGCT
This sequence comes from Botrytis porri, assembly GCF_014898465.1. Classification (NCBI taxonomy): domain Eukaryota; kingdom Fungi; phylum Ascomycota; class Leotiomycetes; order Helotiales; family Sclerotiniaceae; genus Botrytis; species Botrytis porri. Next base: position 37,528 of record NW_024066097.1, on the reverse strand, counting down.
TCTTCAACTTGATTCCAGAGATATATGACGTGCATACACTGCTGCGCCTACAACATTTCCGATTTAGGTGGGATATCCCACTCTGTTTACTCTATTATTGGCTATAATGCCTATAAGTGTGCGCCAAACCGCAGTGAAGCGCTTAGCCGATCTTCATGGAGGGGTTATCTCAAGTTGGTGGTTGATATCTAGAAAGACTCAGCCAATTCTGAGTTTTCTCTGTTGCATCCTTTGACTGAGTCAATGTTTCCCTTATCCATGCTTTACTTGTATGGAGTTTCCAAATTTTAATCTTCTTTTACCGTCTTGATTCTCGGTTTGAGCATTTTCATAGAGTGATATCATGGTCTATACTGAGTCCAAATTTTCACATCTTTCATACTCTACCGTTGGTCATGGTAGGACGGATTCCCCAACATTCATCGATGATGCTTTCACTCCTGTATCCGGAATTGGAGTTGCCATTCCCTATCCCGTTCTACAACGAACATTCCTATTAGACCCCACGCCACCACCAAGTCCACTGTATCAAAAATTCAAATATCCCTCATCTGCCTCTTCAACGACAATACAGGGACAACAAGACCTTATAACGTTTGATAAACTTCCAGAATGGAGTCAGGATAATCCCCATATCCACTCCGGGTATCGACAAATATCTCATTCTACCTCCACCTGTTTACATTCCTGTTTCCAAATCCATAATGAAACTTTCAATATATGGTCTCATTTCATTCCTTGTATCTTATTCATTATCCTCGAAGGAATCATTATGTATTATCTCAATACACGCTATCCTAGTGCTACGATCAAAGATCATATCATCTTCTCATTTTTCATTCTCTGCGCAACGATATGTTTAGGCATCTCGGCAATTTTCCATTCCCTTATTTCACATTCTCAAAAAGGCCGCGATCTGTGGTTAAAACTCGATTATGTGGGGATTGTCTTTCTCATCATTGGATGCTTTCTTTCAGCTGTATATATGTCTTTCTTCTGTCAACAAACTTTACAATATGCTTATTGTGGAACGGTAAGTTGTCTCCTTTTTCTTTTCTCTTCCGTTTGCTCATAAATGAGTAGATTTTAGCAATGTCAAGCACGGCATTAGTTTTTCTCCTCCTACCCGCGTTTCAAGGTCATCGATGACGTTCTCTTCGTGTAGTAGCTTTCTGTGCAACAGCAGTTTCGGTTCTCATTCCTTTCATCCATGCACTGGCTCAGTCTGGATGGGACCAGGCGATGGGGCAATCGGGTATGCCGTATTATTTCGCAGAAGCATTATTGCTTTTGGTCGGTGTTTTTTGTTTTGCTGTATGTTTTCACCTTCCCCTTCTTGGAGGTGCAAGTTGGAAGACTAATTTAAAAAATAGAAACGATGGCCAGAATCGTGGATTCCAGGTAGCTTTGATCTATTGGGTAACTCGCATCAGATATTTCATCTGCTGGTTGTGTTGGCCATGGTGTTGCATTTGGTGGGACTTTTACAGGTGTTTGATTATAATTATGCGAAAGGGGAATGCAGAGGAATTATTTCATAGGATGGGTTTGATATATATGAAGTTATGAAATGGTGGGGAAGGAGAGGGGTTGTATCATAAGGTTGTACGATATGTATGGAGCTGTGAAATGGTTGGGAAATGGGAAAGGGATGTATAAATTGGAGCGACGGGTTTGGACTGTGGGTTTCACATCAGGAATTTATGATGGTGATGTTGAGACGAATTTATGATGAATGGGATGAATAGGATGAATAGGATGAATAGGACGAATTGGGATATAGATTTGGGTATGGATTGATATACATTGGATTGGATTGGATTGGAAAAGACCAACTAAGGATCATCTACCCTCGAGGGATATTCTGTGTGATTAACGAGGGTCGAAGATGAAAGGAGTCAAGAATGAGGCTGAGAATGAGGAAGTTATTGTAGACTTTGAGCTCAATTCAGAGGCTGCAATGAACACAGCCAAACAAGCAACCAGTAGTCCTCTCAAAGTGATATTTGGAGCAAGCAATAATCTCAATAACATTGGTCCAAATGCTCGAGCCCACTAAATGTTACTCGCTTCAAGTACAAATGAAATGCAGCAGAGACGTGAGAGGCACATCGTATGATCTCAAAACATACGTCTTTTCCCCTCGTTTTCTCTATACTATCACATGCGCAACTACGACTAACCCGAATTTACCAACATCTCGGGGCCCCAAACTATCGTCCCAAAAAGCCTAGGAACTCTTCCCGATCTTCCCCGTTATATCTTCTTCCATGTCCATATCGTCCGATCACGAAAATCATGACTGTAATGAGATCAACCTGCACACGAGACCCAGGGCCAGGGATAATACAATTTGACATATAACGCTCTGACGGACCCATATTCCCCGCGTGGAGTACAGATAATGTACGACGACGGAACCACGGCTTCTGGAACGTGATTTTTCCTTCTGTTGTCCCGCATACATATTCCGTGTATTGAGACTATGGATTTACGTACCGGATGGGAATGGGGAAATGAATTCATTCATGCCACGTTCTCATCACATGTTGAAGTTAATGTAAATGTTGTGTTTTCGCGACTTTGAATACTAGAATGCTTTGGCTAGGTCGTTTCATGTGTACCCCATAGCAATAGCATGAGACGATGCGACTACAGGAGGAAATACGGAGAGTATGACTGGAGATGTGGTACCAATTACGTGCTTGCCCAACAAGATCGGAACACATGTCCATCAAATGTACCAGGGGAACAAATCGGGCGCGGAGAAATCGATTGTTGGTATCATGGTCGGTATTTCTCGGTATTGGCATTGCTTTTGATTACTGGCTGGTTGTGCCTTGGGGCTCGAGGATCTTTCTGGAATATACCATAATACGATAATATCCCATGTGTTGGTGTCCACGGGTATGCATGAAGGGTGATTAGGGGTGGGGCTGCTAAAGGTACAGCAAGGACCTACAGGAAGGACGAAAGACGCCTGATGTGTGACGACCCAATCCCATAGCCAACCATCAAAATCAAAGGTTTGGTATACATATTCCCATGATCAACGAGTGTTTCAATTTCCCAAACAGCAATAAGGAAGGTTGGTCACATCCACAGCGTTTCATCAGCACATTACGTAACAAGGCCTGCATTCGTTCGCTTTCGCTCGCTATTCTCTTGCTAAGATTCATTCTCTAGTCGCACTGAGTATCACAGGTATTCTTTACTCAATCATTCCTCCGGAATATAATTGTCATGCCAATGATAGCACACTCGTTATATCATTACACCGATACACGTGTCAAGAACATTTCACAACGCGCAGCTGAAATGTCCTCCTCGCATATTCTGCTTGGACGGTTGGCGTTAGCCCCTGAATACTATTCTCACATAATCCAAGTCCAAGTGGTTAAGGCCGAGAAGAGAATAGAAAGTTCACTAAGATGCAAGGACATCAAGCCCAATTCTACCTTTCAGGGCAAGATTTGCCACCTACAGAGGCACGGTTAGTTCCGGTTGTGCAACCAATGGAATACTTATAAAGTTACATGGCACTCCTGCATTATGACATACATATATACACACTCTGATATCTACTGAAAGTTCTTGATACTGTAATGTGATATCATACTCAGAGCAGATCTCAGCATACTTATCAATTCTTATATCTCGAATCAATTCGTTGCCAAATTGAAGCAACGTTGCTTGTTATCAAATACTTTTTCACCTAGGAGCGTCTCTGTCATATTTGTTTACTTATTCGGGTTGGATTCGAATACTTAAGTAGATAAATGAACAAGGCTTGATCAAAATTATCAAACACACCATGGCGAAATCATCAATCTCGTCCTCATATTCATCTACATCATCATCTTCCTCCTCAGCATATAATGTAGGACCCTCAAAACCATCCTCCTCAACCTCATCCTCAAGGTAAGTCCTACAAATCTTTTCCATCTCACTCCCATCAAGATCAGCATTAACACCCCTCCCAGCGCTCACCCTCCATCCTACAAAATTCTCTCCACCCTAATCTTTCCAAACACCCCTCAAAAACATCACACCGTTGGTCGAGGCACTCCCGGCAACGGCATCACTCCTTGGATGAACAGTGGTGATCTAAGAATTCTAGGGGGACGAAGAGGAAAATTGGATCAAGTGGATCCGGAGAGTTTGACAAGTTTTTGTTGATCTTTCGCTATGTAAATTATTCTTCGCGATGCGGAAGACGATTGTGGAGATGAGTAGTTGGATCATGGGAAAGAGGGGAAAGTTACGAATGTATGAATTCTACGAGCAACGGTCTGGAGTTATGCAAATGGGAAGGAAAGGAATGGAAAGGAATGAAAAGGAAAGGGAAAACTCGGGGAAAAGAGATGGAAAAGTGTTTATTCGGTGCATCGCATTATTCGGAAGGGCGTTCTATAATCTAGCTTGAAGCTTCGCATTATCAGGTTTAGGTTTTCGGGTTACTTTTGGAGAGGGTATGCTCCATGCATATTTTCACGTTTGGATTTGGATCGAAGTTTTGGATGGATGGACGGATGGATTAGCGAGGAATTTGGAAACTGGGAGGTATTTCTATGCTTCAAATAATTAATGATGAAGAAAGATACCCTGGACTATTCAAACTCATTGCATAATTTTATATATATGAGAGAAGTCTTCCGTTTATTTATTTATCCGTTTCTTTGCAAACCCAACCACAACATTAAAATCATCCGAAACACACAGTAGGTAGGTTACTTGTCGAAATCTCACATTAACTAACATTAACCTTACCGATCTGATCTGCACATTACACCATACAGTACGCAGTAATCTTACAGTAGTGAGAAATAATATCAGATCCGACAAGCAACAAAACCCCCCACCCACGGAGCCCACCTCTATCTAGATTCTAAATTGCCACGAGATCTAGAGTATAGATGTGCAACAAAATCTCTGAAGTGTGAACTAAGGTTATGATTCAGAAAAATGTCCAGGTCAGGTGGGGCTCGGTCATGGCGTGGAGGGAGATGTGCAACAAAAGTGTGTTTATGTTTATGCAAATGCTAATGCTAATGCTAATGATCAATCGGGTTAAGGTTATTACTATGTATGTATGCTCCGCTCGCCACGACTTAAGGGGTAGCTCATCTTCACCGCTACAGTAGAGTAAATATCGATAAATGTAGTGGCAAGTTAAGAATAACTAACTCCGTTGATAGTTAGATACCTAACCTAGATCTAGATTCCGATTCCGATTCCGATTTGGTACTTGATTCAATGCAATGTAATACAAGCAATATAATGGTAAGCTAGATAATCTTATGCAATAAACCCTAGATATAGTAAGTCAGTACGTACTATTACAATACTAAGTAGTAGGTATGTGTTTATTACATTCCACCGTGGCAAGGTCTCAGATGTCATTTGATACGTAATGATATTTAAAATCTTGAAGGTATTATGTTGGTCTGGTTTGATTTGGGATTGATATGCTAGGTTGAGATGTCAGATTCCATGACAACCCCGTGGCGACAAAGATGTGCAACAATTGGGTTGAGTAACTTGGGGATAAGGGATAGGAAGGTTTGAAAGTTGGAATGGGGGGTATTCTGCCATGGGGGTTTGTAGATGTGCAGCAATGGGGTGGATGTGAGATACGGTGAGAGCTCAAGAGCTAGAACAAACGCCATTTCCCGCCACGGAGGATTGTAGATATGCAACAAAGGGGTGGGTATTAGATACAGCAAAGTTCGATATCTAAAAATAGGGTTTCATCCCGCCACGGGGGTTGTAGATGTGCAACGAAAGAGCCAAATACAAGGGATGGTAAAGTTTTAGGGTTAGAATGGGGGTTTATCCCACCACGGAGGTTTTGGATGTGCAACAAAAGAGCCATACCCCATATACAGTAAAAGCTAGTAGTCAAAATAGCTTTGGATCCCGCCACGGGGGATTGCAGATGTGCAACAAATACCCGTGATACATGAGGTCCAAGTAGTCTCTACCTAGTCCCACAATATTAGTATGAGATGCAGTGAGTGACGTAGCAAGATGTGCAACGAGAACCCGGATATGATTTGTAAAATTATCCTTCCCTATTTCCTCACATCTACATTTAGAATCAAGTAGTTTCGGGTTCTACTGTGGTTTTGTTGAGATGTATGATAAAAGCTCGCTATAAGATTAATTCACTCTACCATAATAGGTTATTAGATATACAATAGAACTTCGAGGTCTGATCTTGATCTTGATCTATCGGCCCAGGCAGTATTCAGTCTCATCATGGTGCAATGAAAATATGAGATAGAACCCCAATATGATATCTCATCGTATGGTAATTTCAGACGCGCAAGTAATCGCCAGATATTCAAGAACTGGTCTCGATTGATGTCCGCCATGGTGCAGATTTAGATATGCAGCAACAGCTGAATATCTCTCGTATTCCTAATCCTTCACATGAATATCAATTCATCCCAATTCCACCATAGAACACAATAAGATCTGCAACCAAATCTTGTCAAGCTAAAACCCTATATTCCACCATGGGGCATTGCAGATTCCTATCATATCATACAGAATCGAAATCTCAATTTAGATCAAAAGTTCCCAGTTCCCAGTTCCATACAGCAACATTGATATATATCAACCCCCTCCCTAGAAAAAATCTCACATTCCGTCGCGGACAATTCTCAGATATGCGTCTATCCAAGATCTACTGGGTTTGTATTGAAGGACTTCCAAGGCCCGTCATGGAATGAAATGGAATAATAGTCCACCATGGAACAGAATCAGAAATGCAACAAGAATCTTAAAACGGTTAAAATCCATCCCACCATGGAATCGAACCGAATCAGATATGCAACAAAACTCCAGCAATATCCCACACCCATCACAGAGCGTTACAGATACGCCGTAATCCACGAACCTAAATAATAGACTTTCCACGATAGAGAATTAGATATCAAGATAAGTACCTAACTCTTATCATCGTACAACATCCAGATGTAATCTTACAACAAACGAGCATCTATATTCAAAGAACACACGATAAAAGTTCAAAAATCCATATTTACCGCCATGGAAGGATAATAGATATGCAACAAAACCCACTAACTCTTCTAGATATTATACTGTGAGAAAAAAAAGAGAATGAGAATGAAATTGAGATTGAGAGATACAAAAACCCTTCTTTCCACCGTGTAAAAGTACTAGATGTGCAACAAAACTAAGCTAACTCTTCTAGATATTTCATTATAAAAAAGAAAAAAAATAATAAGGAGAAGGAGATTTACAAGAACCTCTCATTCCCGCCACGGGAAATTCTTAGATGTGCAACCAAACTCCAAAATGATCAATATCCCATCAAGTAATGGAATAAAATAAGAACCAAACATACAACAAAAGTCGAAACCTAACCGACTTCCCACCACGGCGGATTGTACTTGATCTTGGTTCTGATCTAAATCACTACGGTAGAGAACTAGTTGACTTTGACCTCCGTCGCGATAGAGATATCTAGATATAAACTTGCTCTAACTCGATACGGGATTAGAGGGAATCTGCCAGGAATCCCCCCGAGGAATGACTTATATTTCACGGTGACAGAATCAGATATGCAACAAAAGATCCAGAAACAACTTTTATTCCACGGTGACAGAATCAGATATGCAACAAAAGGTCAAGAAACAATCCAATCTAATTCCACGATATAAGATCCGAAACATGCACATGCAATACACCATGATCTAGAAATTCCACCACGGAACCTCGTGGACCAACGAACCACCACGAAAAAGAGTGAGATGCAAAACCAAAGAAAACGCCAAATGTAGCTAAAACCCCGTCGCGGGAAATTGTCAGATATGCAACAAATCCAAACCAAAGTACCTACTGACTACTAATCTTCCACCGCGGCAGAACTGCAGATATGCAACAAACGAAAAGGTGTAGCTCTAGGTTCCGATATGTGATTGGATACAATATTTTAGATGTACTTAGCGAGTCGCGTGCCGCATCTTGCGACACTCCTTGCTCGTCTCCTTTTCTACGTTCGTCTCCTTTTCTACGTTCGTCTCTCTCAAATGTATCGTCCGTAACCCCTATTTCAAAACTCCCCGTGCACGATCAATTCCCCCATCTACCTAATCATCCCCTTCTTCCACTACCCCACCACCCTCTCCATAAACAAACACCTAGCCGTCCACACCCTCCCCTCCTCATCCTTTTCAGGCCACATCCCATCCTTCATCCCCACAATCCTATACCCCCTCCTAGCATACCAATCCTCTCTCTCCACCGGCTGCTTCTTGATTTTCAGCCCCGCATTCCGTTCTTCCTTTCCCGGATATTCCTTCGCTATAACTTCTAATATTAATTTTTTCGCAGAGATCGGGGGTGAAGAGGCAAGTGTTTCAATTGTATCCATAGTTGCGCGACCTAGACCTAAGCTACGCATAGCGCCGGAAATGTAGAGGCCTGATATTTTGTATGTGGAGGAGGGAGAGGAAGAGATGGGGGAAGATGGTTGGACTTCGAGGGCTATGTGGCCGACGGGAAGGAAGGATTGGGGTGGTGAAGGAGGGGTACGAGGTAGTGCATTGAATGTTGTTGCGGAATCGATTAATGGTTCTGATTCCAAGGGGAAATGCGTTATGTGAAGTTTATGAAGATCATCGCGAGAGATGGTGGTGATTGGTAGAACCTGACGCTCTTGTTAGATTTGTCGGATAATTGGAATAGAGATACGTACGATCCATTGAAGAGTAATAGCACCCTGCCTCTGTTTTTCGCGCCATGATTCTACGTATTCTGAGTTCCAGGTACAGGCTACTCGTTGATTGAACAATCTCTCGACATGGGATGGAGAGTCTGGATCCCAAGGAATGAGATCGACTTTTGCGAATTTTGGGGATGGAGAGGGGGAAGGGGTGATAGGTGATATAGCCATTTTTGTGTACTATAAGTGGACAATGAAAAAGAAGAGGAGATTAAGAAAAGCAACTGGAGAAGAATTCGATACTTAAATATACTGTCGTACTCTATCTTACCTCAACTACCTACATATAGACATTATGAAATGACTCATAGATTGCTTATGATTGCTATCTAATGATAATGAGGATTTGACTTCCCCGTATGATAATTCGCATATCTCCTATGATATGCGAGATCGAAATGTGACATTGAGAGAATGGGGGAAGTCTTTCTTAGCTTTAATGAACGAGATCTAACCGTAAGTGTATCGACGAGTCGATATCCAATGGCATATTAGTCTTTACTGTTAAATCCGTTAATCCGCCGAGGGTAGTCAATCAATACCTACCTATAGTAGGAGAATTGTGGTCGATTCATTAGAAATTGAAAGAAGTCAATGAACGTCGGATGCTAGTTGTCGTCAAAATCGTAGGATGTGCATGAAGTGAAGTTCATATTCAAAATCGCTGGTTTTAAGTGGGTCAGATTAGAGATCAATGATTGGCTGAGCTTCCATCATTTTTGAACAAACTATTTTTTGAAAACATCCGAAAAAGATACGGACAAGAGGCTGGATTTTTGATGTGTAGGTGGGACGAATAGATATCTTGAGTCAGTTTGAGTCAACTAAGCAATTAAGTTTATATTGATATCAAAAATACTTGTGAAATAATGTAATATCTGCCAGAGTATTGTGTACACACAAACGTGCGACTCAAAGGCTTATATCTTCAATTGAAGTGATATGAAGTCTATTTAGATGGGTCTTTTCCTAAGGCCAGTGTCATCTGGGTGCAATTTTGCCCCTAATCCCAGTTCCGAAACGCCATCGCTATGTAAATGTAAAAGCAAATCTTCAATCATAGTTCCATAAACAAAAAATATTCCCCGATGAAGAATGAGAAGAGTATTCCCTCCACATCGTCTATAACCAGACCAAGTTCCCCAATGCGACCACTCCAATCATAGCCCACATCCATTCCCAATTCTTCCGCATCCCCAAACCCAAAGAACTAGCACCACTAGTAGAATTACTACTGGCAGTTAAAACACTCGTACTAACGTTCGTCCTTCCGGTAGTTTCCCCATAAATTCCATTCATGATATCCGCGGTATCGATACTAGGTCCTACGTTGAAGAAATCTACCAAGATAAAAGTTGGTTTGATGCCCCATTCACTCTTACACTGCTCTGCTTGAGTTCTCAATGCACCTGTTGTGTTGGTAGCAGGGGAGTTTGTCGTAGTGATGTTTTTTACATCTGGGATTGTGATACCAAATGATTGAGCCATGTCGGCGAAATGGTTAATGAGACCCATGTAATTAGATGAAACGGCGGCGGAGGCAGAATCGACACTGCTAGGACGTTGGAGTGTACAATTGAAGGCGTCTAGAGAAAGAACTCCAAAGTAGGTTTCGAATACGTATGTAAATTCTGGAAGAAGATATGGATATTTGGAATCATAGTCAATGCTTGCGATGAAAGTAATTAATCTTGTATTGGCAGTGATGAGAGTTTGAAGTGTTGGCCAAGTAGCGATCGGTGCGGTGGTAGAAGTAGGAGTGTAGCCGTAAGTATCGATACCGGAAGATGAGAAGACTGATCCGAAAGTAGCAGCTGATTTGTCGTCGGAATTAACAAGGATCAAAGTGACAACTTCGTTAGTATTCGCATCCATCCATGTTTTAATTTCCTTAAGAAAAGTCTCGAGACTACCACCATCGAGGAGTAAACAAGATGTGTGACATAGTTCCAAAGTTCCATTCGAGTCATGAACTTGTGCTTGAAGTAATCTAATACCGGCGGATAGAGCAACAGTAGCGTTATAGAACTGGTTCCCGGATGTTGAATACCCTGTCGTTGAGTCTCGAAGGAATGCAACGTCATGAGCACCCATATGTGTTATGTTGTTATAGTTTCGACTACATAGTTCCGGTGAATTATTACAGGCAGTTGTGCTTGTTGATACTGCTGCTTTAGCGACTGATACGAAACTGGTTGATGATGATGTAGCTGATGTTGCAACTGCAATAGCTATCGACGACGATGATAATTCTTGACTTCCATATCCTCCATAACTTCCACCACCATTTTGAGGCATGGCCTGTGAAGAGCTAACCAAAGAAAGAATTGCCGTTACGGCAAATACAAATGACCGCATATTTAATGCGTAAAGGATTTCCAAGAGAATGAGATAAGAATCCTTCGTTCGAAAGAGTGGTAAGGCTATAACATGTGTTGCTTTTGAAGAAATATGACAAAGAAAACACCACCAGTGCTCAACAACAGATATATGAGAAAATTCACACACCCAAAAATAAAAATCTTGGAAAGAAAGAAAGAGGCTTCAAAAGTATGGAGAACTTTTGATCAAAGTAATAGAGTCCCCATATATGAAAAACTACGGAATACGTTACGACTCGCCTCATTCTACTGCGCCTCGTTGCCTCTTTCAATTAATTCTCTCGAGATTGTCGTAAGCCAGCAACATTACGAGTCTTGGAAAAGTGGGCCTCATCCGTATTTGAGTAAGAATTAGAAAGGAGAACTTCCAATCAATACTTCTAGATCTGCATGAAACGATGGAAAGGTCCCGGTTTGAGGATGGTATAGGATGTCACACCGGGTGATGCTTGTTCAAGTCAAATCGTTTATACTGACTGACGTTTGAGGTTGGTGAGAGAGCGAGGATCGTTGCATGTCAAAGTCAAAAAATTGGCTGGAAAGGTACGAAAATCTTCCTAGAGCCGTATCTATTTTTAACCTTCATTGAGGCGCGTTGAGAAATCAATGCATTCCAAGACCCCAGAAAGTGCAATCGGTCAAGTCGGTGTCGCGGAAGATGACGAGGACAATCGATTCGATTGACCAATTGACCAATGTAAGCTTTTTCTATCACGCAACAATGGAGAATGATCTTCAAGTGTTGAACTTGCAGCTGGTCCTTGAGCTGGAACCTGCCACCAGCCCACCTGCCAAAGTAATCAAGTGGATGAAGTTGTTGAAGAAGGCTGAAGATGTTGATCTTATGCCAGCCGCCATATGCAAGTCCTAGCCACCGGGAATACCCCTTTCCTGAAGAGGCCTAGCTTAGTGAACAGTAGGTAAGCAGACAGGAAACCATCACCATGAATAAACATCAATGTACCAGTATCAAATATTAGTACTCTTTGGTCGTATATCAGACCTTCCAAATGAAAGCTCTACGAGTCTGCCTTGTCTATTCGTCTTGTAGCCATATCGAAATCTGAAAAGAGATTGAGAATTTCCCATCGTCTCCACTCTATTCCGAGTCTACCGGATACAAACCAAAGATCAGACCCGTCAATCCACAGTTCATCAAACAACATCCGCTCCATGCTTCTCCTCCAGAATCTCTCGAGGTTCGACGGTTTGGTTCTTTCGCGGGGTGAGGAGGTATTGTGTCAAATATGTACGATGTAACGAATGATCCTGTTGGATGGTTGATTACCTGAAAGCGATATTGAATCTGGATGATTCGAAAATGATTCAATAGTAATAAGTCAAATGGAGATGTAGATGAAACTCGTATAAGGTTATGCTTACGCAGGCGAGCCTGGCACAATTTTAGTGCAGAGTAGGGACGGCCATGTGTAAGGTTGGGATCGCCCAAGTGAATTAACTTTACCCCCTATCACGTGTGAATTTAAAGGACCTTATTTCGATCACCCAGACTATGAGATGTGAACGACAACGTATCTCTTATCGTTTCGCTCCACGTTCAGAACATGGTATCCAAGTTTGGGGATGCAAGGACGGTATAAAAGTGTTGCTTTCACATCCTTCGAGCTCGTCGAGCATATCATGTCTCTGTATTGAATTGAAACGGACCAATTTCGATTCGTCATATTACTCATCTTCCCTCTTACATATCGAAGTATAAAAGCATATCAAGGTGTCTAGATTTAGACTGTCATATTATTGGAAACATTGTGTTTTGATGTAATGACACTGTTGAGATACATAGAGGCATCTATAGTATTCATGTTTACTGAAGCATTAGTATCTCTCGATTCGCAAAGTTGACTGTCTGTGGATGAGGCGTCGTATACAAGTCTCGATGAGATCCTACACGCGAATTCAAGCAACCAGTATGGTGATGACAATGCTTTCTCGTGTTTCTCACCTACAATTGGTATGTGTTGTTGGGTTCTCGCAATAACCATATTACATTTGGCATATATTTGAGTGCTAACTAGGTCTTTCTGGATCTGTCGACCGTTTTCAAGGTCTGAGGTTGGCTTGAACATTGATAGGGAGGATGGAGGTGACGGGCTAGACAGGGGGGAGAAGGAGGGTAAATGGAGAGGGAGAAATTGAGAGGAGAGAGCCGAGCAATGGAGAATGTGAGGTAGAAAAAAGGCGCAGAGATAAAAAGAGGGAGAAAAGGGACGGAAATTTACTGTGAAGATGATGTAACAAGACAATATATGCCACTATACTATTCAGTATATCACTCCCCCAGAGCAAATGATCAGCCATTATGTCTTAGACCAAAAGACCCTTCAAAATCTTAAACATTACAACCTGCAAAGAAGTATTCCAACCTACACTCTAAACCTATCATCGAGTGAAAGGTCTGCGATACCAATTCTCATTATCCCGTAAATATCCATATACATACAACACCCCAAACAAAAACCCAACCATCCCATCTGCTAATCCTTCAAGAATCATGCTTGCTTAACAGAATAGCGGGGTCATCGCTTTAGAATAAAAAATAAATATCATAGGTTACCCCGCATCACGTGTCAAATGCTCATTTCTGACTTTGACTTCGAATTAGAATTCCCAACATCGATATCGATATCGTTCTTCAACACTCTGTCCTATATCATCTCCCCCCCCAAAAAAACAGGAGGCTCACACCCATTCCGAAACCCCTTGTATTCCCAATATCTCAAATTCCACATCCCAAACCGTCTTCCCTTCCTTCCCATCACACAAAAAAACAACACAGCACACAAAATCCAAACCCAACAATGACCTCTTCATCCCCCGAAAGCAGCGCGATCGATTATAAGAATCTTCCTACGCCACCCAGAGCCGTTGCGGATTTTTGTTTGATTCCCGTATTTCCCCTTTTCATCTTTCATCCTCTTTTCTTATTCACACACACTCTCTCGATTTGTCCAGCGGTCCAGTCAAGCTAACAAACCATAGATCGGTACCCCCACAGCATCGGTATCGAAAGAAGTAGCTGCTGTGCAGCGATTGATGAAGGCTAGTGGGTTGAGCTATAGTATGCATTCTGCTGGGACTACTGTTGGTGAGTGTTTTTTCCCTTTGTGTTCTTGCATCTTGAAACATTTTCGGAAGTTTGGGAGGCTAGAGTTTCGAGGTGATAGTTAACGAGACGGAATCATCGCGATTAGAAGGGATGTATTGAAGAGTTCATGAAATAAAGATTTATGGTTATGGAAATCTTGCAAGCGCAAGTACAAATGCAAGTGCAAGTTCGAGTGATATCATACTGCATACATAAATAGATACAGATCATAGCATAAGAACCTCCACTCCACCTCACAACAACCGCATAAAATACTAACCACCCACCCCACTACATAGAAGGTACCTGGGACGAAGTAATGCGTCTAATCGGTCAAGCGCACACGCTCGTGCATCAGAACGGGGTTTTGCGCGTTCAGACGGATATCAGAGCTGGGACGCGAACGGATAAGGAACAGCATTTTGCGGAGAAGGTTGCGAAGGTTGAGAGTTTGCTTGCGGGGGAGGAAGATGGTGGGAAATAGAGAAGGGGGGAGAGATTGATGAATGGGTGATGAGGGAAGGGATTTGGAAGTTGGGGATATCTGAAGAGTTTTGAGGGGATGAAGATAAGTATATGCGAATCCCTAGCAATGAATGAAGAACTGAAGAATGCTTGGTTTGTGGATGCTATCGGTTAGGGTAATAAGGGGAAGTTAATAATGTGAAGAATATCCATCACGTGTGTGAGAATGATAAACGGTTAAAACGCACGGTTTAATCAAGGGTACATATAGGGCTGTGCTTGCTACGTCTCCAAACTCAAAGAATGATATCTATATCACAAAAAGTATCTCCTGATACTTTCTGCTCGATTTCTAGGATTCATTGTCCCTGTCTTTATATTCAGTACCCAAGTAGCGTTCTTTTGCACTTTGTATTTGCTAGGTAGCATAACCGGGATGACAGTAATTATTCGAATTGTGTCAAGCATTCAATATACATTGTTCAAGTGTGCTGAGATATTCAATGAACATACTCCATGGTTGATCTTGACATTCGGGGTATTGCACCGATAATGAACTGTCTTCATTTAGCCTTCGCCGCACCAATCGTAGTTTGAATAGAATTAATTTTCGTCTCCAAAAACTCCGCTTTCTTCGCCTCATTCAACCAAGGTATTTCAATTTCACCCACACAATTTCGGATCGAATCAATCAAAGCCTTAGAATTTGGTGCATCGTCTAGGATTCCAAGGAATGAAACTCTTGGTATACCGAGTGCTGCTGCTATTCGAGTTTCGGATCCTTTAGGCAGTTGTACTAATCTTGTTGGTGGTTTGGTAGGGTATGCTTTTGAGGCTGTATTAAGGAGTTGGGGAAGATGGGAGTTCAATATTGGGTGCTGATTGGAGCGGGCGACGAATATGGCTGAGAAATGAGTTTGGGGTGGACTTTGAGGACTGGAGTTGAGCTCTTTAGATTGGGGTCGAGTTTCTGGTTCTGTGGGGAGAGTTTCTTTGGTCTCGAAGCCTCTTTTGGATGATTCTTCTAGCATCCGATGGATACTATTAAGGCCTGTGATGATATAGGATGATATTTCAGGCGACGAAGGAATCTCTGAGGACCCCTCATTTTCTGACTTCAGGTCTCTTCTCTTACGCTTCTTGCTCCGCTTTCCTTTAGATGGAGTAATGTGATTGGAACGATATGCTCCAATGGGGGACAGTAAACTACAGAAATGATTAGCATTGCAATCACTATTAGCTTGGCATTGCTTTCGAATGATCCTTGGATAAATACTGCAGAACTACCTGCATTCACGTCCTGACTGGACAATTTCAAGGAGAAGAGTGACGTCAAGGAGAATCTCCTTGTAACATAATCAGTGACTGAAAGATAATTTCAGGTTCTTGTGCATTAGAGAATGTACACACCTGCATAGAAGTTCCACAATGGTTTCTTGATCTTTAGAAGATACTTGTGGCCTGAATTTTCAGATTAGTATTGTTCCATTACAATCATGTGCGTATCGTATAGCAGGTACTGAATGGTTACTAACCAAATAGCTAATGTAAATGGAGTATCCAATTCATAGATGGTTTTAGTTTTTCTATACTCCATTTTTTTTCTTTCTCTTCTTCGCTGTCCTGGGGGATAAATATACTAGAAGAATTGTGAAGATTGATATTCTCTATTGATTTCCACTCATTGAATCATGTGATCTATGTATGTTTGTATCGTTTTGGCGATTGATATTTGTGTGATGCAGATGTTCAAAACCCTATGGAGTATTTGATGCATCGGTAGACCAGATTGAACCAACGTACTAACTTCCACTAACCACAATTGGGCTTAGTAGCTGCACAGAATTCTGCTTCTCTGGTAATGCATGTATGCCTCAGGCGTTGATTCCTTCTGTTTGGCGCGTGAACTTTGTCACCTTAAACTCTCAAAGCCTTGCCACTTTTACGATTTTATGTCTAGGCAGTCTCATTCAACATCATTTTCTTGAGAATTGCTACGGTTGTCAGCAGTACTCCCTGCCGCTTTAACACACACAGCAAGAGTTAATGGTGGGGCGACGAAGCTCCATGACACTTATTATTAATTCCTACCTAGTGGTGAACTGTTGATAAGAGTAGAGTTATGACTAGGTGCTAGGTAAATCATCATCATCAAAAATCCTTCTATCATAATCATTCCCAAAATTAATTCACACCAAAAACTTCTTCTAATATTTCAATTCCAGCTTCTTTCTCTTTTCTCTATATTGCAAAAAAGACATTGATTTCGCTTATGAATAAAAGGAAAAGAAGACAGGTCTCCTTTGATACTTATTAATCACTTCACTTCACTTCACTTCAATACCAGACAATACATCGAGTTACCTTACTTTTTACCTTACCTGACCTGAGTTCCAGGTACTTTTCCAATCCGATTTCGTGGGTTGCAACTACGTAACTACCTACCTCTCTCTCTCTCTTATTTACTTCTCCTCCCACTACACATACACTCACTACACGCACATAACAATCTTTTTTCCCTCTGCTTACCACCCTTCCCCTAACAGATTTCTATCGGGAAAACTTTAATAAATGGTAGCTTTCGATACTACATCTTAATCGCATAATCAATCTACTTCAACCTCTTAATTCTGGTCCTACGAATCTACCCCTCTCATTCCGTCATACGGCGGTACCCAAAAGGTCAATTCTTCAATCTCATCCCAAAATTCACCAGCCCCAACCTCGTGCGGGGAATGTCAATTCAATAAAATATAATCACACATGCGATTTTCTTACAGGTTCGCTGTGTGAATTTTAACGAAAGCTTTCTTGCCGCTACAGCTTCTGCTGTCCTGGACAGCTTCTACCCCATTCATCCAATTTCTCAACCTTACCAAATGGACCAAGATTCAGTAGAGTCGTCGCCAGAACGTGCGGTCTCATCGGAGCCTTGTTCGACACACCCACTTCCATTTGATGATAGCGAACAACATTCTGCAAGAAAGCGACAAAAGACTTCCAGAAGTGGCTCGAGAAATAGGTCGGTTGATACCACCAAAGCTTTAGATACTCTACCCGATTCGATGTCTTCACATGATGATAACTTAGATGCCAACCATCACCCTCTCCCACCAAGCACTCCAACGCGTCCTACCACGGCGCTCTCTCAAGCTGGCCCAACATCCAGTCAAGTTACAATTAATCTGCGAACTCCTCAACATCGTTTAGAATCGCCTTCCCCCAACTCGCCTTCTCCTATGAGTCAATCAAATATACAAAATACAATGGACGACGAAGGTACCAGAATAAGTATTGAATCCGAGAGTGATGTTCTATCAACTGTGCCAGCTTCAGTCATTGAAACCCCCTCTTCTTCTCCTTCTGCGGCAGGAGGAAGCCCAGAGGTTGAACTCGTTCCTATCAGTTCTGATGATCCTGAGAGAAGTCCAACCCTTGCTATCATCAACGAGGAGGAAGTATTTCCCGATCCTCTAAATCACTTCCCTTACCAACGTCGCGGAGAGAATCTACTCATGGCACTTAGAAGGGCTACAAACATTTTGCAATATGGTGAGGAATTCTGCGCAACCGAAAGATGTAGAATGTATCTAACATTGAGTGTAGAGCCCATTGACACTGAGGATATATTTATTCGACTTCGAAATTGGATAGATGATTTCTTGCGCTCCGCAAATTCAGATAGTCGCCTGCATGGCGCATTCACTAGATACAGAGACTTTTGGTTTGCATTCTCGGACTTGATACTTGCATTGCATTTTCGAAGGTCAGTAGTACTTGCAAATACAGAGGTCGCTCCAAGCTAATTCTTGATAGTGTTCGCTTTGGTCCTTTCATGTACAGAGTAAATGCACAATCTAAATCTCTAACTCAGTTCCTGTACCGATACGCCAAACTCACAGGGAGATTCCTCGCAATGGACGTCAGAACCTTAACATATGATGCAGATCCAACGTCGGAGCTTGTATCACCACAATTTCTTCGCACTTATGTTCAATTACAGAAGTTCGAGACAGAGTTAAGTCACATCGGAAGAAGTGTGGAAACATGTTACAATTGGAAGTGGGACGAAGATACTGCCGAATTTCAAGCTTACTTCGAGGAGGGTGGCGGATCCATGATTCTCCTGACCAGATACGTCGAAGGCCACTTGCGACTTATCCCAAATTATCCAAGACTATTTGAGAATTTGACAGATCCGACAAGATTATTGGAGAGAATGAATACTGTTGCTGGAGCTACGGCTAAGAGCCAGGTCCCACCTGATGTCCATGACGACGCTATGCGAAAGTTGGCCATTGGATACGAATTTTTTAATATCATGTCGTCGGGATTGGATTCTATCATCGAGAAAAATGTTACCTTTCTGACTCCTGACGCTGCAACTACACATCTAAGTTGTCTCTCGTATATATTGTGGACCACAGCATTCGCCATCCCTCACATAGCGAGTGCTCGGTTTGAAAGTCAGAAAATGATTAGTCCCGAAATTGCGGACACACACCTCTCCAAGGTCGTTGCTGTCGACTGGAAGGTTTCCGTCCTTCAAAAGCTCATCACATCCAGTCAGATGCAACTTCGGGTGATCGGTGTAACAACTCTCTGTGTGGACCTCGTGAGTCTCTTTGGTTCTCATCGACCAAGAGAAGGAAAAGAAGCGACCTCCAGCAATATCGCAGTTCTATCCTACTTTGCAAAGTTCCTATTGCAACATAAGCTAATCGACTACATTGTCGGTATTGGGTCTCACCCCGAGATCATTAATGAAAGTCACAATATTGTTGGCTTTTTAGTAGTAACAAAAACCTACCGAGCTGAGCATACCGATACTATCTGGCAAACTGTTACGACGAGCCAGGATCCAAGGGTTGTGGAAGCCATTTTAAAAATGGTAAAGAAAATTTTCCATCTCTACGAATTTTCACAATGCCTCTATATCTGTCAGAAAGTTGCTGCCCTCCCAATACAGGCGTTCACTGTTGCAATGAGAGATTTTTGTGAAAGCCTATTCAGAGAACTTGCACACAAATTGGGCCCTAGGGACCTCGACATTTCTCCCTATGAAATTTGTGTCCGTCTGATTCGTGAGTCTTCGATCACTAGCGATGATTGCCCAAACGGTTATCCTGAAATTCAGAACTTTGCGGCAAGCAACCTGCGTGAGTTGCTAGTTCACGGACCCGGTCCAGAGGCACGTAATGGCATCTACTTGAGTTGTATCAGAGATATCTCCGAACAATCGGCCACCGCTCCTGGCAGTATATGCGTCATCAGTGCATTACTTCATCAAAGTTTGATGCCAGATCTTCAAGCATTGACCACTCAGCATGGCCTTACAAGATTGATGGTTGCTGAACTTGAATCCAATATAGCTGGCCATCGCTCTCTTGCTTATGACAGCCCTGCCAATATTGCTCGTCGCGAGATCATACTACAAATCATCCTGATGGATCCCGACACTATCAACGCTGAGTTGGGCACACGACTTTGGAACCTCTTAGTAGGATCTCAGTCAAATGACGCCGCCGATCGCCTAGCGGGCTGGCAAATCCTGAACAATGCTTTCCAAAAAGCAAAGTTTTCCAATAGATACCTCACTATTTGTTTCCAGAGCTATCTGCCAAAACTAGAACCCACGTACTTCTCGGATGGTACTTTGCTATTCGTGAAGAGCGGAGTCTATTTCTGGCTTGACGAAAAAGAAAAGGAGTCTCAAGAAAATGAGGGTATCAAGCTAGATCTATCATTCGATTCTTTTGCCATAGAGCAGTTGTGGCGCATAATCG
The DNA here is from genome assembly GCF_014898465.1 of Botrytis porri. Taxonomy (NCBI): domain Eukaryota; kingdom Fungi; phylum Ascomycota; class Leotiomycetes; order Helotiales; family Sclerotiniaceae; genus Botrytis; species Botrytis porri. The sequence continues at coordinate 17,035 of NW_024066097.1, read as the reverse complement.
AGAGCGCAACTCAAGGAACAGTCTATGAAATGGCCATCCAAGAGCTTGTCAGTGTTTATGTCGGTCCCTTCGTCCGAAGTCTACCTCTGATCAAAGCACGGGAGCTACATTTAGCATTTCTGACTCGATGCTTGGATAAACTTGCAAATGCTGCACGCCAATTGCAGACTTCTAGTACAGGTGAAGCCAGTGGAGATGACGAAGATATGGTCATAGTAATCCCGGAATCTCAAGTTAAAGAACAGGAATTACTTTTCACTCGATCACTTGCAGCTTTGCGGACATTTCTCACGGCTTATTCAGGCACTGCACACTTTGCAACTCCAAAGTTGCGCTCTGCTATCAAGATTCCATCAGATACCGGACATGGCACTTCGCTCACAATCTTCTACCAAGCATTTGATGAGACCACCTCGTCTATTAAGGAACTCACTATAGGCGCGGATGAAGATGCTGCCACATTAGTTGCAAAGCTGCAAAAGGAAACTGATTTCACTTCTTGCAGAGTGTTTTACGGTGGAAAGGAGCTCAAACATGAGGACGCCGAATTATGTAAGTCCGTGCAAGAACTCAATTTAAATGGACTTGTTCTTGTCAAACGTCGTGATGAGACAGATCCTCTATTGCCGAGCAACAAAGGTCCTTTGGAATTGGAGATTACAAAGAAGTTTGATCAAATCTGGAGTTATCTTGGCATGCAAGAAAACTTGGCAGAGAAGGTACGTGTTAATACAGATTTCACGAGCTGTTGTAGTTACTGACCTTACTTTCAGATATACTCATTCCTCATTCAGTTTCCCGTCTATGACAGAATTCTGCAGGATCTTAGCAATCCTATCGTTCCATATACCGAGATATTTCCACTAGGACAACCATACAAAGCTCTGTATAGCCTGTATGGATTGAAGCAATATATTTCTACTCAGTCTTCGAAGGTATGCAATTCATCCACATTCAAAAGGTATCCAACTAACTCACGAAGGGATCTGTCGATAATGCTGTCTTTTATCGAGCAATGCATTTACTAGTAGCTGCGATATCAGATCCAAAATTCCTTGACAGTGGTGCGCCGCAAGCAATTAGAGAAAATCTAACCATGCATTTTATCAGCAGTTTCACATCACTCCTTAAAGGTATTGGTAATCCATCCCATATAGAACTTGTCAACTAATTTTTCACAGACCCTGCTCTACCTCAATCATCGACGGATCGCATTGACAACAAGCTTTTGGACCGTCTCCTGGACTTGTTATATACTTCCAAAATAGTAACCACTACAGAAACCTCGGTTCATCTAATATGGACTTGTATTGAGGCTTTACTTGAGGTAGCCTCTCAAAATTCTGCTTTGTGGGGCACCTTTGTCGGCCATCTCAATGGCAGCAGCACCCTACTTCAAGATCTTCTCCTAGAAGACTTCCGCCCATTTGTTAGGAAAGCCATCTCAAAACACATTGCGAGCAAATGCACCTTCAACTCCAATCCGGCTCATGTTTCCCCCTCGGAAGTTTCCTATACATTGTGGCCGATAACAGCCAGATTGATTCCCAAGGCTGTTCAGAGACCTGAACAGTGTGAGGAGACTTTTTCACTTGCACTGACGATATTCAAACGATTGTTAGAAACACCAATCGATTTAGATCTTAATGCAGTTGCGCAGGAGTGGGGTAATCTACTTTTAGCTCACGACAACTACGAAGACGTCGCGGTACCCGAAGCCGCCGATATGGTTACACGGGGCTTAGTCGACCTTTTACATCATGCTGTGATCACCATGAAGCAATCCGAACAAAAGCCATCCTGCGAAGCTCTAGGGGCTCAACTTTTCAAGAAACATTTATTTCCCAGTATTTCAACCGACAACGATATTGGAAGTGATGGACTGATTCCCCACAAAATCCCACTAATAAATTCCAAAACGCGGAGTACACTGTGCGAGACCATATTTGCTCTAGTCAAAGATGATATCACTCGGTACAGAGAAATATTGCAAATGTGTGCAGAGGTTGCACCTTATGATAGCGACCGAAACAGCAACCCCTACCTTCTTGAGATGCCGCCTATATTTGAAAGATCGAAGTCTGTAAGATCTCCAACCGGTTATGTTGGCCTCAAAAATCTCTCTAATACGTGCTACCTCAACTCTCTGGTCACGCAACTCTTTATGAACATATCATTCAGGGAGTTCATTCTCAATTTACATATCCCTGTCCCGGGTTCACAAAGGCTACTTTTTGAAACGCAACAATTGTTTGCCTATATGCAAAACAGTGTCGTACGATCTGTCGAGCCAGCCAATTTTGCTGCATCCATCACAACTTTCGATGAACTTGAGATTGACGTCCATGTCCAAATGGATGTTGACGAATTCTACAACCTCATCATCGATCGTTTCGAACGTGAGCCTTTGAATGATGATGACAAACGTAAAGTTCGATCATTCTATGGTGGTAAATTGGTGCAGCAAATCAAATCCAAAGAATGTCCTCATATCTCAGAGAGATTAGAAGACTTCTCCGCGATTCAATGCGATATCAAAGGTAAAAAATCTCTCGAAGAAAGTTTGCAGGCTTATGTCGAAGGCGAGGCCATGGAAGGGGACAACAAGTACAAATGCGGGACTTGTGATCGTCATGTTGACGCAGTGAAACGAGCGTGTCTTACTGACGTGTCGGATAACTTGATCTTCCATTTGAAAAGATTCGATTTCAATCTTCGCACACTTGCACGTAACAAGATAAACGACTACTTCACATTCCCGCCATCAATCGATATGCGACCTTATAAGGTTGAGTATCTCATGAACGAATCGGGCGAGGTTGAAGAGGACATTTTTGAGCTTGTTGGCGTTCTTGTCCACTCTGGAACAGCAGAATCTGGTCATTACTACTCTTACATCCGAGAGCGACCACAAGTTGATGGCAAAGTCAATTGGATGGAGTTCAATGATGACTCAGTCACGTCTTGGGATCCAATTTTTATGGAGGGGTCCTGCTTTGGTGGTCTTGACTATGGGACTGTTGACGACGTTCCGTTCGAAAAGAACTATAGTGCCTACATGCTGTTTTACCAACGTCGTTCTACATTGATCGCTGCAAACGAACAATTTGTCAAGGAGAAGAATAAGAACCCATCGAATGCAGCTCTCGAAGCTTTACAGGCAGGCCACACCGCCATGGAGAACAAGCCTGTGATTCGACATCCATTGAAGGTACCTATCAAGCCCCAACAAGCGAACCAGATCACTCTGGAAAACGAGCATTGGCTGCGTAAATACTGTCTCTACGACCCTGCACATGTTATTTTCATTCAAGATCTGTTTGAAAATACTAGGCATCTGAATGAGACTCTGAATAATGGGAAATGCTCGGATCTGCACGAAGTTGAAAACAAAGCCATGTGGGTTGCAATGTATCATTTGGACCAAGTTGTCGGACGTATGAAAGATGTCCCAGCTATCGGAACATATGCAAACATCTTACGAGCCCAATGCCAATATTGCGGAGAGTGCAGCCGGGACTTTCTCGATTACCTTTGTAAATGCACAGATTCTTTCCGTTTCTTACTTCTGAGATGCCCTGAAGCCGTGGTACGTTCAGAAGTAAGTACTGCAGTCCTCGGAGCAATGGTAACGGTTAAGAATGTGATTAAATATGCATATGGTCTAGGTAATAATGGAGACATTCGTGCCGAGGATCCAAATCTACTCCATGCGGTGGTTGCTGCCTTGATTCGACTATATGAAAATTTTCATAACAACATTAGAGCTTGGCCTGAATACTTCGGTTTGCTCGCTAGCATTGCTAACCTCGGGAACCATGAGGCAGCAGTTCTCCTGGACTCTGGATTTCTCATGAAGGCTATCGATATTATCTGTGCGGATACTACAGATAATAATTCTCAATTAACACGAATGCTTCAAGCGATTGCGAAGAGAAACTTGATACAAAGACCAGTCTCGTATGATAGCGTCATTGACCTTCTATCCCGACTTATCTCAACTTGTGACCCAATGGCTCCTGAGTTTGATCAAGCCGATTCTCGATTCAAGCTATCTTTCGGTGATCATGCATTACCATTCTCATGGGATGAAAGAAATCGAATCAATTACCACTGGACGAGGACAAATGCCCACATCCTCACCGAGAAGCTTCTCATGATTAATCAGAACCAGCACGCGACGAAATTAATTATCGCCACACTGCTACACTTTCCGGTTTCAGAAACTTTTGATCTTGACCGATATATGTATTGTGCAATTACTCATGGTATTAGAAGAAACAGTCAATCAGGATGGGGCCCATTTTTGAGAGCCGCAATATTATACTGCGAGCATTCAGAAAATCCAAAAGCGATTCAGGAAATGGCTTTTCATGTTGCCAGAAATGCTAACCACATCGAGAACAACGATGGATCGGAATATCTCCAATTCTTCAAAGACCTCCTCAATTTGCAAAGCAACATGAACGATATTTCTCAAGAAGAAATCACAAGAATCTGCCTTCATTCGACTCGTCATTGGGTCCCTGCACTTCTTACTCATTACGAAAGCAATGTCAGATCTGATACTGAAGACTTCCTTGGAGAATGGATTTTCAATTTGGGTACTGAATTGGACCCCGCAGACGAAACAGACCTGACGACATTCAGGATCCAAGAGACTCAAGCATTGGGTAACGCATGCTTAGAATATCTTCATGAAGTCTATATACGACAGCGTGTGCAAGCAGTCACAACAGTTCTGGTTAACATCGAGAATGTTACTAATCTTTGCTTTCCTTACTTTCAACCTGGACCAGAAGCCGACCGTTACAAACAAAACATGGATTGTGAGTTGACACCATATTTACCGGGTATACAAATAACTAACAAATTTTAGATCTTTGGAATAGCTTGAGGGGTTTTATGGTCGAAGAAGAAGACGATGCTTCTCGTAAGATATCTTAGCCTTCTTTTTTAAAGAGTTTACTAATTGTCAATAGCATGGGATAATTCCGAAGATGATTATGCATCTGATGATCCCATGGATCCCATAACCGAAGTCGAACCTATAGATAGTGAGTTGGAGGCACAACTCTAATATTACTATTCGAACGACTTCTTGTGATAATACTACCTTCAATTTACTTCTTTCTTCCTTCTTTTGATTACGAGCTCGTGAAGCTTTCAAATTCTTCAGTTGACAATGGCGTATCGGGTGTTATGAAACGACAGGATTAAACAGTAGCCGAACAAATCGAATATTGATTGCGACAAGTTAAACAACAGGAGTTATATCTGGCGCACGATTTTCGGGATCCTGCAACTTAGCGACACTGGGATAGGCTTTTATTGCTTTTGATGAACTACAATCGGTTAAATTGGGTTTGGTTACAAACAATGGAATTTGGGAATGGAAATGGGTTGGGCTGGTATTGACCTGGGTTAGAGTAAATGGAGTTGGTACATTGGGCGGGATAAATCACTCATGAGATTTTTATGTTTTCTTTTTGTGATTTTAGCTTCCTTTTATCTTATGACTGGCAAGATGGAGATGGATGGATGATTAGATGATGGATGGCGTTATGAGTCTATCGAATATGAATCTTAGGACGAAAGAACTTGTGCGAAGTGGAAGATGAAAGAGAATATGATAGGCAAAAGGGAATTATGGTGACGGTGTGTGAATATACTCGGTTTAGCTGAGTGATAAGGAGGGGAAGAAAAGGAAGTGCCTACAGACAAAGAAATGTTATGCTTTGAGGATGCGATAGATATTATTAGTCAATATCTATTTGCACTTCTTCAATTGTGTGTTATTGTTTTGAAGTGATCTATGAATGTATTTGATATGGGACGTTGCTATGTATTCTTGGGGTTATTGCAATCATATTGACGGTTGCAACTATGACGGGCGATGAAGTAAGTTGACATCTCTCTTTGTTGTTTGGGATTGAATAAAATAGTGAAGAGGTAGATATCGAGATGAAATTGTGAGTGTAGAAACCTACTGGCATCTCTCTTTTTTAAGGTAAAGTTAGTCAGCGTTCAATAGCCTCGATTGTCGGGATAAAATTCTCAAAGATGCAGTATGTTGTGATGTAACGAATCTGGTTATCTAACTTGTCAAGTAGACGATCTGGAAGTCGGAGAATGGAGAGAGGAATTTGGTATTTGGCTAGAGCTATTCTTGGAGATTTGTTGGCCAACCGTTGGAATTGAGTTCAAGAAGATGGATGCTAGTCTAGTGCAAGGTTATTCTGTGGAGTGGGGTATGCATGGGGTATGCATGGTAGGGCTGATGCAAGGTTTCGTGGGCGTTGTGTTCCTGGATAAATATACTAGGTAGATATCTATCTACTCTGGTAGAGTGGTTTACATTTATAAAATGGGTAGGTAGTGATAAGGTGAGATGGGTGTGTTTAATTGTTCCTGGCAAGATTAGGTTTTGTGGGCTTGATTGTGAGGTTAGTTCTTTCTGATTGATTCTGTGAAGATGAGAAGGTTATATATATGAGTAGATAGGTAGATAGGTAGATAGGTAGGTATAGTGAGGTAAGGTATAGTGAGCGCGGGTAAGATTGCTAAATTCTATTGATTCGAATTTAATACTCTATAGAAACTCGAGAAAGCGTAGAATGAATTAATTACACTTTTTCTTTTGACTAGCTGAAATATTGGCTGAGAAATATAATAGATACTATTATTATTATTAAAAGGGTTAAAGAACTTCAAAGGAGATAAACCGACTTCGCCTTTAAGCTCTCAATACAACTATTATTCAAATTTATATTTAAAAATTTATAATAATAAAAATTATTAAATAATACTTTGTCGAAAAGCAAGGAGTTCGAGGGCTCGCAGGCCCCTAGTTATTATAAAAAAGATTAGAGAATGATATTATAAAAATCCGAGTAAAATCCGACCGATTAAGTAGAAGTACTCTAGAATATATTAAATTTTGATTCTATTTTTACGGTCAAGTTGATGAAAAATTAAAATATTATTTTAAAAAGTATTTTATTCAATCGAATTACCTTCTTATATAATTAAAAGAGAAGATTGATTGAAGGTTTATCTTCTTAATAATCTTATCGCCTATAAGGGCCGAAACTATATATATATATATAAAATAAGAAACTCTTATTTAATAAAACCTAATTCAAACAATCTGATTAATTTAACTTCTTTAACATTATAACATAACATAACAATAAAAACAAAAACTATCTTTTCTAATAAAACTATTTTTATTAAATTAAATGAAAAATAATAAAACAAATAACTATATAAATCAAGGTAAAAGCTTTTCAATAATTTATTTTTTATAATAATAATTTCAAATATAAAGCTTATATAAATAATTGAAGTTTATATGGTATTTTTAAAGCTTTTATAATATTATTATAAATATTATATATATATATTATTTGTTGCTTTTCTAATTATATAAGCCTTTTATAATAATATTAATATTCTATTATGAATGAATTAAGTCCTAATAAGCTTATATTTATAATATATTACTAATCTAGATTATGTAATATTGATCATATGATTCATTATTATTATTATTATTAATTTAAAAGGAGGTAAACCGACTTCGCCTATAAGCTTTTAATCTAATTACTATTTAAAATTATATTTTTAAAACACTTTCTTTAAACTTAAATTTACGCTTTATCAACGTAAGGAGTTCGAGGGCTCGCAGGCCCCTAGTAATATTCTAATTATTAATTCTAAGATATCAAAACAAATGTATTATAAATTCTATAATAGTAGTAGTAAATTCTTAATTAATTTAATCTATTTATAGCTAAGCTATACTGAATATATAATATATCCATATATTTCCAATTATATAAAATAGATTAAAAAAAAACCCTATCTCCTTTTAAAGTTTATTTAAATCTATTATTATAAAATCTTATTATATTATAAAACCTCTTAATCTTCTTATTTACTTTATTACAATCTTTATAATCTTCTATTTTTCATATCTACTTTTATTATTATTTTCTACTTTATTCAATTTCTTTTAATTTATTAAATCTTGTAATTAATATATCGTTATTTTATTATAAAAATATCTTTATTTTCAAATTACTAAACTTTAAATTCTTCAAATCCTATTTATAATATCAACAATTTCAATTTCAACCTTGTATTATAGAATATTTCATTTCCAATCTTTTTTTTTAATATTTTAATTAACTTGTATTCTATTTGAAGTCTATTATCTTTATTTTTATTTCGTTTTATTAATATTATTTCTTTAATAAAAAGATCTTTAAGTCTTATAGTAAAAAAGATTAATAATTATATAACTAATCTTAATTTATATTTAATATATTAATAATCTGAAATAAATTATATAATAAGTATAAAATAAATTATAATACTGATTTTTAATATAATATATATTTTATATTGTTGAGAATTATGACTTTCTTTTTAAGTAGTTAATAATATATTATATATTATAAAGAAGTATAATTAATATTAATATATTATGATTTCTATTATACTTTAGGATTATTCTTATAAATTTTGCTATATTAAGATATTAAGAATATTGTTCTTCTATATAAAATAATTATAAGTATTATATAAAGATTTTTCTTGAAATAAATAGGACTTTTTGAAGAAAAATTCCTCTTTCATTTTTCTATATTTCAAAACCTTTTTCTTTATATATAAAACTTTTCTTTAAGATTATTAAGTATTGAAAGGTCTAGATTATTATAGAAATCTTTAAGAAATTCTTTTTATTAATTTATTTAATGTAATTACTTTATACAATAATAATATTAATTATTTAAAGTGTTTTGAATAAATATAATATATTTTCTTTTTTATATCAATAATAATAACTATTTAATTCAAGTAGATATTAACTTAGCGATTGTGAAAGAATGTAGAATGATTTTCTAATTCAAATACAATATAAATCAGAGAGTTATTTCGAAAAAACTTTTCTTAATCTTTTTCACGTTCCTAAACTCTATAGTACTATTTAAATATTAAAGTAGATAAGGTGAGTTTTATTGTAGAAATGCTAGCGACTAAATATAAATAGTCTATTACTATATATACTACCTCCTTTCGATATTCAGATATTCAGATTACAAAATATTAACACTTCAAGACTTCAAGAATTCAAGAATTCAACACTTTAATATTTGTTCAATTACTTACTTACTCACTCATCTACTGACTCACTCATACGTTATTTAACATCAAAAACATTATACCTTTACCTCCATGCACCTACAACCCCGCCCACTCTCTTCCCAGCCCTTTCTCTCTATCTATACCCCAAACCCTGCCCTCTCTCCCTCTCTCCCTCTCTCCCTCCTAGATCCAAATCACCAGCCCAAGCCCAAGCCCAAGCTTCACTTTTCCATCATCAGTTCAATGATAATAACAACATCACATCACATCATCTCATATCATCTCATATCAAACCGCTCAAGAAGTAAAATAAAACACAAGATTCACAAGTAATAGATTTACAAGTCAGATACTGAGTGAGACCAAACAAACTAACCAAAAATAAAATATACTTCATCGAATATTAAAAAGGCGAATTCGAATTCGAATTTGAATTTGAATGTACATTCCCAGGTATATAAATACATATACATGAATCGAATATCTATCTATCTATCTATCTATTCACCTAGAAAGATATATAATAATTATAAAGTGAATAATTAATAGTAGACACTCATGATAGATATTTCTCCATATGATGTCATGTATACTACCTAGATATAATGTAGTTTATCAGCATGTAGCTCATATTAGCATGTAGTTCATTTTCACCTCAATTTACACTTTCAAACTCATATTATTCAATAATAATTGAATTAATTAATTGAAATTATTAAAAATTTAATAATTTAGAATCTATTATATTATTTGAATAGGTTTTTATATTATATCTTATCTTTTTATATTTATTATAATATTGATTAAAAGATATTTTCTTATTAAAATTCCCTTTTTTTTAATGTTTCTTGTATTGAATCTAAATATTAATTTTTATTAAAATAATATATTAAAAGCCTTTTGTTTAATGAATACTTCTTTTTAATATAATTAGGTTTTTTTATATGTCGATATTTATTTAATATTTTATTTATTATTTGAAGTGTATAATTCTTTGTATTTAAAAGTGTGTTTTTATGAGCTAATCTTTTTATATCCTTAATTAGAATTAATATAGTTTTAAATATAAATATAGGGGAGTTTAATTGATAATAAGTTATTTGAGATTTAATTAATATTGATTGAAAAAGAGCTTTAATTAGATTATAAGAGGTTTAAAAGATTTATTAATTTAAATTAAAAGAGGGGAGGGTAGATGTGTAAATTCAAATATTTAATTTCGAAAGTATAATTTCAATATTAAATAGAATTAAATCTATTCTTTAGAATTCTGATTTCATATTTTGAAAAATAATTGATTTCTTATATACAACTTTAAAAGCTATAAAGAATTCAACCTTTAAAATAAAATTAATATATATCTTAATAAATCTATCAATTTAATTATTATATAAACATTTTAGATTACTAAAACAATTAATATTAAGTAATTGAATTAAATGATTTGAATATAATAATAAATGTAAATATATAATATCATTCTCTTTATAGTATATTTAAAAAGTTATTGATTTATAGTTTTTATACCTATTCAATATCAATATTTAATATTTATCCTTTCTTTAATTCTTAATATGTTTATCGAAATATTTCAATTATTCTAAACCTATTTTATTATTTGTTTATTTATTAGATATAGATTTAATAGTTTATTCTATAAAAAGACTCGTTTCGATATATCAATTAAAGAGATGAACTTATCCTTGAATTATTAGAAATAAAGAAATAGTTTTATTCTTTTCATTTTTGTATATTATTATTATAGCCCATTTTCGATTACCTAGTTATACTGATTTGCTTTTATTACATTTCTTAGTACTAATAATAATCATTACTATATATATAATCTCTATTATAAAGCCTGTTTCATTAAAATTATAGAAATCTCTATTCAAAATGTTGTATTTCGCTTACATATTTATAATTAATCGAAACCATTCTTTAATAAGCTTAGAATTCTTATAAAAAACTTTTTAAAAGTTATAAATACAATTAAAACATATTTTTAATTCGATTTAACGTTTTACGAATTGATATGCTTAAAGCTTTCCAATATTCTTTATATTCCTTAATTCGAGAATATAATTTGCTATATCTTTTATATTTCTAAATTTAAATGAAAAACCTCTCAAATCTATATCGAGTATATATTCAATAATAATATTCTCTTTTAATTCTAAAAGATTATAAGATTTAAATTGATATTTTATATAAAAAGTAAAACCGTTAATTTTATATTGTAATATTGTATATAGGATATTATATATATTAGCAATCTTTCGAATACTTTGTTTTTTATCTTTCTAAATAGTTTTGATAGTAAGGAGTATACAGACCTCTTAATTATTCGAATTTATAATGAATTGTTGATAAAATATATATTGAAAGAGAAAGGTATAAATTAAGATGAAAGTGAGCTATATGCTGATATAGGCCACATGCTGATAAACTACGTTATATATACTATCTAGGTATATATGTATATATATATATAGGACATTAATATTATACATACTACCTAGATATATATGTATATATATGTATATATATGTATATAGAATATTAATGTTATATATACTACCTAGGTATATGTGTATGTATATATGTATGTAGGGTATTGATATCATGTATACTACCTAGGTGTATATGTATATAGGGTATTTCTTGTATTTATGTATCTATTCATAGTTTTATAATAGATGTTGAGTGACATGAGATAAAATAAAGTTAAACGTCAACTATTCCCTACATGAACATAATCGATTCCTCGAACGAGAAATTCATCACTTGACTAAAATCCCTTCAGAAGCCTGTAAACAAGCTAGAAATTGGATATCATCAATAATGAGAGTAGAAAACATTTATGAGCATTCAGGGTGAATAGACGGCAACGTGAGCAACACAAATCAAACACCAAAATCACAAGCACAGACAAAAAAATTTATGTTCAAGTGATAATTTGATTTCACAAAGCAATGAAATGCAATGTTACTAAGTACAGCGCCCATTCGCAATACCTATTTCCCCCAACCATCATCATTACGATCGTCAGTTAAACCATGGAATCCATCATCCCCATAGTATTTCCATCAACGAATTAGAAATCCCATATCAATCAGCAAGCTCCTTGTATGTTGCAAAGTAAAGTGAAGAAAGAAATCAATCAATCCATTCACTCATTTACAAAGCAGCAGCAAAGATAGCGGCGCCACCGAAAAGAGCAGCAGCTCCCATGGCACCAGTTTGGATGGCAGCTCCACCGGTAGAAGTAGAGGTGACAGTCTCACCAGCAGAGTTGGTGGTGGTGACCACTGAGCCAGCAGAGGTAGCACGACTACTGGCAGAAGAAGACAAAGAGGAAGTTTTAGAGCTCAAGCTGGATGCGAGAGAGCTAGAGACAGATGCGAGAGAAGAGGAAGCAGAGGAAGCAGCCGATCCAGTAAGAGTTGCTGCAGAAGATTGAGCGGCGGAGAGAGAAGATTGAGCCGAAGATTGAGCAGAGTTGATGGAAGATTCGGCAGAGGAGACGACGGAAGAGATGGAAGATGAGACGGAAGAGAGGGTAGATGAGAGACCAGATGCGAGGGAAGAAGCAGAGTCGGAAGCAGAAGAGGCGGAAGAGGCAGATGTCATGGATGCACTCGATGCGGAATCAGTGGCGGAGCTGAGGAGAGTTCCAGCACTGGCGGTAGCTTCTGAGAGGATGGATGCAACAGTGGATTGACCCTACGATATGATGTTAGTATCTGGATGCAAGTATGTATTATCGATTTGGCTCTAGAAATCTCTCGATCTATATTCAAAACATTGGAAGGAAAACATACCATAACAGCACCGGCCAAAGCCAAAACGACAATGTTCTTGAATTGCATGTTTGCGGGTAGATTAATTTAAATTTGTTTAAAGTATTGGTATGTAATGAAGAAAGTGATCAAAGACTTTTGGGGTATCGAGTTAACTGAGAAGTTGTAAGAGTGTGAGAGTTTGAGATGTGAAGGAAGAAGAAGAAGAAAAAGATCGATCAACAAACAGGAAGCCGAATGCTTATATAGGCCATCCACCAACACCACCCACGACCTTTTTTTTTTTCTCCATGTAATGTATACCAAGGTCTTCGACCGACCTAGGTAGGTAGGTAGGCACCTCCACTAGGTCATACTAGCCTCATCATTACTTCCAAGTTAATCAGTGGCTTAGCCCGATCCACTTTTCCAGCTTTCTTGTCTGTTTGTGGTATTTTTGATTGGTGCGTGGAATTTCATGGAAAAGGAATTAGGTATGATTTAAAAATTCACGTCATTGCCGTGCCAGACTAACTTTATTAGGTATTTAATAATCTCCTAGTGTGATGGCAAGGGCAAAGGCAGAGGCGAAAGGAAAAGGTATAGAATTCTATCGAATCAAGTTGGAAGAATTGAGAGATGGAAGGTTTTGCTGAATGCTTCCCGTTTGTTATATTTGTTTGGTTGGTGCCTGGGTTGATCTGGAGATGTGAAGCTAGTATGATTTGAGTATGATTTGAGTATGATTTGAGTATGATTTGTATATAATCTGTATAAAATTTGTATAAAATTTGTATAAAATTTGCAAAGCCTATAGTTTATATAATCATTGCACGTTGTTCCATTTCTGATTTGTTTGTAGAGAGACTAAGAGTAGTTTACCGTAGTTCTCTATAAATACTATAATAGGGATTGGAGAAATGAACTGAGCACGAGCATATCGACTGCTCACTTAATGCTCCGAGAGGAAATTGAGTGTTGACAATGGGTTGCACACACACAAAACATAACATACCTACATACATACCTCCGCAACGTTGTTCCTGCAGTGAAAACAACACAACCCAAAACATCTCATAAGATCTAGATTCTACGAAGTATGTATACGAAGAAACACCTACCTCCTCATCCACTCTTCACGTGCTATGACAACATAGACGTTTCCAATAGAATAGATAGTCCAAACAGACAGATATGATGAGATCACTGAGACAACCCACCTGGTCAACCCGCTTTGTTCAATTCCTCTGACATTTTCATCGTCATAACATAACATCACATAACATCACATCACATCACATCACATAATTAGTAATATAATATAATATAATATAATAAGTTATAATATAAAAATATCACAACAACAATGATGACATGATAACCCAGCTCACATATAGGTAGGGAGTGAGAGTACCCGTACATGACTTACTTGTACGTCCCAGCGTATTCATGTCATTTCCCAACCACCGAAACCCGATGATTGCGAGAATCGAGAAAAGGTAATATGCCATCTTTCATGCTGAATCCTGATGGAGTATTTTGCTTTCAATTTCCTCATCACAAGATCCCTAGTAATAAGTATCCTACCTAGTATATATATATATATAGGTAATAAGTATGGTCTAGACAATGAACTAGTGATCATAATTGACTATTCTATTCTCAATCTGGAGCATCTAGACATCTGAGCATAAATTAATTTTCTTTTCTTTCATTGCATAAAGATATAAAGATATAAAATAAACATTGAGTAAAAAGTCCGAGAAATACCTCCCTACCTCGATAGCGATATTTATCTAATAAACAAATACATGTAAATTATGCACACCCTTCACCACAACACATCACATCACATCACATCCCATCCAACAAACACTTCAAGATTCAAGATTCAAGATTCAAAACCACCCTCTCAAATCCCCAAGAAATAAGCAGGTAACCTCACCACCCCTTCCCCCCCAAGCTCGGCAAGCTGCCGTAATACCGAATTCACACGCACGACAAGCATCCACACTACCGCTCCGGAGAAACCAACAAATCAGACATCGGTATTCCTGCTCATTTTATGTAACGACATATCATCCCTACTGCACATCATTTCTTGGCAAAGTTTGAAGGTTGGTTGTTGAGATGTGTGTGGACCTTGCTCGCCTAGTAGTAAAGTAGAATTAAATCAAATCATATCATATCAAATCAGATTATATCACATCTTTTATTTCTGTCTTTTGTCTTTTGTCTTTGCTTTTTTTCCTCTCGGGGGAAACCGAATTGAATTAAATCCAATGCAATTGAGTAACTCGGAGAGGAGAGAATATCAATATCTCCAAATCCTATCTAAATCCTCCTACCTTTAAACTTTAAACCTCAAACTTCAAACTTCAAACCCAAACATCACCCCCAAACAACCAGCCAACCAAACCAGCCAGCCATAGTCAACTTAAACTTATTCCTTCCAAGTTCCAACCACGATCCCCGATCCCCGCACTTGGCATCCAAATCCATATCCTAGCTTCCCTCCCTACCTTTTCTTTCCTTTCTTTCCTTTTCTTTCCTTTCTTCCCATTCTTCCCAGTCACAGTCACAGCCACAGCCACAGTCACAGTCACAGTCACAGTCCAGGCTCCAAAAATCCTAGTCCTTTTCCAAATCTCCCCTCTCATTCGTCCAACCCCAAACAAACCAAACAAACTAAACAAACTCATAAACCAACCCATCAATCCCGCTCGCGCCCAGCCGCATAATCCATCCATCCACCATAGCGTCATCCTACCACGCCTACCTACCTACCTACCTAGGTAAATAATTCTTTACCCTTTTTGCATTATCCATTCATTCATTCATTCCCTATTCCCTCCCACCTCCCTTAATCATTTCACAACCAAACCACCACAGAGTAGATACTTCCTCCCTACAAAAATCACACAATCTCCAATCCAACAGGCCAACCCAGCCAGCCCCAACCTCGAAACTCCGATCGCCTCAAGTGATGACATTCCAAGTGGACGTCTTCTCAGGACTCGGGAGGAAACACAGCATCAACATCAACCAACATCTCGGCATCGGCACTTGTACATCCGTTTAGCCGTCTTTTCTACTTCCATGCTCCATGCTCCATGCCCCAGCCACCGCCACCGCCACAACCACAGGCTCAGCCTCTGCCGCGAATATCAAACGCCACCTGGGCACTTACTTGAATGATCAACACCTAGGTACTAGGTAGATGGTTACTTTGAGGAAAGAAAAATACATGTCGAAAATACTAATATCCGAATATTACATCATATAAATCATACATATCATCCAAATCATACATATTACTTCATAAACCCAACATCTCATAAAATATACCAAAAATACAAATCTAGATATAATCAAAAGCTCTTCAACATCTTTACATAAACCTCAATTCAAGATACTACCTAGGTAATCATCTCATGGGATATCGAATATTGCAGAGTTTTCATATTGAACATCCCTATTTTTCCCTCCTGCTGGCACAATGGAATCTCACAATCAAGCGTATAGATTCCTGATCTGTCAAATCCTCGGCAACTAGATGGATTACTGCTCGAGGTTCTTGCATTCTCTTGCCACCCTTCGTCTTGGGTAATAACCTAACAAGTAGCCGATGTCTGCTTTGAGTTCATTTTCGCATCTCAAATCAGGAGAAAGTCATCCAAAGAAAACTTGCATGAACTTGTAACCAATTACTCAAGACTTCGTCGCCACCAACCGCTTTGTCGTTTCAACCCATGTTAGTCAAACTCTCCAAGATCGAGAAATTTACTTTGTTGAGTGAGTGTCTGTGAGAGAACTGCAAATGACGCTCCGCTGGCCCTCCGGGTGCCACTGCCGTGGAGGCAGACTATTGAGGTACAATGTAAATAATTTTCATTCAATTATTGGTTTGATATGGAGCAATTCCCTTCTTAATCTCATACACTATCTCCGCCGCTTCATCTGCACTCTTGGCTTCAAAATCATATCGTTTTTCTTCTCGTGATTTGTAAACCACAAGCTGTATCAACATTCTTCATTAGTTTCGGATTTCAAGACAGAGACGCTAGATTTGGTATAACACACCTTGAAATTAGTCGGGT